>NC_081413.1:249215302-249530302 GCF_030272615.1 Cryptomeria japonica
CAATCTTACATACCTCGGAGTCTTCTAATTGTTCTGATTCTCGGGTTCTTGAACTTCTTCACCGACATAAACAATATCCTGATTAACTGTCTCCATCAGATCACTCTGATTTAAGATCCGAGTCTGCATAGGCTTTGAAACAACATCTTGATCATCAAATACATATCTGCATGCTCTAATCTGATTTCCAAGACATTCATCAACTTTCACATTTGCACTTTCCACTATCTTCTTCAACCTCTTATTGTAACATCGGTAGGCCTTACTCTTAGTAGAATATCCTAAGAAGATTCCTTCATCACATCTTGCATGAAACTTTCCTATATCCTCATCTCTTTTGATATAACATTTACTTCCAAAAACTCTGAAATATCTAACTATAGGAACATGAACAAACCATAGCTCATAAGGAGTCTTACCAAAATCACCTTTTATATGCACCCAATTGAATTTGTAAACAACAATGCTAAAAACTTCTCTCCAAAAGGTTTGTGCAACATTTCCTTCAATCAACATAGTCCTTGCAACATCCAAAATGATTTTGTTCTTCCTTTCAAACACTCTATTCTGTTAAGGGGTTCTAGGAGCAGATAACTATCTTCTAATTCCATTCCTCTCACAGAATGTATCAAACTCACCTGATGTAAATTATCCCTCTCTGTCAGATCTCAGACACTTAAGCTTCAATCCTATCTCAGTCTCCACCTTATCTTTGAATATCTTGAATTTATCCAATGCTTTTGATTTCTCCCTTAGAAAGGTAACCCACATTATCCTAGAGTAACCATCAATCAACAAAATGAAATATATGTCACCCTGCACACTTCTCACTCTAGTTGGTCCACATAAGTCAGTATGCACAAGATCTAACAATCCATTAGATGAATACAACTTACTTTAAAATGAAGTTCTTGTTTGCTTTCCCATCTAGCATTCTTTACATACCAGATTAGCAAGTTTCACAATCTTAGGCAAATCTCTAACAACTTGAGTAGAGCATATCCTTATCATGCATTCAAAGTTAACATGACACATCCTTCTATGCCACAACCATCTTTCATCAATCTGAGCAATCAAAAAACTTTTCTCTCCAGTATTCAGGTGAAAGATATTACCTTTAGTTTTTGTCCTTGATGCAATCTCTATACCAGAGGCATTTTGAAGCAGTCATCGGTTAGGAGGGACCTCAAAGATATCAGTCTAGACCGGCCAGCAAGAGTAAACACAACATAAACACAAAGACATGATGGAGGTAATGCAAAACAAATTGAATTATAACATGAAAATTGATTACAACCAACCGGTAACAATCGGGTTACAAGCAGGAGGTCAGGCATCTCAAGGGTCAGAAGAGGACAAGGAAAAAGCAAAACCAGGAGAGGATAAAGATCTGAAACCTAGGGACCCACACGATAGAGATAAAGGTAAAAAATGGTCTTCGCTCTTTGGAGTAAAGCCGCTGGCTAAATCTGGGCTTTCGGAAGTTACAAATATCTTAGACCCAGCCTCTGGACTGGTTGCTATCTCTGTTCTAGACAAAGTGGTTGATATGATTGTAGCTGGCCTATCCATGACATTAGTGGGATGATTCTCTGGCTTTAGGCCTAACATCGATGATGTCAGGAATTTCATAAGGAGAAAATGGCTCGTAAAAGGTCAAGTGGACGTGGCAGCGCTGCCTAGGGGGTTTTTTACCTTCACTTTTAACTCTGAAGAAGACATGAATAAAGCTCTCTGCGAAGGCCCTTGGATGTTTGGCAAGTCATTCCTGGCTCTTCATAAATGGTCCCCGAACCTCGCCCTTAATGAGTCTTTCTTTGTTACTACGCTAGTTTGGACGCGTCTTTTGGGTCTCCCGCTGGAATACTAGAATGAGGAAGTTTTCAAGGGTATTGCAAAATCCTTTGGAGAACTCCTGACGATTGACCCGATGATGGTGGCTAAATCAAGGTTAGTATTTGCTCGTATCTGCATAAATGTAAATCAAATGATGGATATGCCTCAATCCATAGAAATTATATCTAAACTTGGAAAATGGTCCCAAGCTATTGAATACGAATCTCTTCTGTTCACCTGTTTCCACTGTAAAAAATCGGGGCATTGGGCAAAATCATGTCCACTCAAGAAAAGCAAGGAAAGCAAGACCGATAGCAACATCAAGAACAAAAATATTTGGCAAACGGTAAATAAAAAAGGAGACCCATCAACTGAGTGTAACCAAAATAAGAATGTAACAGATTTAGCGAAAGAACTCAAGAGGATTGGGAATAGCAGTAATGATAAACAAGACCGTGTTTTCTCTAACAACCAACCAGAGAGTTCTAAAGAAGTAGAGCAAGGTATTGAGCTGAACAATAAAAATAATCTAGAGGACCAGGAGGTTGGATCTGTTAGTCAGGAGAAGAAAGAAACCATCCCGGACCAGGAGGCTGGATCTGTTAGTCAGGAGAAGGAAGATACCATTCCAACATCATCATTCTCAAAATCGGTTGAAGGAAACTTTAATGAAGTTCAAGACCCCTCTGACATTGAGCCCTTACAGCTCTTAACTAATGGAAGCCCAAAGCCACTTCTATGTAAAACCCCTTCTCAAAGTATGGATATGCTGGATGGGAATCTCTGGATTCTCGATTCGAGAGAAGGAAAAACAAACAAGGAGGAACCCAATGGATGAATCTCAACTAGAAGCAAGATCAAGAAAAAGGCAGATGTTGGAAGTCAGAACAAAAAGAAGGGAAGACCATTCCTAAAACATCAAAGGGAATAGGAAAGCTGGAAGAACCATGCTAATGGAACACGGTGTTCCATTGAGTCAGCCCTATCCCCTGTTAAAGTATGAAGATAATATCCTGGAACATTAGAGGGCTGAACGCCCCTCATAAGTATGATGTGTTGCGAAACATCATTAGAGATCATAAACTGGATGTGGTCCTTGTTTAGGAAACCAAGATGTCTAAGGAAAAAGTTGAAAAGATTAGAATTTTCAAGGAAAATGGGGTCATAGGATCTAACTCGGAGGGAGCCTCTAGAGGAACTGCGATTTTTTGGAACCAAAAAACTATAATTGGTAAGGAAATCATCTCTTCTTTTAATAGGAACTTTGTTCAGCTTGAGCATATTAAGGACAACTTTGTTTGGGTGTTATCCAATGTCTACGCACCTAATACCAAAACTAAGAGAGCTAAATATTGGAACAACCTAGCAACTGACATAATTAAGTTTGCTGATCAAAGCTGGATTATTATGGGAGATTTCAATGCTTCACTCAAAGAGGAAGAGAAGATGGGAGGTATCCCTTTACAATTTGATGGGAAACAAGACCTTATGGATTTCATAAATGATCAAGCTCTCATTGATGTGGATCTCCAGGGTATCAATTACACCTGGACCAATAGAAGAACCGAAGCTGATTTGATTCAAGTTAAGCTAGATAGATCTTTAATTTCTCCTGACTGGTTTTCTAAGTATAGCTGCTCCCTTGCTCCTGTTATCAAAATTGGGTCTGACCATTACCCCATCTCCTTTACTGCCAACTCTTTTTCGGCCAAGAGAACTTCCCTTTCAGATTTGAAAAAGCTTGGCTTTCCCATCCTTCTCTAGAAGCTCATATTGCCGAATGGTGAAATTTTGAAGTGGAGGGTATGACTCTTTTTAGAATTGCCAAAAAGCTCAACATCCTAAAAGCTAAAATTAAAATCTGGAACAAAGAGATTTTTGGTGACATATTCAAGAGCAAAATTCAAGTCAAAGCTGAAATAAAGGAGGTTCAAGATAGAATCCAAGAGGCTGAGTTGTCTGAAGATCTTAGGATGGCCGAAAATGATCTTTTATCCAAATATCACACCATCATTTCCAATGAAGAGACATTCTGGAGACAAAGATCCAGAGCCTTGTTCCTGAAGGAAGGAGATAAAAACACCCGGTTCTTTCACTTAACTACTCTCAAGCATAGGGCAGCTAATAGAATAGCCAGATTATCCCACAATAAAGGCATCCTAGCAGAGGATAGTGATATCAGAAATGAAGCTCTCGAGCATTTCAGCACCCTATTGGGAGATGTGGATAACCTAGATTTCAGCAATCAAAACACCCTTTTGCAAGCTATTCCTTCAATCCTGACGGAAGCTGATAACAACCTTTTATCTCGTATTCCCTCTAATCTGGAAATCAAAAAGGTGGTGTTCTCCTTGTAGGTGATAAATCCCCTGGACCGGACAACTTCCCTATGTTTTTCTTCCAAATTTTTTTGCACATAGTGGAGGTTGACATCTGCAATGGCGTCAAATAATTCTTTGGCTCTAGAAGACTCCTTAAGGAACTGAATGCCACCTTCATTGTCCTTATCCCTAAGATCTCTGGAGCTGATTCTCTCAACAAGTTCAGACCTATTAGCTTATGTAACTCTATTTACAAGATTTTATCCAAGGTTTTGACTTCCAGGTTGTTGGAAATCCTTCCTAGGATTATCTCTGTCCAGCAGAATGGGTTCATCCCCGGAAGATAGATTTTGGACTCTATCATATCCATTCATGAAAATATCCACTCCTTGAAAGTGGCAAATAACCAGGGCTTCTTCCTTAAGTTAGACATGGCTAAAGCTTTTGATAGAGTGAACTGACAGTTTCTCCTTAGGATCATGAAAGTGTTTGGTTTTGGTGACAAAGTCATTCAGCTCTATTCTCAACTCATGGAAACTTCCTCCTCTACTATGATTGTGAATGGTTCCCCGTCTAGTTTCTTCAAAAGCTCCAGAGGTGTTAGATAGGGACACCCCATATCCCCTATCCTGTTTACCATTCTAGTTGAATGCCTGGGCAGATTTATTCTAAAAAATGTGGATGATGGCAATCTTAAGGGTCTGAAACCTTCTTCCTCCAATGTAGTTTGTTCTCATGAACAATTCATTGATGACTCTATTACTATGGGGGAAGCCACCATTCTGGAAGCCAAAAACATGAAGAATATTCTAAACACTTATGAATCTGCCTCTGGCCAAAAAATCAACTGGGATAAAAGTTCTCTGTTCTTCATCAATACCTCGGTCCAAAGGCAGCTAAGGATTGGAAGGATTCTTGGCTGCAATATTTCTGAGCTTCCCTCCACTTATTTGGGGTTTCCTTTGTGTTTCAAGCCCGAGGATTCTTTCTGGAATAAGTTGATAGACAAACTTAACTTGAAACTTGTTGGGTGGAAAGGGGCTGTCCTTAGTCAAGCGGACAAAATAACTCTGCTCAAAGCCACTCTCCAAAATCTTCCTGTTTATGCTCTCAGCCCGTTCAAAATTCCCTCAAAGTTTGCAGAAGCCATTGAAAGAATAAATTTTTTTTTCCTTTGGACAGGGGTGGAAGTCAAAAATAGAATACCCCTTATTGCTTGGAATAAAATGTGTTCCCCTAAGGCCTCATGTGGGTTGGGTTTAAGAAACATTGGTTCTATGAATAAAGCTTTATTAGCCAAACAAATATGGAGACTGAAAGGGGAGGAAAGAGAATGGAACTCAATCTAGAAAAACAAATATCTCTATATGCAACCCTCTGAGGAAGAATTCCTTGATAATTCTTTCAGTGTTGAAGGATCAGCCATATGGAATGTTTTTCAATCAGCTAAAAGATGGGCTATTGCTAGTAGAACCTGGAAACTTGGGGATGGGAGGAGAATAAAATTTTGGGAAGATAGATGGATTCTGGATAAACCTTTGGAGAAAATTCCAATCCTTAAAGATTGGAAAGACTGGTTCAAAAGAAGGTTTGGTGAGTTGGTCAGAGATTACTAGAGAAATGGAAACTGGATTAATTTTAGCTAGCAGTGCCCGGGGCTCAAGTTCATTCAGATAGCTCTCTCTGCTAAAATCCCTAGAGACAACAAAGATGATAGATTGATATGGAGGGAAACCCTGGATGGGAAATATTCAGTTTCCTCAGTTGTGGCAATTCATAATGATTTGGTGGAAGAAATTCCTATCTGGGCTAAAGTTTGGAACAAGAAGTTAGTTCCAAAGCTTAATATCTTCTTTTGGATTTCCATCCAAAATAAGGTTTTAACCCTGGACAACCTTCATAAAAGAGGTTTTATTTTTCCTAATAGGTGTTCTCTTTGTTGCAGGGAAGAAGAGACGGCTTGCCATATTCTCAATCAATGCACTTTTAGTCAGGATATCTGGAAAATCATCTTGAGCAGGTGGAACCTAAGCTGGGTTTTCCCGAACTCCTTTGGGGATTCCTGGCAGCAATGGCAATGCCCTAATTCTAATCCTAAAATTGTGGAGACTTGGAGAATCACTCTGCCGATTGCTATATGGAATATCTCGAAAGAGCATAACAATAGGATTTTTAGGGATAAAAGGGCTATCCCTGAAGTGGTGGCAGACAAAATTTTCAGGAGTATTTTTGAATGCCTCTATGGCACTGATTATGGACCTGCAGCTAAAGATGAGTTCAAAGATAGGTGAAACCTCTCTACCACTACTACCAGCAAGGAAATTGGAAGAGAAGGTCTCGTCTGGTGTTTTCCTCCTCAGGGGTGGATTAAGGCTAACTTTGATGGGGCCTCTAAAGGGAATCCAAGTAAAGCTGGATTTGGGGGCATTGTCAGGAATTTTGCTGGAAGTTGTTTAAAGGCGGTGGTTGGTCCTCTGGGGAATCAAACTAGCCATTTTGTCAAAGCCTCAGCCACCCTGAACACCCTAATTATAGCCAAAAATATTAACTATGATAAATTATGGCTCGAGGGAGATTCACTTAATATTATTAAGTGTCTAAAGGGGGAGTCGGAGCCTTCTTGGTCAGTTGAAAATATCATCATGAAAGCTAGGGAGATCATTGCAAGTTTTAAAAAATTATTATTCAACATGCCTTCAAAGAGCAAAATAGTGTAGCGGATTGTTTAGCGAATATAGGAGTTAACTCTGACTCCCAATCGATTTGGCACGAGGAGAATCTCAATCTTAATATTAAAGAGTTCCTTAGTAAGGATTGTTATATGGGGAGAGAAGGACAATTTAATCATGACAGGTAAAAATAATTATTTATGCCTTGTTGGAAAGGTCATCATTACTTGGCAAAGCGGCAGATATCCAACAATCTTTAATAATTTGCCGCATGCTTTGTGGGTTACCCGGTTCAAAATCTCAAGCAATTTTCAGAAAGAAGATATTAGTTCGCAGAGAAACAGAGTAGATAGCCTGAATTCGAAGATGGGAGGTGACTTGAGGCGAGAGGAACCAGACAATACATCGACTTGGAAAGTGATGCCGAAAGTCTGGGCGAAATTGGAAAAGGGCTATCTCACTAGATACATGGAGAAGCTCGTGGACTATGACAAAGGTAGGGTCAACCTTGCCGTTTCCAACATTTATGAAAACTGGTCTAATGGCTCTTTTAAAATCTATGGAGTTAAGTTTAAGCTAGACGCTGGGCTCATATCTACTGTAATTGGAATGCCCCACATTGGGCTTAATTTCTTTCGAGACCTTAAAGTCTCCAACAACACGGTCAATCTATTCCCATGGAAAGAGAAAGAAAGGGTTAAAATCGACAAAGCTACTGGGGGCTACTACGAAGCTGCAAACATCAAGAAACATTGGGGTTGGGTTCTGAATGCAATTATGGAATACATCACGGTTGAAGGTCGTTTCTCCAGGGCCCACACCTACCATTTCATTCTCTAAAACCATTTTAGACATGACAAAAAGGTATCCCTACCCTACTACCTTTTCAGGTCACTCTCTAGGTCCCTCAATAAACATAGGAATAACCCTTCCAGCCCGATTCTCCACTGTGGGCTGTTGCTGCTCATCTATGAGCATTGCAAAACCCTCACCCTGCTGGAAAATAAGAGGATTTTTGCCTCTCCGGGTAAGAGAAAGATGGAAGAAGGAGACTCCAGCAAGGAGAAGGCGTCCTCTTGCAAAAAAAGGAAAAGTGCCCCTAGGTTGGAAATAGAGGAAATTGAAAAGGTAAGCAACGAAATGGAGATGGATGACTCCAATGGTGAAGACAGCTGGAAAGATGAGGAGCTGGGTAATGAGGAAGAAAGTGGTGATAATGAGCCTGGTCATGAAAGCCCTATCCTCAGTGATTGCCTTGGTAAGGACAACAACCATCTGATGGAGGAAGTGGATTTCAAGGATAACGAGGAAACTAATGTGAATTCCGAGAGGGAAATGAACAAAGATTCTGAGAAGGACCAGACTAAGGACAGGGTTAGCGAGGATAAGGATAGTACGGGTAAAGGGCTAAACTTGGATAACCTCAAGAAACTCTCTGAGGCGAGAATGGAGTACGATAGATGGACCTATGAGCTCCTGAAGAACCTGGAAAAAAAGGAGAAAAATATGGATGAGAAGAGGGAGGATGAAAATAGAGAGCAGATAAACTGGAAGCAGAATATGGAGGATAAGGTCAAATCACTGGAAGATGGGAAGGAAGCGATGAAAAATCTTATGGGCATTATTCCGAGTTTCCTCTCTGCTGTCATTAAAAACTTGGAGGATATCACTAAAGTCTCTGATCAAACCTCTCCAAAACTAGTTGTGGATCTTGACTTGGATGAAGAGACCATCCAGACTGGTAGTGGTGATGCTACTTCGGTGGGTGGCACTATGAAGAGGACCAGCGCTAGAGTCAAGAAAGCTGTGGCTGCTACTGCAAAGGATCCCCCTAATCCAAGGGATAACATCAAAGAGCTGCATGAAATTAGCAATACTCTGGCAAAAGCTCTGGAAAATATCAACTAGCTTCTCTTCCAGACTCTGGATGGCCTATTGGCTTTGGGGGGCTTTTTCTGGTTTTCTTTGGTTTTCTGCTCGTTTTTCGTTGGTCTGTTCTTCTTTGTTTCTCATTGCTTATGTTGTTTAAGTTCTGCTTGTAAAGGGATTCGGGGCCCCTTCAAAACCTTCTTTTACCTTAATAAAAAATAATCAGGTTACAGAAAGTGGCTCACAAGCCTGCTAAAACATGCTCAAATACAGGAACGAGTCACAATCGAGACCACAAACCTTAAGATGTATCTTCTATGCTCAGTTTGAATTCCTAGTTGCATTCTAATGGTCTATTACAATTATTTATATGATCTTAAAAGATCCGAGCGACTCAAAAAGGGATCAAAACCCAAAGAATAAGACCTAACGTGCAAAACCAATAAGGTCGGCCTCCACCAAGGGATTCCTCCTGAAAAATCCAAAGGATGAAGAGTATATCATGGGAAAAGGCCGACCACATGCCAAGGAACATCAGAATCAATGCTTAGAGCTCCATAAGATACCAAAGGGGTCCGACAGATCACCAATGCAAATAGGTCCAAGCAACTGGTAATAGGAAATTGTTGAAACTGCAAATAGAAAGCAAAAATAGAAAGGAAATATTTTTGGTTGATGCAAGATTGCTATGAACCGGGGATGCTCCTGCATCACATTTATGATTTTACATTTACCATTCTTTAATTGCAAATCATATCCCTTGTCAACCATCTATCCAACACTCAAAACATTATGCTTCAAACCTTCAACATATAAGACATCATCAGTATTATGCTAATTACCATGAAAAGAAATAGAACCTCTACCACGAAACATTAAGCTTTGTCATCTCAAAATATTACTATACCACCATGATACTTATGCATATTCACAAATTTTCTTTTATCACCTGTCATATGATCTTAAAAACCGCTATCAATTATCCATTCATCTTTCTCTTCAATCTTAGAAGCCAAAGCGTTTTCCTCAACAATGCAGCTTGTAGATTTCACAGGTACTGGATCATCTTCCTTGATAGAAATAAATACAAATTCATCTTCTAAATTCTCATTCTTTGATTCTTCATCTGTCACACGTTCATCAACAACATAATAACACCTCTTCTAATATCTGAACTTCTGGTTAGGATTATAGGGCTTATCATACTTATCATCCTTTTCATATCTATCATGCTTATCGTATCTATCATGCCTTTCAAATTTATCACGCTTATCATACCTAGACATTCTTTCAAGACACCTAGAAGAAAAATATCATATCTTATTATAAGAGAAACATTTCAAAGGTAACTTCCCATCATACTTACGAGCTCCTTTAGGCAATCTCCATGCAATAAGTGCTTCAAGATCATCCAACTCCCTTTCCTATTATTCCATCTCTCTCATCTCTCTTTCATATCTTGAAATCCTATAGGAACTCTCTCCCAGATCATACTTCTATTTCCTAGATACAGAGGCTTTGAATGCAGTATTAGATTTATCATGTGATTCTCCAAATTCACTCAAGTCAAATGCAACAAGCTTTCCAACCAACATGTCTCTTGTCGCAATAGTCACGCTCCAGATCTCATCAATAGCAACTACTTTAGGCTTGTAAGCAGGAGGCAAAGATCTCAGTACCTTAGCAACAATCTCATCTACTTCAAGAGCTTCACCGACACATCTGATATTCATGGCAAGTTCATTCACCTTAGCCTTAAAGGATGTTATGTTCTGATCTTCTCCCATTTTCAATGTCTCATACTTTCTTTTCAAACTATGAAACTTAGCAACTTTAAATTGTGCATCTCCTTCATATAAAGTCTCTAACTTCTTCTAAATCTCACATGGAGTCTACAAACCCATCACATTAGTCATCTTTGAACCAATCAAGGCACTCAACAATGCTTCCTTAGCTCTTATGTTATGTTCAACATCCTTGATCTCAGCAGCAGTAACTAGACCATTTTGAGGAACATTGTAGACATTCTTTGTAATCTTCCAATAATCATCTCCAAGACACTTCAAGTGAACTTCCATTCAGTCCTTCCACACAGTATAATTGCTTCCATCAAATCTCAAACTCTTATTTTTAACACATAAGTTGCCATCGTGAATCTCCTCAAGTGGTCAAGCTTCTTTCAGAGGATATAGCTCTGGTACCAATTGTTGGCAACAACAATGAAGGAAAACTGAGAGGGGGGGTGAATTAGTTTTCACCTGATTAAATAAATTAAGCACAATGTCAGATATGATCAACTACGACAAAAAGAAAGATAACAACAACACACATAACACCAAGATTTTTGACGTGGAAAACCCAGTTAAGGGAAAAACCACTGTGGGAACCTACACACACTAAGATGATACTTTGTAGTAGTATGTGTAAATATTACAATAGGGAATGCACATGCATTCAAGCACACTACCTCGATCTCAGTGCTCAAAATACAATGACCTAGAAGGCTCCAATCTTATAGTAGACAAATCACTACCTTACAACAATATTCAGACTACAATTCGGATTATATGAACTGCAAAGATAGCATCTGCTAATGCTTGATGACAGTTTCGGTTAAGCTCATTTGTCTTCCTTGCAACAATCTATGCTCAATACATAACACCAAAAGATGAATTTTCTTATGCACACATACACCACTCTTTGATAACGCAGGCTCAACATCAAAACACAAATTACCTAAATATGACACCTATTTATATAATTCATCAACCTTGATTACAAGGTCAACCAAACCCTCAACACCTAGTTACAAGATTACATCACACAATACATAAATCAACCACCAAACCAATGCAATTCCATATACAACATAGCAAGGACCCAAATTAAATCCTCGAACATGCAACATCACCAAAAATCTTGCCAAGATCAACTGCAACACGCTACACCACCGAAAATATCGCATAACACGAAGAATGTCACTAGATCTGTAAGATCTTCAATAACACATGCATAAATTAATGTGGATCATCAAAACAAATAGGACAAGATTAGAAAACACCAACAAGAATGTTAGAATCATCTGCAATAGCTGCACCAACACCACATTCAAATCTTCATCAATCAACACGCTAGCACTCAAGAACACTTGACAGTAGGAATTCGGACTAGAAAGATAACTTATGGAGCACCAAATCATGAACCATCTGAAATGAAGATACACATGAACATTGAAAACATTATCCCAGATTCACCAAAGATCAGATCACATCGAAGCACAATGGATCAAATACCAGAATACTGCAACACTGAACAAAAAAAACAAACCTCAAACCAAATCAAAATGATGTGATCAAGAAAACTTTTGGATCACTGAAACCAATAAAGAATGAAGTGTCTCTAGTTGATTCAACATCCCAAATAGATAAACCAACCAAATCAACTCACTGCAATCACCAGATCATAAAACAACTCTCTGCAACCCCAAGATAGAGGAATATGTTTCCATCAAAGACAACAACATATCCTAGTAGTAGAAATATCCAACATCTTGTTCTTGCATGCTCCCCATATTAGCCAAATGATATACTACTTGATTTTCCTCTCTATACACATGACTTAGTTGATATGAATCAAAGGATCTAAGAAGCATCCAATCTTGACTCAAGACGTAATTGATGTTCCAATTACATGTCCACTTTTCCCTACAAGCATTAATTATTAATAATGAATCCCCTTCAATCACTAGTGCTTTGATATTCTGATGTGTTGTCATTTGCAAGCCATGTAATAATGCTAGAGCTTCTACTTGATTGTTAGTGCCCCAAGAGAGACTGATTGATTTTGCCACAACTAAGTTGCCATTATGATCCTTTAATACAACACCTGCACCTAAAGTTCCTAGGTTCCCTTTGGATGAACTGTCAAAATTTAGTTTTAGGAAGCCGATAGGTCAAGGAGACCATTTCACTATTTTTCTGGAGCTCCTTACACTACACCCCAAGCGTTGACTCCCCTTGAATTGAATTTAATATCTATTATTAGTATCCTCATATTTAATCTGGAAGATATTATTTATTTAATAATTAATCTATTAAATGGCTAATAGAAACACGTAAAACCAAATCTCTAGTAATCTTTAACTAATCACAAATTAGGTCTCTTTTAGGACACCCTCAAATCTCCTCTAAAAAAAAACCATGAAAAAAGCAGCAAGAATGGGCAAGTTAGTTACAACTCTTTTCTACATGTCCATCAGATTAGTTTAGTATGCAAGTTTTGGCAATACTACACATGGAAATATACTTATTGTGTTTGGTTTCTATGATCCATTCCAATGGTTAATTAACACAATAAATCTATGCATTATTTCTAGTGTCATAAAATTGCGACCCTAGCAATTTTAACCACATTTGAGGTCCTCACCTTGGTGACAACATCTTCCTTCCCAACTGAGACTTCTCTCTGAATTTTCACCTTGAACACCCTCCTTGTTTAAGCCTTGTTTCTACCTTTAGACTTTTCTCGGACCCCAAGATAGGGCAGGACAGGGGCATGGCACCCCTGTCCCCCCTTCTTAGGGTGGCCCCAAGATAGGTCCCTCCGATCCTATCTGCATTTCGGGATTCCAAATCTCCCCGATGTAAACCTTTGATGAGATAAATTAATCTTCTAAGGCATGTATAAAAAGGGAGTTAGTCCTCTCATTTGTAGAGATAGGATATACATGAAATACACGATAAGCGAAATTCAAGTGAAAGGTCTTCATCAAGCATTCAAGTTTTCAAGCATCCATCAAGTCTTCTTCTTCATGTGACTTCTTCCTTCATCCATTGGAGCAACATTACAACATTCATTTGCAAGCGTGTACGTGTTAGGGTTTTTTCATGCAATACTTGTGATTACATTCAAGAAGCAAAGCAATCATCATCAACAAATTGCAGATCTACAAGGTATACAATTCCATCATCTACATTTAAGCATTTGCAACTACTTTCTTTGAAGGTTGATTCCTCAACCAGAGTTTGATTGAGGCAACCTATCCACAACCGTTTTTCCCTTCTTTTATGTGTGTAGGTTGTAGGTGCACAACTGTAATTGCAGGTTTGGGCTTCATTTGTAGAGACGGAAAACCCCTTTTCATTTCGTGGATTTTTTGGAGGACCGTGTGCACTTTCAACATGGTCCCCATGAATTTTCTCCAAATTTGCAAGGTAGATCCGTATCAATCTAAATATCTTAGATCTGAAGTTACAGCGTGATCCTGAACTGATAGCTCCTCATTTCACCCATTCTATCTCTCTTTTCTGCATAATCAACAAGTCAACTCTTCTACTTACAAAAGAGGGTAAATTACATTTAACACTTGCAATCCACTTAGAATTCACATCCTTGTTTCCCTTGGATTTGGATCTAGTGGATTCAACCCCTCTTTTGAATGTAAAGTATCTCCCAAGTGAAAATCATCCTAGTGATTTCCTTTCTCTCTCCTAGGTGGGGAATCACTAGGGTTTAATTTTCCATTTTACATTTTGGTGAACCCGACGTCCTACATCTTAATTCTGATTTCTTATTTGTTAGATCTGAATAATTGCAATTTTCATTTCCAAGTTTGATCTTTTTGCAAAATTTAGAGGTTAATTGCATAAAAACCCTAATTTTTTTTCTATTTTGAGGAAATTAAGCTTGTAAAGTATATCATTTTGGTTGCTTGTTTCAGATTTGATTTCTATTTCAAAATTGCAATTCAATCTATCTTTTCATTTTGAAAATTAAGTGTTTAAACAATCGAACCTGAATTTTTAAAAATCTCCTATTTTGACCTTTGACTGCTTATTTGACCTATCTAAACATCTCCAAATATACTATTTTTTTGGATTCTGCAATAAAATCATAATTTTTATTATCCTTGAAAATTTTGAAAAAAGTTGGTCAGACCGTGTACACTTTGCACATGGTCCCTAGATTTTTTCTGAAATTTCAGGAGTCAGAATTGACTATATTTTTCTGCTAAATCCAAGAAATTGGTTGATTTTATCAATTTTTGAACATCCTAAGGTCGAAAGCAAATTCAAAATTGAATATTTGATTTTCTTGCAATTTACAAAAATCTAGATTTGAAATTGAATTTGTGCAAAACTTGGATCTTACTTCAATTTTTCAGATTTATCATTGATCTCAAACTTGTCTTCTTGCCTAAAATTCAAAATTTCAATTTCCCTCCTTTTCTGAAAATTCCAAATCAAAATTGAGTGGTTAGGTCCTAAAACCCTAATTTTCAAATTTAATTGGATTTTGTGCAAATTTCAATCAATCTCAATCAATTTCAATCTTCTAAATATTATTTAAGGTGTGGCCTTATTCATTAGGTTTGACCTTTTTTAAAAATTACAAAACCTTAATAGGGTCTTATTTCAACATTCAAATCTTCATTTCACCTATCCAGGGATCATAAAATCAATCAAGTTTTTGGGGTTAGCTCTCAAATCATCGTAGCCTTCATCCCTAAAAATTTCTGAAAAATTTGGGAGGACCGTGTGCACTTTCAACATGGTCCCTGACTTTTTCCCCTAAATTTTGGGAGACTGTTATGACTGTATTTAATTGCTTAAATTTAGAAAATTGGTTGATTTTGTCGAATTTTGATCCCTCTAAAAATAAAAAACAATCTCTACTTTCAACATTTCAATTTTCAAGATATAGTTTAAAATTAAGTGGTTAATTAAGAACAACCCTAATTTTAAATTTCAAAATTTCAATACAACAACTTTCAATTTTTAAAATTAAGAGGCTTTTCAATAGGCCCTAATTTTAATCTCTTTTGGATAATTTTAAATTTTAAATTAAGAGGTTATTTTTTTACATAATCCTAATTTTAAAGTTCAATTTTCTAGGAGATTGCATTATTATTCTTTCAATCAATTTGTTCATTTAATTGAATAATCATTTTTCCTAGAATTTTGAATTATTCAATTATTTTGCAAGTTTCAAATTTCAAAATTCAAATTTGCAATTCAAATTGCATTTTCCCTCCTTTATTCAGTTTTCTATTCATGTATGGGGTGAACATTATTATGGCTAAATGACATATGAGTTTCTTGCTTGATCATAAGTGCATATGGAGTTCTTATCTTATTTTGCTAATTCAATTTCAAGTTACATTAAAGATGTTCATGATGTTCCCTTTCATTTATATGATGATTGTTTAGTTCTCTCTTTCATTCATACCTATGATTTACCCTCTCCCAAAATTGATCTCATTAATGCGGGTACATTGGTGCAAAAAGGGAATATGGACACTTCTTTCAAAGATCTCCCTCCTAAAGATGAATCTTTGGAGAATTGTGTTCCTTCTTCTCCTAAAAAGTACCTCCCTCATAAGGATTATTTGGTGCAAGAGGATGATATTATGGCTACTTATCCTAGTGATACCATACCTTGTTTTCATGATCTTCCCTCTAAAGATGAACATTAATTACATATGATAGTCCTTTTTTATAATGAGTGTCTTGAACATAAAGATACCTTAGAACAAGAGGATGATATTCTTTCTCATCAAAATTCTCTCTCTCCCAAAAATCAAGAGCCTAACAAAACTAAAATCAATTCCATCCATGTTCCTAGGAAACCAAACATTCTTCCTGATTATCATGTTGTGCCTTACACATATACTAATGAGGTAGTTGATGAGAACATAAGTGAAGCATCATATGCTTTCTTATTTCCTACAATGCTCTCTTCAATTCACTCAAATATACCATCTCCTACCAAAGAAGTTCCTAAAGAAGAACTCTTAGAGGATGAGTGGGGTTCTTTAGATTTCACTCCTACCTTTTCTAGCAAGTCTAAGATGTCTGAATTTCATATTCCAAATTTTTCTCTTAACACAAATCTTGAAAGTGATTGGGCCTCTTTAAACTTCAATCCAATTCCCCCTAAGAGTTAACCCTCCTTTGAACATACACATGGATGTAATGGACAAATGCTTGAATGTGAGCGACAAAGTCATGAGAAATCACACTTTCCTTTTACTTGTAAATCCACACCTTCTCATTCTAATTTTGAGTTAGAACAAGAAAATATGTTGATCAATCTTCCAAATTTCAACTTATATCTCCTCTTTGTCCTAAACGAAGAAGAAAACATAAACAACATCCTCAAACTTCTTCTTTTGTAAATATCATCAAACCCATGGCCATTCTACTACTGAGTGTCAAGCTATGAAAACACAAAAAACAACATTGCATTGATTCAGGAATGTTAAAAATAACATTTGACAATGAATGAAATATTAATCCCGATCATTTAAAATAACATTCAAGTTCCTATTATGTTGCTCCTCACTATGTGACATAGTTAGCGTACCTATTGGGGGTTCCTTGTTATTCATGGTGGTACAATTTTAGGTGCAATCATACTTAGTGAGAAACATATTAGTCTATTTATTCTTACCTCTATGCTTGGGGGGTAAGAATATTCCTTTTCCTCTTTCTAAGGTTTCACTATTTTCTTTATGGACTACATTATTCATAAACTTAAAGTCCTTTCTTGCATGGAGTTTTCCTTCATGCGAGCGCATGTTTGTTCCGTGAGTGGGATCTTCTTCTTCTTTCTCTCTCTTTACAAATTACCTCTTCTAATGTGTTATTCATAACTTGATGTCCTTTCTTGAATGGAGTTATCCTTCATGCGAGCGCATGTCTGTACCTTGGTTAGGATGTATTCCTTGCTTGAAATGGTATGCCTCTTATGAGTAGTCTCTCTCTATAAGCTATGTAATTCTTCTCATTGTCCTACACTTGGGGGAAATAATCTCTCTCTCTCTCTCACTTTCTCTAAGGATCCACTCTTTCCTATTTTACGGATGGTGTGAGTTTTATTACTTGATGTCATTCCTTGTGTGGAATTATTGTTGTTCTATTTTCCTTAAGATATCAACATCAACCTATGTTGACATCTTAAGGGGGGGCACCCACATTGCTCCTTTGTACCATACTTCTCTCGTGAATTGTACAGTGGGACATTCTTGGAACCAGAGGGAAGCCTCTTAGAGAAAGATGTCTTCACTTTTCTCTTGTACAGTACGTCATTCTCAGAACCAGAGTATAGACTCTTAGAGAGAGATGACGCTGCTTTTTACTGGTACAGTGGGTCATTCTTGGAACCACAACGCAGACTCTTAGAGTGAGATGTCATCACTTTTTCGTTGTACAATGGGTCATTCTCAGAACTAGAGAATAGACTCTTAGAGTGAGATGATATCACTTTTCACTTATGCAAGGTGATTATTCTCGGAACCAGAGCACAAACTCTTAGAGCGAGATGTCACGCCTTTCTTGACATTTGTACTATACATCTTATACAGGTTGTAGCATACTCAGGCATAGACTCCTATGAGGCATTTCAAACCTCACTTGCACACATGCACATGACGTTGGGTGGAACTAATGGTGTTCTCATTCTTCTTCTTTACATGGATCACCTAGACAAACTCTAGGGGCTAGATTTCCATGTCCTCTTTCTACATGGATCACCCAAACGGACTCTGGGGGCTAGATTTCCATGTTCTTCTCTCCATGGATCACCTAGTTTTAGGGGTGAGATGTCATTGGTTTATCTCTTGTTTGCCTTTCTTCTCATGGATCACCAAAGTGTGTATTCATGTCCTCTCTCTCCTTTCTCTCATGAACCCATAGTTTTAACTATTGATGGTTCGTGGATGATGTTATCTTTTCTCTTTTATGTGATCACTCATGTTTATGTGATGGCATTGGTCTTTGTGTCCTAATTAGTTGTTGAGACATCTGAGCATCGAGGTCTCTTTGGCTAGTTGGTTTGTCGACTTGTATCTAGTTTTTGTTATGTGTCTTTTGTGCTTTGTTTTTTGTGTGTGTCTTGTTCCTTGTTGTTTTTGTGTGCTCTTGCATATGTTTAGGTGAGTTAAGATCCTAGGATTTAGGGATTTTGTTCCTCAATATTAGTGACATCTTATACTCCTTGTTGTATTGCTCTGTATCTTTCATCTTCATCTCTATTTCTTCTACTTTACCAACAGTATTGGCGTAAGTCATACTCCCCCTAAAGTGGGGGCTAAATGTAGTGTCATAAAAATGCGACCCTAGTAATTTTAACCACATTTGAGGTCCTCACCTTAGCGATAGCATCTTCCTTCCCAACTGAGACTTCTCTCTGCATTTTCACCTTGAACCCCCTCCTTGTTTAAGCCCTATTTTCGCCTTTAGACCCTGTCCAAACCTCAAGATAGGGCAGGATAGGGGCGTGGCGCCCCTGTCCCCCCTCTTAGGGTGACCCCAAGATAGGTCCCTCTGGTCCTATCTACATTTAAGGATTCCAAATATCTCTAACGTTGGCCTTTGGTGAGATGAATTAATCTTCTGAGACATGTATAAAAAGGGAGTTAGTCCTCTCATTTGCAGAGACATGATATACACAAAATACACGATAAGAGAAATTCAAGCGAAAGGTCTTCATCAGGCATTCAAGTCTTCAAGCATCCATCAAGTCTTCTTCTTCATGTGTCCTCTTCATTCATCCATTGGAGAAACATTACAACATTCATTTGCAAGCATGTGTGTGTATTAGGGTTTTGTCATGTTACATGTCATTTCATGCAACACTTGTGATTACATTCAAGAAGAAAAGCAAACATCGTCAACACATTACAAATCTACAAGGTATACATTTCCATCATTTACATTTAAGCATTTGCAAATACTTTCTTTCAAGGTTGATTCTTCAACCAGGGACTGAGGCAAACCCTTATCCACAACCCTTCTTCCCTTTTTTTATGTGTGTAGTTTGCAAGTGCGCAACTGTAATTGCAAGTTTGGGCTTCATTTGCAGAGACAGAAAAACCCTTTTCATTTCGCAGATTTTTCGGAGGACCGTGTGCACTTTCAACACTGTCCCAATGAATTTTCTCCAAATTTGCAGGGCAGATCCATGTCAGTCTAAACATCTCAGATCCAAAGTTACAATGCGATCCTGAACTGGTAGCTACTCATTTCACCCATTTTATCTCTCTTTTATGCATAATCAACAAGTCAACTCTTCTACTTATAAAAGAGGGTAAATTACATTCAACACTTGCAATCCACTTAGAATTCACATCCTTGTTTCCCTAGGATTTGGATTTATTGGATTCAACCCCTCTTTTGAATGTAAAGTATCTCCCAAGTGAAAATCATCCTAGTGATTTCCTTTCTCTCTCCTAGGTGGGGAATCACTAGGGTTCAATTTTCCACTTTAAATTATTATTCACCTTGTAAGAGCTTATTAGGTACACAAACATATATAGTTTATTACATGGTATCAATATTTTACACTTTATTTTTTTCCAATTGGTACCACCAACCAATACATGTTTTTTTGTTTTCTTTCAATTCTTAGTAGCCCTCTTTTTTCTTCTATTTAAAGGTGTTCTCTCAACATTTATTTGTAGTCATTGAGGAATAGGCATCTCACAAGTGGAAAGACATAGCCTTATAACCATTGTATACATTATATGAATTACATTGTGAATCCATAAGATTTACTATATTTTCTCTGTTAAAAAGAATTTTAATCACGGTGTCAACACAAATGATTGCCATGCTTGTACCTTTCTTCAATGTGGTGATGGGTTTGATAGATGTCTTCTCATTTTGGTGAACGAGTTAAAAGGTACCTAGCACAAACCAATGTTCAAAGATGGAGTCAATTTTCTATTCAATCAATCTCTCAACTTAATTTACCTACTTATGATAGTGGTTGGCACCGTGGGCTCAATCACAAGAATTTCTCAAGACCTCAAACACTCTCTTTGACATGTTTAATTTGCCTACTTGTAATAGTGGTTGGTATTGTGAATCCAATCTATATCAACACCTCGAACACTCTCTTTGACATGAAATAATAAAGAAGCTTGAATAGCTTGCAACCTTAAACACCTATATTGTACTAAGTTAATCTTTCAGTACTCATCTCAAAAGTGATTTGGACAAGTGCATTTCAATCTTGACTTCTTTTACTATAAATGCAGTGTCTACAAATAAATCATACAAATCCAAAACCAAAATTGTTCAAATCATACAAAACTAAAACCAAAACTATTTTGCCAATCTTTGGTAGGAACTTTGCTACCCTACAACACTTGTTTCTAATCGTACCATGAATGTAAGCTAATTTTCTTTATAGTAAAACTATAATAAGTCAGCTCAGACTTGTTCAAATTCAATCAGAAACTTTGTAAATTGTGGAAGTTGGAAGTAAATGTTGGTCATTTGGTGGAATTGGTTATGTGTTGCATTGATGTTTTGTCATTGATGTCAACACTACCTGTTTGGATGCTTTACTGACACCCTTCTAGTCCTGATAGGTTGAGTGGTTTTTGGTTAGCTTTGATCCAGCATGATCTGGTTTCATGGAAAGAGTAAATGAGATTGTTATGGGAATTCAATGTTGTGGTGGAACTGTAAGAGAAGATGAGATTGTTTCTAAAGTCTTGAGAGCCCTACCATCGGCTTACAAAATGAAGGCTACTGCTATTAATGAGTTGAGAACAATGGCTAATACATCTATCAACAAAGATATTTTGGTTGGGAAACTATCTATTTTTGAGCTTGAGGATTTTGGACCTTCTAGAGCTATGAAAATTGAACCTTCTTTTCATGCATCTACATCTACAACCGATAAGAAAGATTGGAAAGTTTTATATGCAAAAGAACTAGAAGATATGAAGAGAGAAGATGAAGAGTTTGAGAAACTTGAAGCACTATTTGCTAGAAGAGCACCAGAAGGACCAGAAGGAAGTAAGTATGAAGGAAAAGCACCTTTTAAATGTTTTGCATGTAATAAGATTGGTCATTTTGCATCTAGATGTCTTGAAAGGAATTTAATATTTGAAGAAAGAGTTAAGAAATCATTTAATCCTAATCCGAACAAGTATAGATTCAAGAAAAACAAATTATGCTACATAGCGGATGAGGAAGGCATTATTGATTTAGATGAAGATCCGGTAGAAGACTCTCCTAGTGGGTCTGGCAATGGGAAAGAATTGGTATTCTTGGCTATCAAGGAAGATGATCTAGCACTGGAAGATAATGTACCTTAGGAGACGACACTTGTTGCTAAAAGTGAGGATAATGATGAATGGGTAATTGACAGTGGTTGTTCACATCATATGACTGGAGTTAAAGGAAAGTTTTTGTCTTTGCAAAGAATTGATGGTGGATTAGTTAGATTTGGAGATGACAAGGCATGCATTATTAAGGGAAAAGGAACTATATCATTGGATGGTAAGAACAATACTGACAATGTTTATTATGTTGAAGGTTTGAAGCATAATATTTTAAGTGTAGGAAAATTGGTAATTAAGGGATTTCAATTATAGTTCAAGGATGGAAAATGCAAAATCATTAACAGATTTGGCTTGGAGATTGCAACCAGTATGCAGATAAAAGGTAACATTTTTTATTTGAACTCCGGTGAGAAGACATGTTTGATTACATAGATTGATGAAAGTTGGTTATGACATAAAAGGTTGTGTCATGTAAATTTTGATTGCATTGTGAAGATCAGTTCAACTAAGGTTGTTAGAGATATACCTAAGATTATGAAGCCCTATAATTTGGTATGTAAAGAATATCAAATGGGTAAACCGAAGAACAAGGAATAGGAACAAAGAGTCAGAAGACTCCTAGGTATGTGAAATTGAATCATTCTGAAGATCAAATCATTGGGGATAAGAGAAATGGAGTGATGACAAGAAGAAGACTGGCAACTAACGAGGTATGTTTAATTTCACAAGTTGAACCGGTATCAGTAATTGAGGCATGTAAAGATGAATTTTGGTTAAAAGCTATGGAAGAAGAATTAGATCAGATTGAGAAAAATAACGCATGGACTTTGGTTCCCCGATCTAAAAATAAAAATGTTATTAGAACTAAATGGGTTTTTAGCAATAAATTGAATGAGGATGGTAAAGTTATAAGGAATAAGGCTAGATTGGTTTGTAAAGGATATTCTCAGAAGGAAGGAATTGATTATGGAGAAACTTTTGCACCTGTAGCTAGGATTGAAGCTGAAAGATTATTTATTGCCTATGTTGCTTATAAAAACTACAAGGTTTATCAGATGGATGTTGAATGTCCATTCTTGAATGGGGATCTTGATGAGGAAGTTTATATTGACCAACCGTGGTTTTTCACTATCAGATGATAATGATATGGTTTGCAGGTTAAGGAAAGCTTTATATGGATTGAAACAAGCACCTAGAGCTTGGTATGAAAGGTTGGATAAATATCTTTTGAAGCTTGATTTTACTAAGGGAAGTGTTGACAACAATTTATATTATAAAATCACTGATGATGATGTACTGATTGTTGAAGTATTCGTTGATGACATTATTTTTGGAGGTGAAGACAAATTCTGCATATAATTTTCTAAAAACATGGAGAAAGAAATTGAGATGTCTATGATTGGTGAGATGAAATTTTTCTTAGTTTTGCAAATTACTCGGACAGACAAAGGTATTTTTATCTGTCAAACTAAATATGCTAAGGAATTATTGAAGAAATTTGGTATGGGAGATTCTAAACCGAAAAGTACAACTATGGTTACAAGTGAGAAATTGACAAGGAAAGATGTTTCTGCAATGATAAATCCTACAAGATACAAATCTATGATTGGAGGTCTACTTTATTTAACTTAGACTAGACCTAACATTATGAAAGTTGTTTGTATTGTGATGCAGAGCCCTACCCACACACCTAAGGATAAGCAAGGAAGGACTCCACACCTTGGATGAGGTTAGACTTCTGACCCCTCAAATGATCACAAGGGTCCTATAAGGAAGGACTCCACACCTTGTATGAACCTACTCACAAATTCACTAGGCTTGGGCCTACTCAAGATGAGTAAATGCCTCAATGCCTACTATACACCATCCCATGACACCCTGCTCCTAAGGGCTTTGTAATTGGTTCACTTATGGCCATTAGAGACTGGTCCAAGTATTGGTTTTGGGATTATACTCCAATTCCTTATACCTCCTTTAGAAACCTACCCCTAGGCTAGTAGCCCTATTTGGCGATAAAATTGATCTTAAATCCAAAATGTTCCACACACCCATACAAACAAATAACCATTTCAGAAACCCTTTTAGGATTTTTACTTATACCCAAAATGGTTTGATCAAATCTGTACTTCTAGGGTCTGAACCCTTTAGAGACCCAGAGACCTAATAGAGGCAATTAGGCCTATTTTACAAAGCAACTACTAATCAATGAACTCAAAATAGAAAACTAACTCTATGGGCATGTCTGAGATGGTGAGTAACCTCTAATTCTAGGGTTTCATGCCTAGAATCTAGTGTTATGATGTTTTATGATGACTGTCCTATATCTTGTCCTAGGTAGTCACATAGAGATGCCTACCTAATTCTGCTTCTTTCTCCACACAGTCAAGTCTCACCTGAAAAAACCCATGAAAACCTTAAAGTACAGAGTCCTATCCTACATCCAACCAAAGGAAGATTCTTCTAGTGGACTAGAATGCAAGATAAGGCCATCTTTATCCAAAACCCTCTCCAAATCCTCGCTTTCCGAGTTACAGTCAGAAAAATAGAGGGTTCTCTCCACTCAGAAACAATTAGAACCTCAAACCACCACCAAAACAAAGCTACTTTACCCCTATATCTAATCCATTAATGGTTTTCTTAAATCCAATTCATACAAGCACGTGCAATCAATGCAAAGACAGACAATCTGGGAAAAGTTTAGTATTATTGTGTTCAATAGCTTCACAACTTCACAATAGAAAATCAACAACCTTGGGAATCATGTCCACAAGGTTTATATAACTCTCCAAAAATTTGCAACCAAATTTGGAGGAGGTTTGAGCCATTTAAAGGCTTCCCCACTCGCATTTCAAAAAAGTTGCACTTTTGCACTCAAAAGTTGCATTTTCTAGAAGTTGCAATTTTGCAATTTTGCACAAAATGTTATCACGCTTGCTAAGGTTGGGATCTACAAACTTGGATCAACCAAACACTCCTAAAACATGTCAAAAACCTATCAAACACAAAACTAAACCATCTACTACCCCTATTGACCACATTGTCCCAATTGTCTTATCAAATTTCCTAATTGGTGACATGGACTTACATGGTGGGGTTTATTGAATACATGAAATAAACTTGCATGAACACAAGACACACTAAGACACTACAATGATCATAGTCTTCATCCTTAGAGCCATGATTGGAATGTTGATGAGGTTCCCCTACACCATACTCCCTGGGAGAAGAGTTCTCAAGCCCACTTGAGATCAGAGTTTGTAAGTCTGCACCATGGTTGGAAATTTGTTCATCTGTCATCCAAACCACCTCAGATTATGGTTTATCCTGCCAAGCCACCAAGTACTCAATGTACTTCGTGTTCCTTATGTTCTTTGTGACTCTAGTGTCTAACACTTTGCTCAACTTAGGTGATTCATACCTTGGAATGTCATTGTTTGCTACAACCTGCATTGGTTCCTCCACTTCATTGTCACTACCTTTGAAAAGTTTAAGATCACACACATTAAAAATGGGTGATAATCCAAGATCAGGAGGAAGTTGGATTTCATAGGCATTTTGTCCATATTTCTTCAAAATCTGACATGGTCCAATCTTCCTCTGCATGAGTTTGGTGTGCTTACCCTTTGGGAGTCTCTCCTTCTTCAAATGTACCCATACCAAATCCCGAACATTAAACTGCACATCCCTCTTTTTCTTATCAGCATAAGCCTTGTACTTCACTATAGACTATTGGAGATGAGACTTCACTTGGTCATGTACCTCCTTGATGGTTGATGCAAAAATGTCACCATCTGCACTAATGGGCTCTTCCTTGGGCAAATCCCTTAACTCCAATACTCCCCTTGGGTGGATGCCATACACAATTTGGAAATGAGACTTCCCTGTGCTCTTGTTAATAGTGTCATTGCATGAGAATTCTACCTGTAATAGTATATTGTCCCATTTTTCTCCATGTTGCCTTGTCAAACACCTTAATACGTTTTCCAATTACCTATTGACAACTTCAGTTTGCCCATCCGTTTAAGAATGGTAGGCTGATGAGAAAGCTAGGTTAGTTCACAACTTCTTCCAAAGGGTCCTCCAAAAGTGACCTATGAACTTCACATCTCTATTTGAAATAATGTTTAGAGGCAATCCATGTAGTCGAACTATTTCTTTGAAGAATAAGTCTGCAACATATGAGGCATCACAAGAAGCCTTACATGGCAAGAAATAAGCCATTTTACTAAACCTGTCCACCACTACAAAGAAATTGTCAAATCCCTTCCTTGTCCTAGGCAGACCCAACACAAAGTCCATACTTATGATCTCCCATGGCCTAGAAGGAATGGGTAAGGGCTAATACAAAGTACCTTAGTGGACTTCCCCTTGGATTTTTGACATATTACACATGTCTCCACAAGCTTCCTTACATTTGTCTGCAACTTAGGCCAGTAATAGTGTCTCTTCACAAGGTCTATAGTCTTGTCAAGGCCAAAATGACCTACCATAGCTCCACAATGCTTCTCCCTAATGATATTTAACCTCATGGAATACGTAGGGATACACAATTGTCCTCCTTTGAATAACAATCCATCTTGTATCAGAAATTCAGAAAAATCAACATGATACCTCTCACCAAAGGTTTCACATACCTTGTATATCTCTCCAAAATCTTCATCAGCATCATACATACTCTTCAAGGAATCAAAATCAACACTCTCTATCTTGATCTAGTTGATAGTTAAGACCCTCCTTCTCAAAGCATCTGCAAATTTGTCCTTGACCCCCTTCTCGTGTTTGAGGGTGAAGGTGAAGGCTTGTAAGGTCTCTACCCACTTCATGTGTCAGTGGTTTAGCTTCTCTTGGCTATTTATGAAATTGAGTGTCTGATTATCAGTAAAACCTATGAACTCCTTAGGCAATAAATAGTGCCTCCACTTCTTCAAGGACTCAACCAAATCATACATCTCCAAGTCATAGGATGAGTATCGCTTCGTGTCATCATTTAGCTTTTCACTGAAAAAAGCAATAGGCCTTCCTTCCTAACTAAGCACTGCCCCAATAGCCATGTGGCTTGCATCAGATTCCACCTGAAATATCTTATTGAAATCTGGTAGGGCAAGGACTGGTTGTTCTACAACCTTCTTCTTCAATGTTTCAAATGAATCATCTGCCTCTTTGGTCCAACTGAACCTGCACTTTTGTCCTCCATTTATGGTGTCAAGCATGGGTGCACAAACATGACTAGACCCTCTTATGAACTTCCTATAAAAAGTTGCTAAACCATGAAATCTCTGGACATCATTCATAGTCTTAGGTGTTGGCCAAATAGTATAGCACTTACCTTCTCTTGGTCCATTTTCAACTCACCTTGTGAGATTACAAATCCCAAGTAGATGATCTCCTCCTGCATGAACCAACACTTATCCGAATTGATCATTAGTTGCTCTTCATGTAACCTCTTCATAACCACATCTATATGTCTTAGGTTCTCTTCCCTTGTGTGACTAAAGATCAAGATATCATCTAGATATACTATGACAAACTTGCCTATAAATTCCACCAAGACCTCATTCATCAACCTCATAAAGGTACTAGGGGCATTGGACAACCCAAATGGCATGACTTTCCACTCATATAACCCATCATTGGTTTTAAAAGTTGTTTTCCATTCATCCCCTGGCCTTATTCTAATCTGATAGTATCCACTTTTTAGATCCATTTTGGTGAAATACTTAGCACTCCCCAAGCAATCAAGCAAATCCTCTATCCTAGGGATTGGGAACCTATACCTTATGGTTATCTTGTTGATGGCCCTTGAGTCTATCCAAAGCCTCCAAGTGCCTTCTTTCTTGGGTGAAAGGAAGACATGTATTGCATATGGGCTTTAGCTCTTGCCAATTAGGTCTGATTCAAGCAACTCTTCAATCTGCCTTGCCATTTCTGCATTCTAGTCTGGAGTGAGTTTGTAGGTTGATTTGTTTGGGAGAGTAGATCCAGGGATCAGATCTGTGCAATGACTGGTGTCTCTCACCAGTGGCAGGGATCTTGGCATTCCATATGAGATGATGCCTTGATGTTTATCAAGCAAATGTTTGATTGCAGGGTCCATGTGCTTTTGTCCTCCTTCTTTCTCTTCTGCAAACTACTCTTTCCTTGTCACCTTGGGACTAGGCATGAGGGTATAGCAAACTGCACCTTTCTCTACAATCTCCTTCATGAACTATTTTCCTTCTACCATCAGCACTTTGGCATCTTTCCTTTTTGATTCCATCTCTTCCTCTATCAGAGGTAAGAGTTCTATCACCTTACCATCCTTGGTGATTGAATAGGTGTTTCTCACCCCATCATGATGAGCTTTCAAGTCATATTGCCATGGTCTCCCAAATAAGAGATGGCATGCATCCATCTTGGCTATATCAAATATCAGTCTATCCTTGTACGATCCAATCTGAAACTCCACCCAAGCCTTCTCTTCTACTACAGCTTGCTGACCTTGGGTGAGCCATGAGACCTTGTAGGGGTAAGGATGAGGCAACTTTCTAAGTTTAAGCTTTTCTACCATTTCAAGTGATATAAATGTTTTAGTGGATTTGGAGTCTATGAAGACATTGCATACCTTTCCTCCTGCCTTGCATGTGGTTTTGAAAAGAGATTTCCTTTGTGTAGGCTCCTTGTTAGGTACCTTCATGGTGGTTACTTATCTCCTCATCATCAGAGCCTCTCCTCTTTTAGGATAGCCATAGCTATCAGGAACATTAACACTTTGATAAGTGTTTGCACTTGCCACACTTTGACAATCAGATTCCTGCACCAAATTGTTTCTCCTTTCTCCCATGGAGCTAGAAGCCTTCTCCGGACACCTATTTGCCATGTGATCTTCTTGGTTGTAGTTATAGCACCTAGGAGGTCCTTTGCCTTGGGATCTTCCTCTAGAGGGTGGTCTTATACCCCTAAAGTTCCCTCTTGGATTGTAGCCCACTCCTTCATTGTAACTACTCTCTCCTCTATTACCTTCTTGGCTAGAGTCACCTTGGTATCCAAAACCATTTCCCCTACCTCTGAAAGGACCTCTTCCCCCTCTTTGTTGTCTCCCTTTACCTCTGCCATTTTGTTCTTGCCTTTTGTTCAACTTCTCCTCCACCTTGAGTGCCAATTGAAAGCACTTTTGGACTGTCTTCGGGGTGTGGAGATTCAAATATTCTTGGATTGCAAACCTCAACCCATTGAGATATCTTGCCACCTTCTCATCTTCACTCTCTTTCACCTTGGTCCTCACACACAACTTCATGAACTCCTCTGTATAGGAACTCATGTCCATCTCCTTCTGCTTCAAGTTTTGTCTTCTCCTATGCAATTGGACATTGTAGTCCATTGAGACATAGGCTTCTTTCACCAAAGCCATCATCTTCTTCCATGTAGCCACTCTTTTCTTTCCCTCTTTCACCCTCTCATCTTGGATGAAAGTCCACCAAGTTAGTGCAGCCCCTTTCATTTTGGATTGGGCTATCTTCCCACTGGTGTTTTGGTATGTCTTCACTTTCAAAAAAATGTCCAAGGAGTCTATCCACTCCATCACTGTAACAGGTTCCATCTTGCCTGCAAACACAAGAAGACCCATCTTCACATCCATTAATCTTCTTTCCATGGACTTGAGGACACTCATCAGGGGTCTTTGGTCTGCAGGAACCTCTAGTTCTTCCTGCCTAGGAATATCCTCTTCATCCCCTTCTTCTCCAGAGTCTCTCTCTCCCCTCTCCACTCTGTCCTTCAACCAGTCCATCTCATTTCTCAAGGCTTGATTCTTAGCCCTGACTGCTCTTCTCTCTACCATCTACTTCTTCACCAGGAAATTCAACTCAACATTGGTCATTCTTGAAGGTACATCTTGGGACCCCTCTTCTTCTAGCATCTTGTCTTCTCCTTCTATCCAAAAAACACTCCTATGCTCTGATACCACTTGATATAGAGCCCTACCCACACACCTAAGGATAAGACCAAACAAGGATAGAATTCTGACCCCTCAAATGATCACAAGGGCTCTGCAAGGAAGGAATCCACACCTTGGATGGACCTACTCACAAATTCACTAGGCTTGGGCCTACTCAAGATGAGTAAATGCCTCAATGCCTACTATACACCATCCCATGACACCCTACTCCTAAGGGATTTAGAATTGGTTCACTTATGGCTATTAGAGACTGGTCCAAGCATTGGTTTTGGGATTAGACTCCAATTCCTTATACCTCTTTTAGAAACCTACCCCTAGGCTAATAGCCCTATTTGGTGGTAAAATTGATCTTAATGCCAAAATGTTCCACACACCCACACAAAAAAATCACCATTTCAGACACCCTTTTGGGAGTTGTACTTACACCCAAAATGGTTTGATCATTTTTGTACTTCCAGGGTTTGAACCCTTTAGAGACCAAGAGACCTAATAGGGGCAATTAGGCCTATTTTACAAAGCAACTACCAATCAATGAACTCAAAATAGAAACCTAACTCTATGGTCATGTGGGTAATGGTGATTAACCTCCAATTACAAGGTTGTACATCTAGAATCCACCGTTATGATGTTTTATGATGAATGTCCTAAATCTTGTCCTAGGTAGTCACATAGAGATGCCTACCTAATTCTGCTTCTTTCTCCACACAATCAAATCTTCCTTGCAAAAACCCATGAAAACCCTAAAGTACAGAGGCATATCCTGCATCCCACCAAAGGAACAGTCTTCTAGTGGACTAGAATGCAAGATAAGGCCATTTTTATCCAAAACCCTCTCCAAACCCTCACTTTCCGGGTTATAGTCAGAAAAAAGGAGGGTTATCTCTACTCAGAAACAATTAGAACCTTAGAACACCACAAAAACAAATCTAATTCAACTCTCTATCTAATCCATGAATGGTGTGCTTCAATCCAATCTGTACAGGCACATGCAATTAATGCAAAGACATAAATTCTGGGAAAACTTCAGTATTTTTGTGTTCAATTGCTTCACAACTTCACAACACAACATCAACAACCTTGGGAATCATGTCCACAAGGTTTATAAAAATATCCAATGGTTTCCAACCTAATTTGGAGGAGGTTGGAGTTGTTGAAAGGCTTCCCCAACCACATTTCAAAAAAGTTGCACTTTTGCACTCAAAAGTTGCATTTTCCAAAAGTTGCAATTTTGCACAAAATGTTGTCACACTTGCTAAGGTTGGGATCCACACACTTGGATCATCCAAACACTCCTAAAACATGTAAAAAACCTATCAAACACAAAAATAAACCATCTACTACTCCTATTGACCACATTGTCCCAATTGGCTTATCAAATTGCCTAATTAGTGACATGGACTTACATGGTGGGGTTTACTAAATACATGTAACAAACTTGCATGAACACAAGAAACACTAAGACACTACAATGATCCTAGTCTCCATCCTTATAGCCATGATTGGAATGTTGATGAGGTGCCCCTGCACCATATTGTTTCAAGATTTCAGAGCGATCGTAAAGAAAATCATGAGATGGCGGTGAAAAGGATTTTTAGATACTTGCAAGGTACATCAAAATATGGTTTGTGGTATCCTAAGGATGATAACTTCACTTTATGTGCATATACAGATGCTGACTGGGTTGGAGATGTTGATGACCGGAAAAGTACCTCTAGTGGAGCTTTCTTTCTTGGAAAGAAGTCGGTTTCATGGATTAGAAAGAAACAGTCATGTACTTCTTTATCTATTGCTGAAGCTGAGCACGTTGTTGTTGCTACTAATTGTACACAATTTTTATGGATGAAGCAAATGTTAAAGGATATAAAGGTGGATTGTGATGCACTAGTAGTTATTCACTGTGATAACTTTGTTGCTATTGATGTATCAAAGAATCTGGTATTTCACTCTAAGATAAAGCACATATTTATCAAGTATAACTTTTTGAAGGAGAAGGTGGAAGCAAATGAAGTTAAACTGGTTTATGTGAACACTAAAGAACAAATTGTAGACATTTTCACTAAACCTTTATCCAAGGAATCTTTTGAGTACCTGAGAGACGGATTGGGGGTTTATGCCCCTGTAACAGAGACTTGATTGATGCGATTTTGGCACCAGTCCCGTATGTATTATTAGAGACACTATTCATTTCAGCATTGATGTGGGATGCTACCAGTCAAGGGGAGTAGTCATCTTTGAGATTTAGAGGCTTATATTTTTAATTTGATATTTCTATCAAATTTCTGGCATTGATGTCAAAGGGGGAGAGATAGCAATGTGAAAAAGAAAGTCTAAACTTTACAGAGATATTATTCATAGGGGGAGAGACATTGATTTCAGGAGCTAAATGCAAGAGATTGTTGGTTGTCTTTCACAGCGGGAGACTTATTTGGCATTTCTTGGTACTTAGATGTTTTTCACATCTAGTGTTGCCATCAATGCTAAAGGGGAATATTGTTGGCCATTTGGTGGAATTGATTATGTGTTGCATTGATGTTTTGTCAATATTGATGTCAACACTAGCTGTTTGGAAGCTTTACCAGCACCCTTTCGGTTTCAGTAGGTTGAGTGGTTTTTGGTTAACTTGGATCCGACATGATTTGGTTAACTCCGATATAATCTAGTGATGAAATTGGCTTGTTCATAATGCCTATACTCATATTTGGTCAGTTGGTTTTGGTCTGGTAATTGGTTGCTATCCTGCTTACACAGAAGATTGGTTTCTAGTTTCGGCGAGGGTTTCACCGACAGATCATTTGGTGGAGATCTTTGATGCATTGCATAATTGGTGTTGGTGCAACTTCTGATGGAGTTTCAGGATGTTGTTGTTAATCTTGTTCGAGACTTGGCGTTTGGAGATAATTGCTGAAGCGTGTGGACCTATACTTGGTCTCGATTGATCTAGGTTATGGACCGACATTAATGTAACGTGTGGACAAGAATTATTATTGTATTTCCGAGATGTCTTATGTGTTGGATATTATTTGTTTTAGTCTAAGGCTGACATGGTTTGTAGTGATATAATTGGTTTATTATCTGGTAGCCAACCTGATTGTTTATGGTTGAGGGTTTGTATAAATAAGATGTAAGATATCATTGTAGATCATCATGGTTATTGTAAGTGTTGGCATTTGCATGAAGGTTGCATTAATGCTATGTTATGTTGTCATTGATGTCAATTAACCAGTAATGATATTGTTGTAATATTGTTACTATAACCGGTAGGAAGAATTTGTGGAGTGAACTATTAACCAGTGTAAACCTTATCTATTGATGTAATCGGTAAACCCTACCTGTTGTTTTTTATAAACCCTAACCGATTAAGTTTGGTGAATTGGTTATATTGGTTTATGATCTGATGATGAGCGGTAATGATTATGACACATATGATTATTGTATGAAGACAATTCCCAAAGATTTTGGCAAGTTGTAACGATTTTTGTCTAGGGAATGAGAAAATGTATTGCATATAATGCAAATTACTTGATGAGTTACTAAGTTTGATGAAGCAGTGATCAAGGAGCAATCAAGGTTTTCTTGATAGATGTGTAGAGATTACTATGTAATACAACGGTCATACTTGAACCGATTTGTTTGTAATCTCTATGAGAATTAGGTTTTTGTTGTGTTACCGACCTGATTGATTTGTTTATAATGTCGATGAAGTTGTTTAGTTTAATGAGTTGGCAAAGAGTGAACACAAATCAGTTGAGTGTGTGGTTACCGAACCAGATGACGTATCTGCAGCTTGAGTAAAGGCAGATAGGAGCATGAAATGGATTTGATCAAGAAAGTGTAGTTCTATTCAGACAGATCAGTAAACTCCTGTTGTTTTCTAACAATTACAGCAGAATTGAAATCCCCTAACTAGGTAAGCTCTAACAAGCTTGGTGTTATTCAAATCCTCTAACAAGGTGATCCATTAGATTGGATTTTCAAATCCTCTACCAAGGTTACTCCTTACAGGGTATTGCTTCTAACAAGGCATTTGTAGTCAATCCCTTAACTGGGTGATTCTTAACAGGATCAGTTCTTAACAAGACTTTTTGTAAAGCTTTAACAGGCTAGGCTCCTAATAGGGTGAACTTTAGAAGAGTTCAGATAGTTATCTTGTGAGTCTCATCTCACCGTGGTTTTTACCTATTTTGGTTTCCACGTCAAAAATATTTGTGTCAGGTGGTGAATGTTTTTGTGGTTATGTTTTCATGGTTGATTTACTTAACTACTTAACTATTTTGATAATTCATGATAACTGGAAGCATTGAGAAATGAAGAAGTTGTTTACTGTTAATTTATTGTAACAGTCAACCGATTTATCTTATGAGTTTTTATCTTGACAGAGGTATTATTCTAAGTTTACTTTGAGAGAATGATTTTTGAGATTGGTGAAGTTTGTATCAGTTTTTCTATTTACTGATTCACCCCGCCCTCTCAGTAGTTGACCAAATACTTATTCTTTCATCATGCCATCAGTAAGAGGTCATGGTCAAGGAATGTAATGTGCGAATATTGTAATATCATTCAAATGGAGGAGTTGGTCGATCAATAGAGATCGAATTGGGTTTGTAAGAGGATTTAGTCCTCTGGTATTGAGTTTAACCTAAACTGTACTCAGGCATAGGAGATGCTATCTTTTGTAGAAGAATTATCTAAATATGGGTAGGCTTCCCACCATGGTTTTTCCCTTTACTGGGTTTTCCACGTACAAATCTTGGTGTTGTGTGGATGGATTTTATCCTGTGATTATTGTTTATTCTTAATCAGATTAACTGCTATTCCGGTATTGTTGTTTTAATTGATAATGCTTTCTGTAATCTATGACAATTGATTCACCCCCCCCAACTCTTAGTTGTCTTCTAGTCATCTGAACTGTCTAACAGTAAACTCTATTTTTAAAATTTGGATAGCATTTACTTTACTCTTCAATTTTTTATTTGAATCCCTCTAAATAGTCTACTCATACAATCTTAAGCATTGTTAATACACTTCCAACTTTACAACAAAATGGTGTCTTAAAACTCAAGCTACTGCCTACTCTACATTTGTTGGGTATTTTACAAAGACAAATAAGATAAAATCCTACTTCATGACAAAAAACATAGCCATTTGAACTTCTTCAAGAGAAGGGCATTTGAATAAAATTCCTAATCCAATTTAAGGACAAGATTCAAGTGGACCATAATTACATCATATTCACTGATTCACATGACACCAAAATGTGAGGACTGAATTTTCATGAACACATCAAGATTATCTGGCCAATATTCAAGAGGCTTAATTATGTTTTCTATGTTTTGAACTATTTTAGGTTACACTTTTATGGCCAAATAATGAATATACAAAGCCTTCAATAGATGCCAAAATGTCCAAATATAATCTATGTAGAGAGATAAGGGATGGACCATCAAAATGAAAAAAATCTTCAATGGATGCAAGAAAAAAGTAACATCCAAGAAGAAATTTAGTGATAATTCAAGAGGATTAATTCACAAATTCTAATGTTTAAGAAATTGCAATATAGAAACAACAATATTTGAAGAATCCTACTTTTAATGTTCAAATTAAAATTCCAACTTTCAATCTTCACACTTCATAAATTGTGTTTAAAAAAAATATTCAATTATTTAGTGCTTGTAGTTATCTAAGTAGATTAATAAATTATATTAGAATAAATGTTTTACAATAAATAGATGCTTGCCCACCTTGACAATAGTAATGTATATTTTTCTTTACTATAAAGTGATAACTAAAATGACCAATTATTGATAGTAATTAGCACTCTTTTCCATCTTTGACCATCACAACATTCCAAAGCACTATGTGCACTAATTCTAAAGATGGTATGATTAGAATGTGGTCCGAAGTAAGTGTCATAATTTGAATCTAAGAATACATCCAGAAACCAAGGGACAATAGGAAAATTGAGAGTGATTGAAATGTGCACAACTCGTCAAAAAATAAGTGAATATTGGTTTTCAACAATTTAGAGAGGGGATGAAATTTTGGAAAGTAAATGTTGGGAAGCAAAATAGAATGGTCTTATTATTTATGGTAATTAGCACTCTTTTGCATCTCTGACCATCCATATTCGAAGGCACTATGGAATCAAGGGAGAGCCATAATTCTAAAACATGAATACATCCATGTAATCAGGAGATAGCAAGAAAATTGAGATTAAATATGCACAACTCAACCCAAAATATACAACAATGACACAAAAGTAGTCAATTTTTCCTGGACAAATTTGCAAAGGAAACATTGGAAAGTGAATTTGGAAAGCAATTAAGGGGTATTTAAAGTGCTTTTTCCCACACAAATAGAAAAATGAACAATAGAGAATGAAGTCTTCAGTAAATTGTTCAAACACACTTTTACATTAAATTTCAAACATGCAATATAAGTGAATGTCAAAGTTAGTGCACTCTTCATACAAGGTGAAAGTGAAAACACAAATGAACATGCCAAAGTACAAATTGAAGAGGGGAAAATGAGAAATGTAAGATTGATGGTTAGTATTCAAATAAAATATTCAAACATACAATAAACCACATATACCTTGCTATCTTTCCTTCTCCTTCGGATTAGACCTTCGGTGAAGTGAAGAATGCACCCCTTACTCACTTGATTGGATTAGTCCTTGATGGGGATGTGGATTGCTCTCCTTTGGTCAACAAGAGGGATTGGATTTGATAGAATTTGGATTCATTTGGATTGGAAGATTGAAGGATCATGAGGACATGATAAGGGTATGTTGGAGGAAGATAGAAGAGAAATGGGCAGCATGAGAATGCTATAGAGGAAGTGGATCCTTTTGTGAGGAAATGATCCTCCAATTTATAGATTAGAGGAGGCTAATGAAGGGCCAAGATTGATTTGGTTATGGAGGATTGAGATTGATTTGAAATGGAAGGCATGGATCAAGGGTGCCTTGGGAAAATACACAAGAATATTAAATTCCTTAAGAAGAGGGGGGAAAGGAAATTTGAATTTCAAAATGAGGAATTAAAAATTCCAAAATAAAGGATGCTTTGAAGGATTTAAAGAAATTTGAATTTCTTTGAGAGGCACAATGTTGATGTGACATGAGTGGAAATTTAAAATTGGAGAAATAATGATAAGCATGATTATGAGAGATTCTAGAAGGATTAATTAGGTTGAGTTGGATTAGGAAAAGTGATTTGTAGGAATCACATGACTAGGTTAATTAATTAAAATTAATTAACTAATTATTGGAGGGAGTGGGTTTAGAGGAAATAATTATTGGAGCGACTTTAGAAGAATAGGAAATAATTAAAATTAATTAACTGAGTGGGTTTAGAGGAAATAATTATTGGAGGGACTTTAGAAGAATAGAGGAATAATAATTTATTTGATAAATTAATTATTGGACAATAGTGACAGGATAATTAAATTAGATTTAATTAAAACCGAGAGGAATAAGGATAACACAATTAAATCAATTAATTATGTTGATAGGTTTAAATTGATTAAATATTGATTTAATTAATTTTAGGTGTCTACATTTTGTCCCTCTTTGATATAGCGTCATGAAATGATATTATATCAAAGAAGAATAAAATATAGTGGAAGAAAAGGATAAGGACTAGTAGCATGATGCCCCAACTATAAGATGAGGAAGAATGACGAGGAGGAAGGATGATGAAGAAGTACTTGTATGCCCCCTCGAGAGGACAAGCGGGTTCAAAGAATATAGGTGTGCTCTCGAAATAGATTAGAACACTAGATAATGAAAATATGAAGATGAGGAAAGAGGTGATGAGATAAGGAAATGATAAATGGATGGGATTTCTTGTTGAACAAATATAGAGAGCAAACCTAGGTTTGATATTGCTATGGATAGTCTACACCACTAATTATAAGAACCAAGATGATATAAAGATCTGAGGCATGGACTGACACTCAGCCAAATAGGAATGCCTTGCACACAATCATGCAACTGTTGATAAACACTAATGCAGGGTTGTCGGTTCGTACAAGGAAAACCTTCAAACATACCTTTCCATGAAAACTATGCCTCATTATACACCAACCAAGACATACCAAGATATAGGATGATCAATGCAGTCCTGAACAAGTATAGTCCTGGGACAGAAGATGAAAATTAAAGCGAAAAGATCAAGCATGCACATGACCGATTGACATCTCATGCCAAGAGTAGGGTATGGATTCGGATAAACTGTCGGACTAGGGAAGGATGCATCCCGATGGCAGGTGATGGATTTGGATGAACTGCCAGACATGGAAAGGATTCATCCCAATGGGGAGGGTGTGGATAGATTGATGGATGACAAAACACAAGTTGGATGTGCAAGGTCTGTGGATGATAGGATTGCCACTTATATTTGATTAGCCAAGGTGCTTGGATTAGTCACAAGTCAGTGTAAGCTCGGGTGGATGGGAAAAGCTGAGTTTGATAGATTGGATAGGATTGGAAGAAGGATAAATGATTAGATAGGATAAAAAAGCGGGATGGATGATTGAGTAGGATCCGATTGGGGATGTGACTAATGATTGAATTGGAAGAGATGGAGAATGTGATTGGATGAGATAGGATTGGATTATAATTTCGATACGATGGGGTAGATTGGTGGATAGGATTTGATTGACTGGAACCAATGACAAGGGAGAACCAAGGATTAGTAAAAGGATAGATGGATGGATGGAGGGATATATTGTTTGGATAGGAGACAGATGTATTGAGTGGATGGATATGAAGGAATGGAGGATAGGGTGATGGAGACCCAAGGACTATGTTGCAAAGGAGTACGATGCCCCACAATAAAGGTAGTGGAATTAAGGATGTAAGGATGGTGGATAAAGATGTATGAAATGGACGGATAAAGTGTAATGGATATGGATGGTATAGGATTAAAGGCTTGTGTTTTCCAAAGAATGCATGCATATACAATATTTTTCCTCTATATGATCAAGACCACAGATAAGAATTAAGGATTGTATTTGGATAGGATGTGGGATATGAGATGGAGGATATGGATAGGATAGTCAAGATCAAAGATAGGAAGGGAGAATGGACTTAGATAGGATGCAAATGGATGGGCCAATTACATGGATGAAGCTTGCCCCCAAGTGTTAGAGTGCAAGAGGATGAGAGAATTACACATGATGCTTGTTTGCCAAGTTTTCATCAAGTTACTTACCCAAGGGGCCACAAGAAGTGGTTTTCACCATTGAATGAAATGATTTTTCTTTACTTTTTTTGATTTTTTTAAATTTTTTAAATTTTATTTTTATTTTTATTTTTAATTTTTGGAATAGTTTGGATGGATAAGGATGAGGATGAGTGGATATGGAAGATAGTGGGTGCGTGAAGGAGGAAGGGAAGACTCAAGCATCTAGTTCTAGGGATGGCATCCCTTAGTATTTTTTTGAATTGGCAGTATGCTCATAGATGTTGGTAGGGAAGATGAGAATTTGTAAAGGATTGGACTAAAGGAATGGGATTGTGAAAAATGGATCGTGGATAATGGATGGGGTTTTGAAAAATTTATGAAATATCAACATTGGCATATACCTTGAAGGGTGGTGGAGTAGTGGAGGAGAGTGTTTTGAATTAGATGGAGGATCAAGTGTGGATTTTGGGACATGAAGACCCAAAATTGAAGAAGGGGATGATGGAGTTGGGATGATGGATTTTGGGACATAAAGCCAAAATGGATTTTGAAGATGGAGGAGTGTTAGATGGAGGATTGGAGGACTTATGACAGGATGGAGCTTTTCGATTAGCAAGTTTGGATGCCAATTTTGATTTTTCTGCTTCTAGAAGTATCTTAGGAATCCACAAAGTTTTTTATTTTTTCTTTTGGGGCCTTTGCGGCCTTTCGGATTGTCTTCTTTCGAATCATATTTTTATTTTGAGCTTGTCATTTTGAGGGGACAAGTTGATCCTTTGATTTTTGTGGATTTTGAGCTTTATGCTTTTTAGATTGGGCATCCAAAATGCTTTCAATAGCAATGGAATGGGTGTATGAAGATGAAGGGTTGATGGATTTTATGGATGGTGGGATGACGAAAGGAGATTGTTGGGAAGCATTCAATGATGTGTGCCTTTGTTGATCTTGCTTAGGGATTATTTGAGGTGATGGGGTGGTGGATGGAGGGATGTAAGGACCCAAAATGGATGGAAGGAATGGAGGTTTTAGCTTTGGAATATAGGGTCCCAAAATGGATGTGGATGCCAGGGGATGATGGGATATTGATTTGCATGAAGGATTTTTGGATTTAGGAGGAATAGAGGATGTACCAACATCTTGAGGACAAGATGCGAGTCCATTTTGAGGGGGATGAGATGTGGAAGGAATATTAGGATCTTTAGATGGATTGGGATCATGACATGGAGATGAAGGGATACTTTGATCTTGATTAGGGAGGGTACAATGAGATGGAGTGGGAGGGGTGATTGGATCATGAGATGGGAGAGGATCATGTGATGGAGGGAGAGGGTTGGATAGAGGAATCATATGATCATGACAGAAAGTGGAGGGGATGGGATCATTAGATGGAGTGGAGGGAGATTCATCATGAGATGGAGAGGATTCTATGCTAGCATGCTTTGGAACAAGCTCTTGACATGTTCGGGGTTGTGGGGGTGGTATAATGGAGGAGGATACAGAAGCTTCGACGTGTGTAGATGGAGGAATGGGGGTATCATGGAGTGTGGGGTATTGAGATTTTTTTTGAAGTGGAGGTTAGTGGTGTGGATGGAGGACTTGAGGAGACTTGGCAACTTTGTTTTGAGGTGGGGATTTTGTCTCCTTTGCTAGCATGTCTTGGATATAATTATGGATGATGGATTTGGAGGACGTGGATAATACAAATTTTGGAGTGTTATGATTAGATGGAGGATGGGGATTAGATGGGGGATGAGGATTGGGTGGAGGATTAAGATAATGGATTGCAGAATTAGGATTAATTCTTGGAGGACTATGGAGTAAAGGATTTGTATGGGGAGTAGAGGTAATGAATGTGTTGTAAAAGGATGGGCATTGTGATATGGATGGGAGGGGAGATGGAGGTATATATGTGGATGAGAGATAATATGGAGATAGAGATTGGGAATAAGATGGATTTCCTTTGTCAAAGGTAGAGGAAGGGTAAGAGTTATGATATAAATTGAGATTGAATATAGTGTGTTGAGATGAAATGGATGGGATGTTATGAGATTGACTTGGTAGGTAGGTTGAGGTGATTCGTGAACTTCCATAAGCATTTTCTCATACCAAGATTTAAAATTTTGTGTAGCCATGTTGAGAATGAAGGATTAGATTGGAATTGGATGAATATGTTTTGGATGAGAAAGGTGATGAAGATGATGTTAAATGAAGATGAGGATTAGGAATTAGCTTCGAATGATAATGGATTAGATTTGGGTTGGATTTGATTTGAATTGGACTTGATTTGGTTGGATTGGTCCTTCGATTAGGACTTGATTGGATTGGATTGGATTGGATTGGTCTTTAGATTAGGACTTGATTGGATTGGATTGGATTGGATGATTGATTGATTGATGAGGGATTGGATAACAGGATTAGAAAGATAGATTGATTTGATTGACTCGAATTTCAGAGATTTGATTGGATTAGAGGGAGAATGATTATGGAAGAATAGATAGATAATAGAAAGAATAAAGGGGGAGGATACCCAAAGTCGGATGAATGATTTGGACAAAAATATTGGTTGAGGAAGGATGATTGTTTGAATGGGTGAAAGTGGATTGGGGATTGGAGAATTACTTGGATAGATAGAAATGGATTAAAGATTTGATGATGACAAGATGGAATTTGGAAAGAGGGTGGAATGATGGGTTGGAGGAATGATGGACTTGGCAAGAGATATCAAGCAATGAATACACGTTGGCCACTAATGCGCATAGAGAATCCAAACACAACGTGCTATCCTAGGAAGTTGGATGAAAAGGAAAACATTTGCTTGCTGACTCATGTACACACCCAATAGCTAATCTGAATACGATCACTGGGTCTCATGCAATGTATTTCCAACGTCATATTAGTTGACTCCAAATGGTAATCGGGGCATGATATGGCAAGTCTCTTGGGGGGACTTACTATCTCCCTTGCACAAAGATTATCCACCTTTCGGAGGTGAACCGAGTGGCTTCCAATCCTAGAGCTCTTAGTATAGATTTCCATTTGAAGACTACTCCTTCCATTCGTGCAAGCGTGATTGAGGCTTATAGCCCTACAAACTACTATGAAATATGTAGTCACGCAAGCGTGATTGGGACCTCAAAGGGCCCTACAAAGTGCTCAATATGAGAGTGAACTCTCAAATAGCTCTGTCCTCTAGAATTTTCATCCCAAGAGGCCTATTCATTATAGTGACTCGGAATGCCCAAGTTTGGCTATACTCACTTGGGTCGTTTCCCTCTCACCAATGTTGAAGCGAATCAGGAGGGCATGCCCGCTAAAGGAAAGCATACAAGAAGCTAGAAAAGTGCCAAAGGTCGGGATTTCTAATTGTCTAGATAGACAAGAGCATACTCTCCTACTTTCAAACTTTTCTCAAACACTTCAAACAAATGTTCTTTTACCCGTAATTAGTTCTAGGTGCCCTAAAAAAAGTTTAAGAAAAACACAATGTTTGGTTGGATTTCCTTTGGCAACCTGCAAAATATCATATTAGTAGTTTTGTTTATATCTTGGACCGCTCGGGCTGGACCTGTAAAACTCAAAAATATGATTAATAGACAAAATTTTGTAGAAACAACGCTCGCGTTGTTCTACAGACACCCGCTTTGAAACGCCTGCGTACGTGCTACAGGGGGTCCAAAAAGAGAAAAACAGAAAATGTAGAGAAGTACAAATTTTTTTTAAAAAAGCAAAATATACCTGAGGCGCACACGTTGTTCTGATGATGGTCGCGCTGAAGCAGGTTAGCACAACAAAAAATTTGAAATTTTAAAAATTCAAAAATAGGCGGGATTTTTCTAGAGTGTCCGCACTATTCGCAGAGCACTCGCGCTGAAGTGACACTTCCAAAATAAAAAAGACAGAAGGTGGAAGAATAGATGAGTGGAGAATGAATGAGAGGATGCTGCAGGCGGACGTGTTGTTCCCGCGACGCTTGCGCTGATTTGCGAACTTGCAAAAGGGCGGGTTAAAATTTTCAAACTCAAATCCCACGTGCTAAATCCCATGCGCACATTCCAAAGTAGGTAAGGCTTGCACCGATCTCGTGGCGGTCATTCTTCGACACTTGCAAGCAAAAACTGACAAAAACACCAGAATGAAGACGGGGAAACAAAAAATATAAGATTGATGGTTGGTATTCAAATAAAACATTCAAACATACAATAAAACACCTATACCTTGTTATCTTGCCTTCTCCTTCGGATTAGACCTTCGGTGAAGTGAAGAATGCACCCCTTCCTCACTTGGTCGGATTGGTCCTTGATGGGGATGTGGATTGTTCTCCTTTGCTCAACAAGAGGTATTGAATTTGATAGGATTTGTATGGATTTGGATTGGAAGATTGAAGGATCGTGAGGACATGATAAGGGTATGATAGGAGGAAGATAGAAGAGAAATGGGCAGCAGGAGAATGCTATAGAGGAAGTGGATCCTTTTGTGAGGAAATAATCCTCCAATTTATATATTGGAGGAGGCCAGTGAAGGGCAAAGATTGATTTGGTTAAGGAGGGTTGAGATTGATTTGAAATGGAAGGCATGGATCAAGAGTGCCTTGCAAAAATAAACAGGAATATAAAATTCTTTGAGAAGAGGGGGGAAAGGAAATTTGAATTTCAAAATAAGGAATAAAAAATTCCAAAATAAAGGATGCATGGAGGGTTTCAAAGAAATTTGAATTTATTTGAGAAGATCAATGTTGATGTGACATGAGTGGGAATTTAAAATTGGAGAAATAATGATAAGCATGATTATGAGAGATTCTAGAAGGATTAATTAGGTTGAGTTCGATTAGGAAAAGTGATTTGTAGGAATAACATGACTAGGTTAATTAATTAAAATTAATTAACTAATTATTGAAGGGAGTGGGTTTAGAGGAGGAAATAATTATTGGAGGGACTTTAGAAGAATAGGGGAATAATTAATTTATTTGATAAATTAATTATTGGATAATAGTGACAAGATTAATTAAATTATATTTAATTAACACTAGGAGGAATAAGGATAACACAATTAAATCAATTAATTATGTTGACATGCTTAAATTGAATAAATATTGATTTAATTAATTTTAGGTGTCTACACAAATATAATAAAGTGGTTGTCAAAGTTAAAACACATTTCACATAAATTTTGTTCATTTTACACATAACTTATTCAAACACAAACTTCAAACATATACAAAGTAAATCCTAAAATTTAAACATTCACATAAGAAAATGTTAAAACTTACTATACACTTTACACAAATTGAATGTAAAAGTTCAAAGGAACTTCAGGCAAAGTTAGTTCTTTTTATAGATAGTTCATCCAAATACACAGTGGCACATAAAGTGAATGCTAAATGTTGAACACAATTGGATGCTGAGAGGGGGGTGAAACAACATTAACTAAAACTTGTGCATTCATTAATTGTTTAAGCATTAAATCAAATCTACATAAGTAAAGAACATAAATAAAGCATTCTCCACACAAAAACATTAAGATTTTTATGTGGAAAAACTACAGTGAGAATTAACTCACACTCTATGAAATAAATGTTACAATATTTGTTTTAGGGCTCACTTCCCAAGAAGTTCACTACTCCTAGAAAAGACTTGCATAGCAAGATACAATGAAACACGAATTTGTTGAAGAGACTCATTGTTTGGTAGCATGATACATGAAAATTACAATGAAAAATATAAAATGAACTACTATAGAAGCATCTGACATTTGATGATGTAGCAGTCCTCTTTTGTAGCATAATTTCTTTGTCATACAAATTTCACACACTTCATGCTCAACTGATACACCACAGAACCATCCCACACATCACACTTTTCAACACACTTCACAAATGATTTACTATTTCTTATATATCAACAACACCTCAAAGCATTAATTAGATCAGCACCAATAAGACTTATCAACTAAAATGTGTGACCTAATATAGGTCAACTTCAAACACATATAGCACAAACAAAAATACGTTTATGACCAAACCAAGACATAGTTGAACCCAAAACACATCGCATCTCATCCTTGAATGCAATGAGAATAGGTCAACATCAACTGTATTTGAAGAAACACAACCGATCGATCCAAATATCAACACTACTATCAAAACTGTTCGTTGCTTGTCTTAACACCACCAAGGAGAAGCCAAAATAATCGTGTGATCCAAGATAAAAGCAATTCAGACCATCCAGAAGCTCTCTACAATCATCTCTTGAAGAAATAAATTATTAAATGCTAGCGCTTGAAATAATAAACTCATTGAATAGGTAGAAACGGGGTAACCTACATAGTCTATGATACTCTAGCGTATAAGATATCGCGATGCAGAGCACCAATTTAACTAAAACTCATATCATTGAATCCTTATACCTTCCTGAACATGTTCCCAAATTTGCAGAAGCATACCAATCACTACACAAGAATGTAGTCTGGCGAGAAGACACTTATAAATTTTGTTGTACATATGTATATGACTTGAAATTTAGGGGTTAGATACCTAACATACTACCAAACATAATTTTAGAACCACGTAATTGGAAAAGGCAATGCTGACCAAAATACCAACTCTCAATCATAAAGAACTACACTGTTAATACCTTAAATATTTTTTCTCAACAAGACAAGTATGCAACCGATCTAGAACAACCTCCTTAAATGCAACTACATCTGATAACTACAAAAAAGGGTTACTATATAATTACCAATCATTTGGATTGATATTCTACCATGGATACCTTTGATGGATTTCCAGTCTGTCTTGAATCATATCGAATACATATCAAACAATCTCTCTCAAATGTCTCATCGCACAACATTTGTCTGTCACTTCAACTTCACCAACGATCACAAGTTGACATTAATGACAACACATATTGAGTTGACATCAATGACAACATATTACCAACAATCTCCCCCTTTGTCATTAATGGCAACACACCTTTATCTACAAGTCTCCTCTCCTTTAATTTGTAAATACTCCTATGACAAAAAAATCCATTATACCTTCTCTCCCCTTATGACATCAAGGACAAAGAGAATAATATCTACAACAAAAAATATTACATATACTCCCCCTAATTGTGCACAATTATTACAAAATTCTCCCCCTTAAAAGAAGATCCCTCAAAGATTGATATTATGTACATGAACCCTTCAAAAATTATATTTCAAACTATTGCAAAACTATATACAAACACAAAATTTTATTATATATGCATTGCCAACTCCCTTCGAGGGTAAGATACCCTTATAAATTACTGAGAGATATGCTAGAGTTGCATCCAATTTGTCTTTTCTATTGAAACAATTTGCCTTTGACACTCAAATTGTACATACATATCTTCAACCTTATCTACATTATCAAGTATTTTCATCCTTTTTTCTATCTTCTCCACTTCTCCTAACACTTTGGACAATAAAGTTAACCTCCAATTTACTATTTTTCTCAACAAACTATATTGTTTCTTTATTTCATCCCTCTAAGCCTGGAAAAAAGATAGCTGCAATTTAAGAAGTTTCTACAGACTCAATCTGACTTTGTATGCTCTTTGTAGAATCAGACCATGCTAAACAAAATTGATAAAGATCAATCGCCTAATCAACACCATGTTTGAACTCTTTAATACTTTCTTACAATTATGTGCATTACCACACCATCAAATATCTTTTCCATTATTTTATCATTCAGTTTTCTTAAAACCTCTTTCTCTACTTTCGACTCAATGTGTGATGAATGATCATTGAAGGATTCTATTAAGTAACTTTATTTTTTGCTCTAGAGTTAAAGAGGTATCAATGTTTACTTTTGATATGTCTTCGTATATTACTTTCATTGCATTATCAATTAGGGTTGTCTCATTTACATGTTTCTGACGTATTTCTTTTCTTGTAGATGCACGTAGGATGTCCCCAAGCTGAAACTTATGAAGGGGTGAAATGTTTGGCAAGTCAACTTTCATTTGATGGGTTGGAATTCACAATAGTTGTGGTGTCACCATAGGCTCAAATTGCATCTGTAGACCTAATAGTTCTTTGAAGGAATCACAGGATTCCTCACCTATATCTTGTCTCCCAAAGGAAACAGCTTGCTTCTCATCTCTTTTCTCAATTGCATCTTCTTTCTTAGGATTATCTTCTTCCTTCTCTTCTCCACCTCCAATCTCTACATTCACTTCAACATTCCCTGTGTAATTTGAAATGCTTTGGTCTACATTTTGGTTTGTATTATCTGAAGGAGGCACTTCACTTCACTTCCTTATTCTACACCTTATGCAACAATCTAATTCTTCTTTAAAGAATAAGTCTCTTTATCCTTCTTAGTACCATCATCCTTCTCATTAGCACTATTCTCTATCAAAGGAATATAAAAAATAATCACATCAATTCTATGTGAAGAAATATCTACAATATCTTCCAAATCAGCATCATCCTCAATTGTCACTTCTCCTTCACTCATTTCCTTCAAGATCCTTGCAGTGAGATCTTTTGTTTCCTTATTTATTTTATCTATTTCATCATCCCTCATGCTTATTAGGGTGTTAACCCTTTGCTTTTTTCTCAATGTCTGGGATTATCTTTTTGTAATCTTTATTATTTTATCCTCAATTAGTGAGGAGTCAACCTATTTGAGAGCTTGTTCTCTTAGTTCTACCTTAATCTTGACAACTTAATCTTTTCTCTCCAACATGCATTAGCAAGGCCCTCCAAAAGCTGATCCAAAATGTCACTCAAGGTTAAGTTGCACTTCATCATATATATAATTATTTCATTTTCTATAAATTCTTTGTTGTTGTGCCCACCATGCTTCTACGTGTACCTTAAATTGATTATAATCGGAGTGAAGATCTTGGACTTTAGCTTCGACTTGCTGAGTGTAAGTGGTGTTTAAATATTTTTCAATCTGAAGAAGTTTAGCCATGTAATCATGAGCACTTTATAATTGATCAGTACATAACATGTTTTTTCTAATTTATCTAGGGTTTGATGATGCTTGATATCCCTTGAGAGGATAAAATATTTCAAAGCACACAGGTTTGCACAATTAAGAAGCTTAAATACAGATGGGGCTTCTTGCTCACCAACAAGGGTAACGAGCTGAGGCTATAAATCAATCTTATATTTTCCTATGGAATCAAACTGCATAAAATAATAAAATTTGGGGATCATTCCAAGATAGTGACTAATACCAGTGGCGGATGTGATTTCAGTATCTTGCTCAGTATTGACAATAGGTTTTGGAAAATTGATAGACCTAGTAGTTAGCATTCTAACATTTCCCTGAGTGAGATTATAATACAATTATCACATCTCATTGTACTAAAGACATCAATTTCAGAAAAATGGATATGAGAACATTGATGGGCATCCAAAGTAGGGCTTTGGTGTGATGGAAACTTATCTGAAGAGGATATATGAACAATGGTTCTAGAAACTATTGTATTGGGATATCAAACTGATTGAGTTCAATTTAGAAAGGATTTGGAACTGGAAGCATCAAAGATTAATCTTGGTGGAGAAGAGGTTCCAAAGTATATGATAGCTTTATCAGCTACTTCCCTTATACTTATTCCCCTTAATTGTTGCAGCTTTTGAGTTTTCTTATCTTCCTCTTGGAGCTCAAGATACCATTGTTTAGGTAGTTTAATGTCTTTCTATTTGAAATTTGTTGGCACTCTTAACTCTGAGGTGTCACTAGAGGAAGTCCAGACAATACTAAATTGTTCATGTTGTGGGAGATTCCTTCTAGGATCATCCATGAAGGGCATTATTGTGTTAAAAATCCTGAAATGAACAACAAAATGGATTGTATGATCAACAGATCCAATTTTCATATGATCCAAATTCATTGTCTTGAATTTGTACTTAAAACATAATTAAGGTTTTCTTCTCTCAAGTTAACAAAAGTTGAGAGAACAATAAAATACAATGGGACCTTAGGCCATGGAATCACAAATAGTACCTAAAATAGCATCACCAATTCATTTATGCCTAGCATCTTTAAGAATCATGAGGATTATAACAGGAAGACAATGCCTATAGTGCCCTTATATACCAATTCTAACCCAAGAAAGATATATATATTGATATGCCTTAGAATTTGACAAAGCCATCTTTATATACGCTTGAATTTTAGTATCTAAAAATAGTTGAATTTATCCTTGACTACCATCTTTTACTCTATGTTGAATTTCACATGCTTTGCACAGATGTTTAGATTAGTATTTTTGCACGCCCTTAATTCTTGTAACATCAGGATAAATTTCTTCTGGCTTTTTAAATTGAACCTTAAATCTTTGAAAAGGATATCTATCTTTCTCAACTGATTCTTTTGTTTGAACAAAAGACAAAGTAACATCTATTTGAGTTGTATAGTCTTCAAAACTTACTTGTTCTGCTTGACCTATAGTGAATTATTTCTTATTTGAAATCTTCTCTACTTCTGACATTCTGTCCAACTTTATCCTCCTAATTGCTCATTAGTTCCAGTGGACTCATTGTTAAACAAATGTGTTGGCATTCTGATACTGTTTTGTATGACCGGTAAGTGATATGGTTGTCATTGTTGGAAACATCATCTCCTTAGTCTTCACAGTCCATCAGTAGTAAGTAGACCAGGTAACAGTGAGTACATCGGCTAAGCAGTAAGTAAACTGGCAAGCAGTGAGTAGACCAACAAACAATGAGTTAACCGGCAAGCAGTGAGTAGATCGGCAAGCAGTGTGTAGACCAAAAAGCAGTAAGTAGACCAGGTAGCGGTGAGTAGATTGACACAAGAGAGGTCCATCGACTAAACAAAGAACAGACATGTATTCTGGAGGAAACCAGCTAGACAGATTTTGATTGGTTCACCGGAAGAGTCTGTAACTGACAGACTGGTAACGTTCATTTACATTCAACTAAATCGAGAGTCTTCTCCAGTCAACCGATAGACTTATCGGCATGTTCGACTATATTGACAAAGATTCCTGCAATATTTTCAGAGACGTGATTTAAGGCATGATAATGGAATTTTGAAAGGAATGTTTTGGAGGGAAAGCTAGCGACAGACTTAAGGGTCAATAAATACACATATCTCATTTTTGAGATGGCTGTTGTCAAGGTGAATGAGGATAATGTAAAAGTGGACATAGGGGGAGTTTAAGAGACTGCAGAGCCGAGCGATAGAGGACCAGTAGAGTGGAGTTTTCACAAAGTGGTGACTCAAGTGACAAAGGACTGACAGTGTGATATCCAAGGATCAACAAATCGGCAGAAGGCAGAGTTGAAAGTGCATTTAGGAATTCAGAGTTGTGTAGATCAAACACAACCGATACAAAACTAGTATGATCTGATCAGGCTAATGAGTAGCAATTTTAGCAGATCATCCATTTGTTGATTTCATGCAACTAAAAATTAAAGAAATAAACTGCCTAATAAATGAACCTAGTTGTAAGACAATGGATGATATGGAGGTCTTCATTGCAGTCTTACATGGCCACTTCACCACCATGAAACAGGTTCAATCTTCATGGGAATCTTCCTTGAAACTGGCTCAAGAAAACTTCAAAGAGTTTTTTGCTTTATTTTGATAAATCTATTGATGGCAAAAGGGGGAATTTTTGGAAATTTTAGAATCTTGTCTAAAACAGAGGCCAAAACTGACACAATTTTTTAGCGGTTTGTAGTATTTGCCACCAATGCCAAAGGGGGAGTTTGTTGGCATTTTGATACTATTTTGTATGACCGGTAAGTGATATGGTTGTCATTGTTGGCAACATCATCTCCTTAGTAAGTAGACTAGATAGCAGTAAGTAGATCGGCTAAGCAATAAGTAAACCGACAAGCAATGAGTAGACCAGAAAACAGTGAGTTAACTGGCAAGCAGTGAGTAGACCGACAAGCAGTGAGTAGACCAATAGGCAGTGAGTAGACTGACAAGCAGTAAGTAGATCAGGTGGCAGTGAGTAGATCGGCACAAGACAGGTCCATCGACTAAACAAAGAACATACCGATATTCAGGAGGAAACCGGCTAGATGAATTTTGATCAATTCACTAAAAGAGTCTATAACCGACAGACTGGTAACGTTTGGTTACATTCAGCTAAATCGAGAGTCTTCTCCAGTCAACCAGAGGACTTATTGGCATGTTCGACTGTATTGACAGGGATTCTTGCAATGTTTTCAGAGACGTGATTTAAGGCATGATAATGGAATTTTGAAAGGAATGTTTTGGAGGGAAAGTTGGCGATAGACTTAAGGGTCAATAAAGACACATATCTCATTTTTGAGATAGTTGTTGTCAAGATGAATGAAGATAATGTAAAAGTAGACACAGGCGGAGTTTAAGAGACTGCAGAGCCGAGTGATAGAGGACTGGTAGAGTGGAGTTTTCACATAGTGGTGACTCAAGTGATAGAGGACCGGTAGTGTGATATCCAAGGATCAACAAATCAGCAGAAGACAGAGTTGAAAGTGCATTCAGGAATTCAGAGTTGCATAGATCAGACACAACCGATGCAGAACTAGTATGATCTGATCAGGCTAATGAGTAGCAATTTTAGCAGATTATCCATTTGTTGATTTCATGCAACTAAACATTAAAGAAGTAGACCACCTAATAAATTAACCTGATTGTAAGACAATGGATGATATGGAGGTCTTCATTGCAATCTTACATGCCCACTTCACCACCATGAAACAAGTTCAATCTTCATGGGAATCTTCCTTGAAAGTGGCTCAAGAAAACTTCAAAGAGATTTTTGCTTTATTTTGATAAATCTTTTTGGATAGTCTTTGCCATTGATGACAAAAGGGGGATTTTTTGGAAATTTTGGAATCTTGTCTGAAATAGGGGCCAGAACCGGCACAATTTTGTAGCGGTTTGTAGTATTTGCCACCAATGCCAAAGGGGAAGTTTGTTGGCATTCTGATACTATTTTGTATGACTGGTAAGTTATATGGTTGTCATTGTTGGCAACATCATCTCCTTAGTCTTTATAGCCCATCGGTAGTAAGTAGACCAGGTAGCAGTGAGTAGATCGGCTAAGCAATAAGTAAACTGACAAGCAATGAGTAGACCAGCAAACAGTGAGTTAACTGGCAAGCAGTGAGTAGACTGGCAAGCAGTGAGTAGACTGATAGGGAGTGAGTAGACTGACAAGCAGTAAGTAGACCGGGTAGCAGTGAGTAGATTGACACAAGAGAGGTCCATCGACTAAACAAAGAACATACCGGTATTCAAGAGGAAACCAGCTAGACAAATTTTGATCAGTTCACCGGAAGAGTCTGTAACTGACACACTGGTAACGTTCAGTTACATTCAGCTAAATCGGGAGTCTTCTCCAGTCAACCGGTAGACTAATTGGCATGTTCATCTGTATTGACAGAGATTCTTGCAATGTTTTTAGAGACGTGATTTAAGGCATGATAATGGAATTGTGAAAGGAATGTTTTGGAGGGATAGTTGGCGATAGACTTAAGGGTCAATAAATACACATCTCATTTTTTAGATGGTTGTTGTCAAGGTGAATGAAGATAATGTAAAAGTGGATACAGGGGGAGTTTAAGAGACTGCAAAGTCGAGTGATAGAGGATCGATAGAGTGGAGTTTTCACAGAGTGGTGACTCAAGTGACAGAGGACTGACAATGTGATATCCAAGGATCAGCAAATCGACAGAAGACAGAGTTGAAAGTCAATTCAGGAATTCAAAGTTGTGTAGATCAGACACAACCGATGCAGACCTAGTATGATGTGATCAGGCTAATGAGTAGAAAGTTTAGTAGATCATCCATATGTTTCTTTCTAACAACTGCAACATAAATCCCTTAACCGGGTGGACTTTAACAGGTCCCATTATAAAAATCCCTTAACCGGGTGACATCTTAATTGATGTTCTTAAGTTCTCTAACCAAGCTACTCTTAAAAGGGTAAAGGCACTAACCAACCTTGAACAAAATCCCTTAATAGGGTGGTACCTAATAGTGTCTTTGTAATCTCCTAACAGGGATGGCTCTTAACCGGGCATACTCCAGAAGAGTACAAATTTTGTGAGTTCCTACTCACACCATGGTTTTCTCCTTATTTGATTTCCATGAGATAAATCTGTGTGTCATTGTGTATCTTTTCATGTATGCATAATCTTCTGCAGTAATTGCTTACATTGATGAATGGTAAATTAGTTCAAACTTAAAGTAAAAGTTTTAATTGGTTAAATCTGGTAAAGTGTTGATTCACCCCTTCCCTCTCAGCACCAGTTGGGACTAACAAAATGTTTGACCATGACTAACAAATAGGACTTACAACCTGAAATAGATGATGTAAACTTTGAAGACAAAATGTGGACATTCAGAAATGAAACAGATAAACTCATAGAACTTCAATAATGATTTGCAACATAAACAAATAATTAAGACAAGTGGATGCAAAGATTATAAGCTTTTATATTTGCAAATGTTTGGAGTAGATGTAATGCCCCTCCCTTGATCAGACTTGATTTAGCCCAGTTTGACTCTGGATGAACTTTATAGTAGTTTATGTGGCTATGTATGGTTTATGCTTTATGGACTAATGATTTACATGTTGATGTGATTATATGTTGTTATTTATGCTCTGGTAGTAAGATGATTAATGAGATTTCTTATGTCTTGGTATGTATGGTTATTGTTATCCTTGAGTAACATCATTGTGAGGCCTTGAGGATTCTTGTTAGATATTATATGTTCACCTCGTCTTTATCTTGTATCATCATGTTAATCCTAGCATTTGAATGGTTATATTTTTTTATTTTATTTTTTAAATTATTCACATTTTCATTGTTTTATTTGTTTTTGTCCTTTGGGCCTCATAGTAGGGTGTTACACTTGGTATCAGAGCCCATGTTCAAATACTGGGATCTCTGGATTAGGTCATGCCCTTAGTTTGGTTGGTCTTTCTATCGTATGCTTATCCTTCTGGAGTATGCTTGGAATTGATGTTTAGGACCTTGTAAGTCTTGGGTGTTTTGTGCTCTATGTCTCCTACCCGTTCTTTCTAAAAATCCTATTTGAGTATAATGGGTGTATTCACTTCTTGCTCTTACTTTCTTGATGATAGTGATTGTTATTTGAGTGCACGTTCTTTTGATTGTTTTTTAAGATCCACGATTACTCTTATTATACAGGAAATTATATATGTCTCCCTATCTGATGTGGTATTCTGTAAACTAGCTTACTGTGTTGGATAATGTATTGCTCTAATCTTATAAGGTGTGATGACGTGCTTGTGTTAAACCTGGAATTTGACTCAGTACCAAAATCATGAATGAATTGGATGTATTTCTCTCTTTCTCCTTGTTTCTAGAAATTAAAACTATTTGCATCTTGTATACTTAGGGCTTGTGTATGCCTTCTTGTTGTGAGAATTGTGATTTCATGAAACCCTTATTTGCACCTTGAAGATTCTAGTGTGTACTTGAATGGTGGGCAATCAAATAGTATTAATAGTAATCTAAGGAAATAAAAGTGTAATCTCTATGATGAAATTCATTTGTAATCTTTTTGAATCATAAGATATATTGGGAAGAATTGTGAATTGGATTAAGTAGATCGTGTTATAAGCATGCGATAAATTTATTGATGTGCAGATTTATTGTATGACGAGTGTTTGTGAATATTTTACCTGGATTCTCTTTGAGTTAAGTTTGCCTTCTTTTCCTTTTCTTCTTCTTCTTCATCATCATTATCTATATTAACGAGATTGAAATTTTCTCTCTTTGTATATTGCTTAGGCCTTTGATTCTTCTTCTTTTCAACAAGAAGCTCAATTTGTTCTAAGATCATAAGACTGGACCTTTTTTTTGCTAGGTAGAGATTGTGTGGGTTTAGAAGCCTTGGGAGGTGTAGCAACGGCAATTCTTTCTATTCTCCTTGGTACTTGCGAAGACTATGGGGCAAAAAATAGGAGCTTGAGATGCCTCAACATTACTTTTAGATGATATTCTCCTTGTTGCTCTACTTCTGACATTCTGTCCAACGTTATCCTCCTAATTGCTCATTAGTTCCAATGGACTCATTGTCAAACAAATGTTTGACCATGACAACCAAATAGCACTTACAACCTAAAATAGACGATGTAAACTTTGTAGACAAAATGTGGACATTCAAAAATGAAACAGATAAACTCATAGAAATTGAGCTTTGATACCAACTTTTAAAAGAGCTATGAGGATGATCAAATATAGGTTGGATACATGTAGATCATCTCTTGCATTACACGCTCTGACTTGCTAACAATATCAATTACTAGTTTCTTCTAATTCCCCATGACACTCAATTGCATTGAGGATTGCATTTAGGATAAAGGGGTCTCATTCTGGTGCCTCTGGAAGAGTCTCCTTTGTCTTCTTTGCCTTCCCCTTCTTTATTTTTCCTTTTCCCTTTTATTTTCCTTTAGAGTTACCTTCTTCTTTATTTTGCCTTTTTTTCTTTTCATTTATTTCCAACACAAAAACCTCCTTTTCCTTTTCTTCTTCTTCATCATTACTCTCTATATTCACGAGATTGAACTTTTCTCTCTTAGCATATTGCTTAGGCCTTTGTTTCTTATTCTTTTCAGCAAGAACCTAAAATTGTTCTAAGACCGTAGGAGTGAACTTATTTTTTGCTAGGTGGATAGTGTGCAGGTTCACAATCCTTGGGAGGTGTAGTAGTGGCAATTCTTCCTATTCTCCTTGGTGCTTGCAGAGACTATGGGGCAACACCAAGAGCTTTAAATGCCTCAACATTACTTTTAGATGGTATTCCCTAACATCTCCTCCAATCTTGCCTTTCTTTTGTCAAACCTTTCATCAACTTTCTTCCTTATTATCTTTTTGGTACTTTCTTTATAAGTCACAAATCTTTCAGCATTTGGATCCTTGGGCTTATCGACCAAAATGTCAAAATGTGCAATCCATTTAGATCTAGAGACCTCATAGTGTAACTTAGGGAGCCATGAAGGTCTAGGTTAAACAACCTCTATGTAACAATTATCCTTATCTACCATAAATGAAATCACTTCCTTATATCTCTCAACAACTTGTGTAGGTATCATATACCTCTGTTGTATCTCACTTTGAAATTTTTTCAATAAGCACCAATAAGCTACATCACAAGCCTTACTATTCAAAAAACTATGCATGTGTTCCCTAATCTGGGAAGCTTCAGAATATATTTTCTCCATACAACATATTAACACTAAACAATTCTTTCATGAAATAAAGCATCAAACAAGTGATAAGATAGTCATAATAATTTGTATATTTTGTTTCCTTGATCTTATGCAAGTTGTACATTATTTGCTACCTTAAGATCTCACAAAGATCAAAATCTTTACTTTCCTTTACCGTCTAATAAGAAATGTGAATGGTCATTGCAGTGGCATAGACCTCTCTATTAATAAAATATATCTTGTAGGTGATGCCCATTGTGGTATAGTAGACTCCAAAATCAAAAATTTCATCTAGCGTTGATGCTCTCTTATCGAACTTGGCTCTAGTTAGTCTAATAACCTCATCATTCTTTACTAACTTCAGTGCAAGGGCTTCTGTAGTGGAGCACAATCATGTCGCTTCCTTTATCACCTCCTTTGTGACCTTATAGGGTTGATCTAACTAGACTAATTCCTTGTGTATACGGCTCAACACAATTTGGATCCACTCTTCTTCATAGATCATGGAAAAACTCTTCCAACATCCAGATTCTTCTCCTCTAAACCGACCCATATTTTGGTTTCAACATGAATTAATCACCCAACAAATGTTTATCCATGAAATCTTTTATTTTCACATGATTGAATGCATTTAAGGGTGCATGGACGTACATGTGAATATCCTCTATATGGATAATGTTAATGGGAATACATAAACATATTCTAGCTTTGTCAATCACCAAGAAAATGTATGGACACTTCTTGAATATGGGTATCGGTTTCTCCACAACAACTATAACCCTAGGTGTAGCCATTATTAGCTTCCTGAAGCTAGGATTACAAAAATACTTGAAAATACCTAAAAATCCAACTATTAGCATTTGCACACAACACTTTAAAAACCTTCTTCGCTTGTAATCTCTTTGTCACTCTAGAATACATAAAATGAGGTCAAAATGAATAAGTATCCTTTAAATAACCTTCCTATCAACCCTAGCATGCTTGCATTGAATGCACTTTGATTGTAGCAGCTTTTAGTGATTTTGTCATACCAGGGAACTGGACAAAACACTCAACAAATCTCCGCAAGCAAGGTATTTCCTTCAAAAATTGAACCAAAAAACTCAATATCACTAGGTGAACATATCCACTTCACCATTCACCTTTATGTTAAATATTTCAACATCATTGCTTCATAGGGGGTCTGAAAAATTATAAATTTATAACTACCCCTAAGCCAATACCTTCTCTGTTTAGTTTCTAGAATAACCATCAAGACCATCCCGAGGCACAAATCCATCCTTCACTTCACTTTCTTCCTTCTTTCAATCTTTGTCCATCTCCTCCTTCATCTAAATTGTATCAACCTTCTTCTGTGGAGCATAAGATCCAACATTCATTCCTTTGTAGAATCTAGCAATATGTCTTGGTTTATTGCAATTATAACATGTAGTACCTTGTTGTGGACCATTTCCACTTCTCATATTGGGTCTACATTCAATAGCCTTATGACCAAACTTGTTGCATGGGTAACAATGACCATTGATTGATTAAGAAGTCATATTGTTCTTATTTATGAAACTATTTCCGATTATTCTACAGTTGCATTCATTAGCTTTATGACCAAATTTATTGCAAGTATAGCATTGACCATTAAATGGTTGAGGCCTAAATGAATTCATGCTCATTCTACTCTATATTTGTCAGCTTTATGTCCAATCTTATTGCAAGAGAAGCAATTACCATTGAAAGATTGATAGTACCTGGTTTAAGCAGTTTGATTTGGTGATGTTTTTCTGAAGTTCTTGTTTTAGACTTAGGTGAAATTGTTCTTATCTCATTCTATCTTCTCGAACTAGTCTTGAAACACTTCTTTTCATACTCATTCTTGTCTTTGGTCTTAGAACTTTCTCTCTTCTCAAAACCAAGACCAACCTTGTTCTTTTGAGGTTTCTAATAGTCGAGTATCTCATCAAGGAGGTCACTTTGACCTTTTGAGTATCAAAAATCTCTATATGCTCTTTTGCATTCTCCAATTATTTTCTTAAGCCAAAAATCTCTTCGTTGAGCTTGGTGCATATGACAAATTTACCATAAAACTTAGTCTCCAAGAAATCAATAGTTTTCTTTCCTTCCTCAACTAGGAAATTTAGGTTAATTATCTCATTCTTTGCCTTCTTGAGTTTATCATCACACTCAATGCTTTCTTCATTCATATTTTTTAGCTTGACAATTTTATCTTTTGTTGTTTTGAGTTTCTCTTTGCATTCCTTACTTTCTATAATCTAAGCTTTCAATTTGACAATTATCCTTTCTATCTTACTAAATTTGATCTTGTATTCTTCACATTCTACCTTTGCAACATGTAAGTCATCAAGAACAAATTGGAGTTCTCCTTTAAAATCTATTTCACAATCAACTAGATCAATATCTCGACTGCCATTAGGTTCCATTGCTTCTAAATTTACTTTTGGAAGAATTTTACTATTCAACATTGCTTTGGTACCTTTGTGTTCAAATGTAGGAGCTACCTCAACTATTAGGTTGTTACACCTCGATAACATTGCTATGATACCAATTATTGAACACACTTGGATGCTAAGAGAGTGAGGTGAATTAACATTAACTAAAAATTATGCATTCATTAATTGTTTAAACATTAAATCAAATCTATAGAAGGAAAGAATAAAAACAAAGCATTCCCCAAACAAGAACACCAATATTTTTATGTGGACAACCTAAGCATGGAAAAACCATGGTGAGAATTAACTCACACTATATGAAACAAATGTTACAGTATTTGTTTTAGGGCTCTCTACTCTCAAAAAGGACTTACAAAGCAAGAAAAATAAAATAGGGACTTGTTGAAGAAACTCACTATCTAGTAGTAGGATACATAAAAATTACAATGAAAAACATAACATGAATTATTGTAAAAGAAGCATCTGACATATGTTGATGTTGCAATCCTCTTTTGGAGCACAATTGTTGTCATATAGATTTCACACACTTCTTCTCAACTAATAAATGACTGAACCATCCCACACATCACACTTCACAAATGATTGACCCTTCCTAAGCATGGAAAAACCATGGTGAGAATTAACTCATACTATATGAAACAAATGTTACAGTATTTGTTTTAGGGCTCTCTACTCTCAAAAAGGACTTACAAAGCAAGAAAAATAAAACAGGGACTTGTTGAAGAGACTCACTATCTAGTAGTAGGATACATAAAAATTACAATGAAAAACATAACATGAATTATTGTAAAAGAAGCATCTGACATATGTTGATGTTGCAATCCTCTTTTGGAGCACAATTGTTGTCATATAGATTTCACACACTTCTTCTCAACTAATAAATGACTGAACCATCCCACACATCACACTTCACAAATGATTGACCCTTCCTTATATATCCTCTAGAACACCTCAAAACATCAATTATGTCGACACCGATAAGACTTAACAACTAAAATGTGTGACCTAATATAGGTTGGCTTAAAACACATAGCACAAACAAAAAAAGATAATGGATCAACCCAAGACATAGTTGAACCCGAAACACATATTATCCCATCCTTCAAGGCAATTAGAATAGGTCAAAATCAACCACAATTGAAGGAACTCAACCTTTCGGTCCAAATATCAATAATACTATCAATCATTAAATGCTAGCAAAAAAAATAAATTCATTGAATGGGTAGAAATAGGGCAACTTGAATAGTTTGTGACACTTCATCATATACTATATATCACTTTAAAGTACCAATTCACTTGAAACTCATATTACTAAATTTGTAAACCTTCCTGAACCTATTCCCAAATCCACACAAGCATTCTAGTGAGTCAATTGGGACTTATTACATAGTTAGACTGTAGTCTAGAGAGCAAACACTTATAACTTTTGGTGTACATATATATGACTTGAAATTTGAAGACAAAACACCTAACATATTGCCAAACTTAACTTTAGAGCCGCATAATCAAAAAAGGCAATGCAACAAGATGCAAACCAAAATACCAACTCTTAATCATAGAAAAATACATTGTTAATTTACCTTAGACAAATTTTCTCAACCAAACAAGCATGAAAATGATCTTGACCAACTACCTCCTTATATGCAATTGCATCTCATAACTACAACAAAGTGTTACTATATACTTACCAATCATCCAAACTAATATTTTGTCATGGATACCTACCTTTAATGGACTTTCAAACTATATCAATCATGTTGAATACATGTCAAACCATCTCTTTCAAATGTCTCATTGCACAACATTAGTTTGTCACTTCAACTTGACTAATGATCACAAGTTGACATTAATGACAACACCATGTTGCACATATTGCCTTTATATGTATGGCTATTGTTATCCTTGAGTAACATCATTGTGGGGCCTTGATCACTCTTGTTAGATATTATATGTTCATCTTGACTTTATCGTGTATCATCATGCTAATCCTTGCATTTGAATGGTTATATTTTTTTATTTTTTTTAAATATTCGCATTTTCATTGTTTTATTTGTTTTTGTCCTCTGGGAGTCATAGCGGGTGTTACAGTAGAACTTGAGCTTTGATACCAACTTTTACAAGAGCTATGAGGATGATCAAATATGGGTTGGATACATATAGATCATCTCTTGCATCACGCACTTTGACTTGCTAACAATGTCAATTACCAGTTTCTTCTAATTCCCCATGACACTCAATTGCATTAAGGATTGCATCTAGGTTAAAGGGGTCTCATTATGGTACCTCTGGAATAGTCTCCTTTGTCTTCTTTGTCTTCCCCTTCTTTATTTTTCCTTTTCCCTTTTATTTTCCTTTAGAGTTACCTTTTTCTTTAACTTGCCTTTTTTTCTTTTCATTTATTTCTAGCACAAAAGCCTTCTTTTCCTTTTCTTCTTCTTCTTCATCATCATTATCTATATTCATGGGATTGAAATTTTCTCTCTTTGTATATTGCTTAGGCCTTTGTTTCTTCTTCTTTTCAACAAGAAGCTCAAATTCTTCTAAGATCATAGGACTGAACCTTTTTTTTTGCTAGGTGGAGACTGTGTGGGTTTAGAAGCCTTGGGAGGTGTAGCAACGACAATTCTTCCTATTCTCCTTGGTACTTGCGAAGACTATGGGGCAAAAAGCAGGAGCTTGAGATGCCTCAATATTACTTTTAGATGGTATTCTCCTTGGTGCTCTACTTTTGACATTCTGTCCAACTTTATCCTCCTAATTGCTCATTACTTCCAATGGACTCATTGTCAAACAAATGTTTGACCACGACTAACAAATAGCACTTACAACCTGAAACAAACGATGTAAACTTTGTAGACAAAAATGGACATTCAGAAATGAAACAGATAAACTCATAGAACTTCAATAATGATTTCGACCATAAATAAATAATTAAGACAAGTATATGCAAAGATTATAAGCTTTTATATTTGCAAATGTTTGGAGTAGAAATTGATCTTTGATACCAACTTTTACAAGAGCTATGAGGATGATCAAATATAGGTTGGATACATATAGATCATCTCTTGCATTACGCGCTTTGACTTGCTAACAATATCAATTACAAGTTTCTTCTAATTCCCCATGACACTCGATTGCATTGAGGATTGCATTTAGGCTAAAGGGGTCTCATTTTGGTGCCTCTGAAAGAGTCTCCTTTGTCTTCTTTGCCTTCCCCTTTATTTTTCCTTTTCCCTTTCCTTTTCCTTTAGAGTTACCTTCTTCTTTATTGTGCCTTTTTTTCTCTTCATTTATTTCCAACACAAAAACCTCCTTTTCCTTTTCTTCTTCTTCATCATCACTCTCTATATTCACGTGATTGAACTTTTCTCTCTTAGCATATTGCTTAGGCCTGTGTTTCTTCTTCTTTTCAACAAGAACCTCAAATTGTTCTAAGATCATAGGAGTGAACCTTTTTTTTCCTAGGTGGATACTGTGCGGGTTCAAAATCCTTGGGAGGTGTAGTAGTGGCAATTCTTCCTATTCTCCTTGGTGCTTGCAGAGACTATGAGGCAACACCAAGAGCTTTAGATGCCTCAACATTACTTTTAGATGGCATTCCCTAACATCTCCTCCAATCTTGCCTTTCTTTTTTCAAACCTTTCATCAACTTTCTGCCTCATTATCTTTTTGGTAATTTCTTTATAAGTCACAAATCTTTCAGCATTTGGATCCTTGGGCTTATCGACCAAGATGTCAAAATGTGAAATCCATTTAGATCTAGAGACCTCATAGTGTAACTTAGGGAGCCATGAAGTTCTAGGTTAAACAACCTCCATGTAACAATTATCCTTATCTACCATAAATGAAATCACTTCCTAATATCTCTCAACAACCTGTGTAGGTATCATATACCTCTGTTGTATCTCACTTTGGAAATTTTTCAATAAGCACCAATAAGCTACATCACAAGCCTTACTATTCGAAAAACTATGCATGTGTTCCCTAATCTGGGAAGCTTCAGAACATAATTTCTCCATAGAACATATTGACACTAAACAATTCTTTCATGAAATAAAGCATCAAACAAGTGATAAGATAGCCATACCAAATTGTATATTTTGTTTCCTTGGTCTTATGCAAGTTGTACATTAGTTTCTACCTCAAGATATCACAAAGATCAAAATCTTTACTTTCCTTTACTGTCTAATAAGAAATGTGAATAGTCATTGCAGTGGCATAGACCTCTCTATTCATAAAAATATATCTTGTACGTGATGCCCATTGTGGCATAGTAGACTCCAAAATCAATAATTTCATCTACCGTTGATGCTCTCTTTTGAACTTGGCTCTAGTTAGTCTAATAACCTCATCATTCTTTACTGACTTCAATGCAAGGGCTTCTCTAGTGGAGCACAATCATGTCACTTCCTTTATCACATCCTTTGTGACCTTATAGGGTTGATCTAACTAGACTAATTCCTCGTGTATATGGCTCAACACAATTTGGATCCACTCTTCTTCATAGATCATGGGAAAACTCTTCCAACATCCAACTTCTTCTCCTCTAAACCGACCCATATTTTGGTTTCAACATGAATTAATCACCCAACAAATGTTTATCCATGAAATCTTTTATTTTCACATGATTGAATGCATTTAAGGGTGCATGGACGTACATGTGAATATCCTCTATATGGATCATGTTAATGCGAATACAGAAACATGTTCTATCTTTGTCAATCACCACAAAAATGTATGGACACTTCTTGAATGTGGGTATCGGCTTCTTCACAACAACTATAACCCTAGGTGTAGCCATTCTTAGCTTCCTAAAGCTAGGATTACAAAAACATTTGAAAATACCTAAAAATCCAACTATTAGGGTTTGCACACAACAACACTTTAAAAACCTTCTTCGCTCGTAATCTCTTTGTCACTCTAGAATACATAAAATGAGGTCAAAATGAATAAGTATTCTTTAAATAACCTTCCCATCAACCCTAGCATGCTTGCATTGAATGCACTTTGATTGTAGCAACTTTTAGTCATTTTGTCATACCAGGGAACTCGACAAAACACTCAACAAATCTCTGCAAGCAAGGTATTTCCTTCAAAAATTGAACCAAAAAACTCAATATCACTAGGTGAACATATCCACTTCACCATTCATCGGTATGTTAAATATTTCAACATCATTGCTTCATAGGGGGTCTGAAAAATTATAAATTTATAACTACCCCTAAGCCAATACCTTCTCTGTTTAGTTTCTAGGATAACCATCTAGACCATCCCGAGGCACAAATCCATCCTTCACTTCACTTTCTTCCTTCTTTCAATCTTTGTCCACCTCCTTCTTCATCTAAACTGTATCAACCTTCTTCTGTGGAGCATAAGCTCCAACATTCATTCCTTTGTAGAATCTAGTAATATGTCTTGGTTTATTGCAATTATAACATGTAGTACCTTGTTGTGGACCATTTCCACTTCTCATATTGGGTCTACATTCAATAGCCTTATGACCAAACTTGTTGCACGTGTAACCATGACCATTGATTGATTAAGAAGTCATATTATTCTTATTTATGAAACTATTTCCTATTATTCTACATTTGCATTCATTAGCTTTATGACCAAATTTATTGCAAGTATAGCACTGACCATTAAATGGTTGAGGTCTAAATGAATTCATGTTCATTCTACTCCTATATTTGTCAGCTTTATGTCCAATCTTATTGCAAGAGAAGCAATTACCAAGAGAAGCAATTACCATTGAAAGATTGATAGTACGTGGTTCAAGCAATTTGATTTGGTGATGTTTTTCTGAAGTTCTTGTTTTAGACTTAAGTGAAACTATTCTTATTTCATTCTATGAACTAGTCTTGAAACACTTCTTTTCATTCTCATTCTTGTCTTTGGTCTTATAACTTTCACATATTATCCCATCCTTCAAGGCAATTAGAATAAGTCAGGATCAACCACAATTGAAGGAACTCAACCTTTCGATCCAAATATCAATAATACTATCAATCATTAAATGCTAGCACAAAAAATAAATTCATTGAAAGGGTAGAAATAGGGCGACTTGAATAGATTGTGACACTTCATCATATACTATATATCACTTTAAAGCACCAATTCACTTGAAACTCATATTACTAAATTTGTATACCTTCCTGAACCTATTCCCAAATCCACACAAGCATTTTAGTGAGTCAATTGGGACTTATTACATAGTTAGACTGTAGTCTAGAGAGCAAACACTTATAACTTTTGGTGTACATATATATGACTTGAAATTTGAAGACAAAACATCTAACATATTGCCAAACTTAACTTCAGAACTGCATAATCAAAAAAGGCAATGCAACAAGATGCAAACCAAAATACCAACTCTTAATCATAGAAAAATGCATTGTTAATTTACCTTAGACAAATTTTCTCAACCAAACAAGCATGAAACTAATCTTGACCAACTGCCTCCTTATATGCAATTGCATCTCATAACTACAAGAAAGTGTTACTATATACTTACCAATCATCCAAACTAATATTTTGTCATGGATACCTACCTTTAATGGACTTTCGAACTATATCAATCATGTTGAATACATGTCAAACCATCTCTCTCAAATGTCTCATTGCACAACATTAGTTTGTCACTTCAACTTCACCAATGATCACAAGTTGACATTAATGACAACACAATGTTGCACATATTGCCAACACTAAAGTTAGTAAACTGAAAGTTCAAATATAAACACATACCACATAAAGTTAAATCAACTACACATGAAGTAAATATTAAAGTTCAACATACATAAACTAAATGCCAAATCTTCACAAAAACTTAGTTCAACCACAAATAAAGTAAACACAATGAACACACTTCACAATTTTTTGTTCAAACACACACAACACACATATATTTAAATTAAATGCAACAAAGTTCAAACGTGGACTTTGTGTAAAGAGCATTGATTAAAAGTAAGTGCCAAAGTTAGAACACTCTTGAAAGTAACAATTATAATTCAAACACATCCAACCGACCATTAAAACTAACAAATAATAAGAAGAACAAGTATAAATGAATGGTAAAATAATTCAAAAACAATCCCCCCACCCCTCTCCCTCTCACACACATCGATTGCCAACAAACAACACAAGGGGACATTGAAGTTCACCCACACACATCACACAAAGTTTAACAAATTGAATGGCAAAGGTCAAACAATAAATGCTCACAAAGTAGATGACTAAAGTTCAAACACACTTCCAACAAACTAGTAGATGCAAAAAAAATGCACTAAATAAACAAGTTTCAAAGTCACTACAAACAATAATTAATGTATACCAAAGCTCAAAGACACTTTGCAGAAATAATAAATGCAAACAAAATGAATGCAAAAGTGTTAGTTTAAACATTCAAAGTAAATATCAAATTAGATCAAATATAAATCAATTCCAATATTCGAACTCATGCTTCAAAAAACCATTTGTAAATCAATATTCAAACACACATTTCACAATAGTGGATGTCAAAACACATTAAACAAACAAATTTGAAAGTCTTTTTAAACAAACAATTAACGTATGTCAAGCTCAAATACACACTTCATAAAAGAAGTAGATGTAAACAAAGTCGTAAAATACTTCATTTGATGTATTTATAAAAAAGCATGTATACTCCATCCTCCTTAGATTATTTCTTCATAATAGTATATAATTATCTAACATTTGACAGTAAGAATCTTCTATTTTTTGGCATAGTTTAAAGACCATACATTCACAAAATGCTCACCATGATGGCTAGAATCGTACTTACTTCTTTCTTGAATCCAATTAGGATCAAATGCATTAAAATCCATAGACCAAGCTGACCCTAGCTTGGTAAAAGACTCAAACACCTTCAAAACTAATAAAAAATAGGAGTTTTTACATAGAAATGTTTTCAGTCATAATGCAAGAATGATAAATAAAATGTCCAAATATACCTTAAATAATGTTGATTTCAAAAAAATCAAAATGTAATTCAACAATATTACAAACAAGTTTTTCCTTGAGTTGTGGGTCCTATTAAAATAATAATAGCATGGCCACTAAAGCATAGTGTTGTTCTACTCCAAGAATTGTATGATAATCTCAAGTCATGTAATGGAAGTATTACCAACCATAACCTAAAATTATCATTTTAACAATTAATTGCCCAAATTCCTTGTTATATCCCAAGTACTCCTTTCTTTTGTTAGCTAAGCTAAGTAGAGCTTAAATGGTTTATAGTTTGTCGTCTATCTAGGATAAGTAGCAAATATGTGTGGAGTGTTTTGTCAGTAAGAAGAAATAAAATTTGTTTCCTTTTAAAGAACCATTGCATGTATAGGAACCTTTTGATATCATTCACGTAGATTTGTGTGAGGCATCTTGGAAATCATTCACAATCCTCGACGCAAGGTGCTTTTTGTTACTAGATAATGATATATCTAAGAAAATGTGAGTATACTTTTTCTTGACGAAGTTTGATTGCTTTGGAACTTATCAAGAAGAAAGCACTTAACATAGGACCAACATATTTAAGATAAATAGGATAAAAACACTCACAAATTAAAAAAAGAGTTTGTCAGGTACCTTGGCTTTACCCACTGTTTGAATACTTAGTTACACATCAACATAGGTTTGGTTATTATGGTATAATTCACCTCTTTAAATAGTCACTAAAGCAATGACCTATAAGGTAAAACACATGTAGGATAAATTTGCACGCCTTAAATATAGGCATCAAGTATAGAGTGAGATAAGAATTTGGAGATAATGGTTATCATAAATCACTCTAGAAGCTCTCTCATCATAGGAATTTTGCTTCCCAATGACTTGTTTTGTCGCATAATATTAAGAAAAAATACTAATAAAAAACATAAAATCAAAGAATACAAAAAAAACATATAACCAATATACAAAATTAAAATTCATAAAATTAAAAAACACAAAATCAAAGAATACAATGAAAAAGCATATAACAAATATACAAAATTAGAATTCATTAACAAAAGAGACATGGCCGTGCGAAAAGAGGGGGAAAAATGGCCAAAGAAAACTAAATAAACATTTCAATCAAAAATCAAACATCCAACATTTAAAACATTTATTGAAGTCACTAAAGTGGATCTAACTTTGCATATCAAACCAAGCCTTCATTGTCAAGGCAACATAAGCATGGTCTATTATATCCATTCCCCTACTAATAACCCATAAGCAAAAATATGGAGAGTACAAAAGAAAGTAGAAGTGGCATAAGAGGTAGCCAAACATTAAAAGCATTTTACCAATATTATCTAGAGTTCAACAAGAGCCAGCAAATGGAGGCAATTTATACCCATGTAAATTTGATTGTAGGGAAGCTTTTCATATAGATAAAACTTGTTTATAAGAACCCAATTTATCACCCTTTTTCGCTTTTGCCACAACATACAAATGTAAGTTTCTTATGCTATGTAACAATCTCAAAATAAGCATTTTGACCATAGTCCTATACATTGAATATCTTGCATACAAGTGCTAATGATGAAACCTTGTTATACCTATAATGTGCAGACTAATCCTATAAATAATTGATAAGAATTATTGGGCTATAGAAGAATCCTTCATGGTTATTTAGCCAATAACTTGCTTAAGGGCTAACTATCTAAAAGGGTTGGTGATAGTACCCTACCCTAACAATATTAAATCCTATGGAGAAATCCAAAGAGAAAGGAGGAAAGAGATGTTAATGTTGTTCAATTGAATGAATGGAGATATCCTACAATATTTAATTGCATATAAATTCTTCAAAATGAAGGGAAAAAAAGGGCCAAGTATAAGATACACTCACTATTTTCTAGCGACATTTCCAATCAGCCACCCCATAACATAGAGTTCTTGCTGCCTACCTCCATGCCCATTAACAAATGACCACCCCAATAAAAAAAGAAAATACACAAAATACCAAAAAAAATGAAAATACACAAAGAAAATGAAAATTTGAAACCAAAACTCAAAAATGAGGCATGGTCATGCCAAAAAAATATCGCGAGAAAATTATTAAAAATAAAAAATAAAACAAAAAAAATGAAAGGAACAATACAATCTACCCCACTTCTCAAATAAGCCACCTATATAAATGAGGTGAAATTTTGTTTTTTTCAACAATCGTTCCATCTATGGTGTTGATCCTCTTTTTCCAACAACCATTTTGACTGAAATTTGAGTGTCATTGATGCACATATTGGACGATTATTCACCAAAAAATGAATTGAATCTACACTTTGAGTGTCATTAGGGTATGCTCCTCATAATTCATTCAACATTAAATTGAGATGATAAAGATGACATTCGTTGTCTTTATAGTTTAGTTATTTATTTTCATGAATTGTCTTATTTCTTCTATTTTATTCCTTTTTCTTCACATTCATGGGTTCATGTTGCTTCATTATTTAGGTTTTTAGCTATTTCCTTGGCAAGATATTGAATTCTATATCAATCTAAATTTTTTAATTTAAATAGAAGAAAAATTAATTGAACTTAAAAAACTGATCCACATTAAAATAATCATTTAGATTCTTCAAATATAAAATATATAAATTCATTCTTACAAAAATGTAATCATTCAAATTCTTCGAAATATGAAAATAATTAATTATATTATATATTCAATTTAATAAATTAATAAAATTCACATTATAAAATATGTAGTTTTAAAGTAGAGCATGCAAAATGTAAATTAATATAATTCACATAATTTAATAGTACTATTTACTTTCTACATAAATGTGACAATATTATACTTTCAAGTTTACATGAAACAAAAGAAATGGGACAAATTAATAAATTTCACATAATAAAATAACTAGTTTTAAAGAAAAAAGTAGAGCATGTGAGATTAATTTACATCTATGCTCTACTTTTTGATTTAAAACTAGATATTTTATTATAGTGCTTTCACATTTATGTGCATGTAGAAAATAAATAACAATAATAAAATTCAAATAATTTAATATTATTATTTATTTTCTACATACACATAAATGTGAGAGCATTATAATGCATTCATGTTATCTCTTGCTTTGAAAACTATCAACTTGAAGTTTATTTGAACAACATGACACAAAAGAAATGCCAAAAACTAATTGAATACACACGACACAAAAGAAATGGGATAAATTAATAAATTTCAAATAATAAAATATCTAGTTTTAAAGACAAAATAGAGCATGTAGATAATTTATTTTCTACATAAATTAATAAAATTCACATAATTTAATATTATTATTTATTTTCTAGATACACGTAAATGTGAGAGCATTATAATGCATTCATTCATGTTATCTCTTGCTTTGAAAACTATCAACCCTCAAGTTTATTTGAACACACACATGCCACAAAATAAATGCCAAAATCTGGTTGAATATTATTATTATTATTATTATTATGCATTCATTCATAATAATTTAATATTATTATTTATTTTCTAGATACACGTAAATGTGAGAGCATTATAATGCATTCATTCATGTTATCTCTTGCTTTGAAAACTATCAACCCTCAAGTTTATTTGAACACACACATGCCACAAAATAAATGCCAAAATCTGGTTGAATACCACACACCACACAAAGGAAAATACAATCTTTTTTAACACATTTCATACAAAAGTGAATGTAAAATTAGTTTTACAAACATAAAAGTGATTGTGCTCTCTTTTTAAAAACATAAAAGTGATTATGCTCTCTCTCTCTCTCTAACCGGATGTCAAAATTAACTTTATAAAACATAAACGAAATTCACATAAAATGAATTTCAAGGTTACAACACATTCGCACAAACGAAAAATGAACACATGCTAGGGTTTGACCACATAAAATAAACATGCAAATTTGTTTAAACACATGGAGTTTGCTCAAATGCATAAAATTTCAACATATTTCACAAAAAATCACTTAAACCACAAACTAAACAACTAAGCTTAAACATGCCAAGGTACAAAACACACCCAAAGTGAATGATAAAACATGCCAAGGTACTAGTTCGAACATGAACCACACACAAACTAAAGTTAAGTTTAAACATGTCAAGGTACAAAACAAACACAAAATGAATGCAACATAAGTTAATACACTTAACACAAAATAAACAATTGAGTTTAGACATGTTAAAGTACACACACAAACACACAATGTGAATGCCAAAGTTTAAATAAACTTCACATCTCAAAGTTAGCACACTCTTCATACAACGTGAAATTTAAAATTCAAACACAAATGCACATAAGTGACACTCTTCATACAAAGTAAAATTGAAAATTCAAACACATGCACATTCCAAAGTATAAATATAAGCAAAGTGGTTATAAACACGTTTGACAAAAAGTTACTTCAACCACACACAAAGTAAACACTTGAGTTCAAACATCTTAACACACACACACACACACACTATATTTCAAACATGCAACATAAGTGAATGACAAAACTTAGTACACTCTTCATAAAAAGTGAAAGTGAAAATGAAAACACAAGCCAAAGTACAAATATAGCAAAGTGGTTGTCAAAGTTCAAACACATTTCACTCAAAATTTGTTCATTTTACACAATCTATTCAAACGCACACTTGATTCATCTACAAAGTAAAATGCTAGTGTTTAAAAATTCACTTATGTGAATGTAAAATTTTAAACTGGATGTAGAAGTTCAAAGACACTTCATGCAAAGTTAGTTCTCTTTACACATAGTTTGTTCAAACACACACCTCACACATAAGTGAATGCTAAAGTTAGAAAGCTTTTTACTAAAACTGAATGTGGAAGTTTAAATATAAATAAGCACCACACAAAGTTGGTTCACCTACACATGAAGTAAACTTGAAGTTCAACATACACAAAGTAAATGCCAAAGTTTAGAAAAACATCACAAAAAATTAGTTCAACCACAAATGAAGTACATAATGTGAATGTGAAAACTGCAAATAAAAACAGACACCACACAAAGTTGGTTCAACTGCACATGAAGTAAACTTAAAGTTCAACATACACACCTCACACATAAGTGAATGCTAAAGTTAGAAAGCTTTTTACTAAAAGTGAGTGTGGAAGTTTAAATATAAACAAGCACTACACAAAGTTGGTTCACCTACACATGAAGTAAACTTGAAGTTCAACATACACAAAGTAAATGCCAAAGTTTAGAAAAACATCACAAAAAATTAGTTCAACCACAAATGAAGTACACAATGTGAATGTGAAAACTGCAAATAAAAACAAAACAGACACCACACAAAGTCGGTTCAACTGCACATGAAGTAAACTTAAAGTTTAACATACACACCTCACACATAAGTGAATGCTACTAAAGTTAGAAAGCTTTTTACTAAAAATGATTGTGGAAGTTTAAATATAAACAAGCACCACACAAAGTTGGTTCACCTACACATGAAGTAAACTTGAAGTTCAACATACACAAAGTAAATGCCAAAGTTTAGAAAAACATCACAAAATATTAGTTCAACCACAAATGAAGTACACACAATGTGAATGTGAAAAATTCAAATATAAACACATACCACAAAAATTTGGTTCGACTGCACATGAAGTAAACTCAAAGTTCAAGATACATAAAGTAAATGCCAAAGTTTAGAAAAACAACAAAAAAAAATTAGTTCAACCACAAATGAAGTACACACAATATTTATGTGAAAACTTCAAACACACTAACACAAATTTTGTTGAATGTCCATAAGCATGCTTCAATAAACAATAAGTAAATCAACACACACTTCACAAGTACTGGATAATATGTAGAGGATGTCAAATTTCATGCTTCAAACTGAAAGTGATGTAGACAATGCTTCAAACTGAAAGTGATGTAGACAATGCCACCATATCTAACTAAAATTACTAACTCAATTCAGATAATTTAGTTTAAAAAGTCATTTGAGCTCTACCTGAAAAAAATCCATCCTCAAACAAACAATCATTATCTACACATTTATTTCTACCCTCTTGCATTTAGATCTTTGTAATTTGTCTAGCTAAAGCTATTAATTAACAGTACCATCTACTTTTCTATCCATTAATGCTTTTCTATCCATTAATGCCTCTGCTAAAAGTTCAAATTGATCTTAGATAAAAAAGTAAAAACATTTGAATCCTATTAAAATGTATGGAAGGGCTTCGGCTAGTTGAAACTTGAAATGTCCATAATGCAGGGTTGTCTATAAATCCAAAGATACTATTTGGAAATTCCAGTGTTTAAAGTACGAATACCTTTGGTCCATCTTTCATCCAGAAAGATGGTCCAGAAAGATACTGTTTGAAAATTCCAGTGTTTAAAGTACGAATACCTTTGGACCATCTTTCTGGATCATCTACTGAAGAAGATGTGTTCCACGTATGGTGACGCTACATTTATTCAGGGGAGGATCTACCTCCCAAAAATCCCAGCAAATTGTTGAAAATTCCAAATGTCTTAGCTGCAAAAGGTATTGAAATGAGGATTTGAAAGCACAGAACTCCAAGTGCTACAATTTTAAGTGCAATATATATAAATAGTAGTACATATTTGCAAGCAAACAATGCGAACGTAAATTCAGTAACAAACTTACAAACCTATGGTGAAATATATTCAGACATACATTGATGATAGCAAGAATTACTAAGTTCATGGAAAGAAAAACAAAGAGAGAAACGTTGGTTTGCTGCCTGTAAAAAAATAATAATAATAAATAAACAGGCAAACTACAATTAAACAAGAAAGAAATAAATAAATAAATTCCAGGCCGACCTGAGTAGTAGCATGTCATTCATCATATTTAAGTAAGCCAAACCAATTGACTACCTTCAGTTGTGCCTGGAGACACATGGCTTTAACTAACAGCGGCCATTTTGAGATTCTTTGGTTTTGGGGCATGACAAGTGCCCTACCCAGTCAAAGTAAATTGTTGCAGATGCTGGAACAATAACCACACAAATTTTCCTTTCCAACTGTTGGGATCTTTGGGTGCAACAATCGTTCAATTTTGGATTGAGGTTCAACCATATTTTCCAATTGGTGAGTAAAATATATAGAATGAGGATCGAATGTATAATAAATTTAAGTATGTAAAACTTGGAGGATTACTATTCTTATTACAGATTTAATTAGCATAGAACTATACAATTTTTTTTTCTCCAAAATGAACTCCTAGTATTAATTCAGTGTTTTGAAATCCTTCAAGGTTAAGTTAAAATTTTAGGTGACTCGGTCCCCAGAAATTTAGATTGATAACCAGAATGGTTTTGCCTCATGGCACACACAAAGTTGCAGAGGATGCTTTATAAGCATCTTTCCTTTCATTTTCCTAAAAGAACTTACATCCCTGTGATGTCGTCACAGCCTACGCACCAAACCAATATTGCGTTGAATATTTCAGTGTGATCCTTGCGGCTCAACAAAATAAAGTTCGCCTCCACAATGTACCACCATTTTGTTTAGCACCTATATCTGCCAGTGAGGTTAAGTATTTGAAAGGTTGTGAGTATATCTGCCAGTGAGGTTGAGCATTTGAAAGGTTGTGAGTCTTAGGCACAAAAAACAAGTTAATGATCTCATCATGTAAGCAGGTGAATATTCATTTGGAACCGGTGGTTGAGAAAAGCTTCCAGAGTAGCATTAATTTAGCCTGTTTAACCAATGTCTCTTGATGAAAACAAACTACGAGATAGGACTGCTACTCTTTTTTAGCACCTATTGAGGTTGAGCATTTGAAGGTTGTGAGTCTTAGGCACAAAAAACAAGTTAATGATCTCATCATGTAAGCAGGTGAATATTCATTTGGAACCGGTGGTTGAGAAAAGCTTCCAGAGTAGCATTAATTTAGCCTGTTTAGCCAATGTCTCTTGATGAAAACAAACTAGGAGATAGGACTGCTACTCTTTTTTAGCACCTATATATGCCACTGAGGTTGAGTATTTGAAAGGTGTTGTGAGTCTTAGACACAAAAAAACAACTTAATAATCTCATCGTGTAAGCAGGTGAATATTCATTCGAAACCGGCGGTTGAGAAAGGCTTCCAAAGTAGCATTAATTTAGCCTGTTTAGCCAATGTCTCTTGATGAAAACAAACTCGGAGATAGGACTGCTACTCTTTGTACTCGCAAGGAAGGAACGTAGGGTGATCAGGGAGGCATTCCATCGCACCCCTTTATGGATGCCACCAAAAATCTGCAAATGGAGTCGAATCGCATTAAAGGAAGAAGGGGGTGGCACCGTCCCATCACTGCTAGTAAATCGCCAAGTAAATGCTCATTTTTTCTAAAAATGCAGAACTAGATTAAGGTAGAGAGGCATGTTCTGTATATCTTAAGTAAAGGTACAGAGGTCTATTTATATATTTGCCTCTACCTTTATTTATATATTTGTATATTCTCATTTCGTTTCTGTAGAAATCTCACAATTGTGATGGATGAGAAGGGAAGAGAAAGCTCTCTCCCAAGTGACAGCGAAACAGAAGTTGCTCTGTACAGGCTTTTGGGTAAGCATAAAAATTAATATATGTAATGTATTTGCAGCGTAAATTTGATGGCAGGGAAACTTTTTATATCAGTGAAATTTGTTTACAGGGACCCTATTTATCATCCATTTCGCTTTTGCCACATGGCCATGGAACATATTAAAAAAAAATTATAAAATAAAGTTTTTAAACTATGTAAAAGTCTCAAAATAAACATTCTGACCATACCTATAAACATTCTGAGAATACTGGTGCTAACAAGGAAACCCAGCTATACCTATAAGGTGCAGACTAATCCTATATAGAATTAATAAGAATTACTACCAAAATGTCTGCTGAAAAGGGCTCCTGACAAATCTTCCACAGCTATTCTACCATTTATAAGCTTACGAGCTAACTATATAATAGGATTGTGAGACCCTGTGCATATTGGAAATTTCGTAGTAGAATAAATATATAAATAAATAGGTATTCTATAAGGAAAAATACATAAATACATGGGTATTCTATAAGGTCGCACTGACATGCAAAGATAGTGGATTGACATGAAGTCAAAAGAACATATACTAAAATAAATCGTTGGAAGTTTATAAAAGTAAACACTGTAAACATTGGATGCTTATTGTTGGGGAATTCTCATCAATAAATCCTATTCTCAAGCTGAAAACCTCCCTCTTTTGAATGATTCCATCTTCAGCTACAGGGGATTTGGTTGAATAATCCCTTATTTGTTTATTTATTCATTTATATTATTTCTTTGAAGAACAATAAGATAACTACTTGCAAAATACACTCTATTGTTATCATTCCTTACATTTTAATTTTGCAGTATTTGGATTCAGAATACTATAAAAAAACATAGGGTAATATGTATATTTATCACCCTCCCACATTTAACATGTAACACAAACTGTCAAGATCAACCATTAGCTTACTAAAATAAGGTGTAGCATTACATTTACTGCAACCAAGTATTCACGGTAAGGGGATAACTGCTTTCACCTGTAGATGTATTTATTTAAGGATGTAAAAGTTTGGACATTGTATATGCTAGAATGGAACAACGTACTACAATGTAGGATAAATGCCTCTACCTTTGCATTCTCATTTCAATTCTGCAGAAATCTTATAATTGTGACTGATGAGAAGGGAAGAAAAATCTCTCCCAAGTGACGGGAAACATAAGTAGTTGTACTGGCTTTTGGGTAAGAATGTCTATCTTAGAAAACGGAGGAAATATATTATTATATTAATACATGCAGTGTAAATTTGATGGCAGAGACACTTTTTTGTCGGTCAAATTTGTTTATAGAGACCCAATTTATCATCTATTTTGCTTTCGCCACAACATGGCCATGGAACATATTAAAAAAAATCTATAAAAATAAAGTTTTTATACTATGTAACAGTCTCGAAATAAGCATTCTCACCACAATTTTGTCCACCGAATTCCTTGCATACAGGTGCTAACGAGGAAACCCAGCTATTCCTCTTTTACTGAATACTCAAAATCAGGAAAAGAGGGCACAAGAATCTCAACCAAAACCAAAACAGTCTTGGGTCTTAAGAGTATGATCATGCATACAATGCATCCATCAAATAGGATAGCAAGATTGCTAAGCCTCTGCACAATAGCCTCAGCAAGAGCCAAAATACTTGCCACACAAAACCTAGTGTTTTTATGGCAGAAATAGAACAAGAACAAGTCAGACAGACACAAACAAGGAAAACTGAGGATCAAATGGAGACCGAGGGAGATACGACTTAGACTGAACAAGAAAACAAAGGAGGATGAATTCGAAATATCCAATTAAAAAAATGGAGGATGAAGAACCACAAATAAAACAAGTAAACAAGTACTGCAGGAAATGCACCGAGCAAATCACTGATACCTTCAAGAAAACAAGCGCACAATTGACAGTCCACATCAAGAACCTCAAATTCAACTTGGCTTACTCACTACACGAAAAACATAGGCAACTGTAGCATTGATAAAGATGGTCAGGGAGACTAAAAAGTCAGAACAGGAGAAATGAGTATACATTTGAGTCCAATCAAATTCGTTTTTCAATTACTCAAGTGACCCATCTTAGCTGAAATTTAGAAGTAAAATTTCACATAAATTAGTGAACGACATCGAATCTGGTAATATATTAAAACTACTACTCGCAGAAGCACATAGATTAGCTCTAAAAACCTGAAACGTTAAATTACTAATCCTGACAAATCTTCCGAAAACATCTGCCGAAGCACAAATCTTCCGTGACTATTCTGCCAATAATAATATGCACAGGGTTTCTCTAATTGGAAGAACAAGCTTATTTATGATACATCATTTTACAGTTTGCAATTTATTCTCAACTTTATTGATTTTGCTCAGAACTAAATACAATATACAATGCGAGTAAAAATGAATATATTCTATTTAAAACAGGATACATGAATCTTATTTGGTACAAAATACATACGTGTTTGAATTTGAAAGCATAAATTTTCTTATTGCTGAACTCATAACTTCACATACGTGTATTTATCTATTTTTCCTTTTAGAATACCTATCTTTTTTTCCTGATACTACCCTAACCTAACAATTTCAAATCCTATGAAGAATCCAAAGAGGATTTATGCTATTCAACTGAATGGAAGGAAAAATTCAATAATATAATATACACCAAATTCCCATGTAAATGAACTACTTAAAAGTTAAAACATATAAATTCTTCAAAACGAAAGAAAAAACAAGAGAGCAGAGTATAAGATGTACTGACCATTTTCTGTCCATAACTCCAATAAGCCACTCCATAAAGAAGAATTCTTGCTGCTGCCTACCTTCATGCCCATTAAGAATGACAACCCCCAGAAAAGAAATACACAAAATATCAAAACAAAAAATTGCGATTCAAACCCAGAAAGAAAATGAAAACATCCGAGTATAAAAAGTAAAAATTCCAAACTAAACTCAGGAAAGCAAGACTCAGAGGCATGGCCACACCAAAAAAAAATTAAAGAACAATACAATCTGCCCTGCTTCTCTAGTATATCTCCTTTTAAAAGAAGTGAAATCCTGCTTTTTCCAAATGTAACACGATCTGCTTTTTGCAACGGCCATTGTAATTTGAGTGCCGTTAGGGCACGTCAAGTGCGAGTAAAACAATTTTCAACTATTTTGGAAACTGTTTTGCAGTCTTTTAAATGAAAATATTGGTTGCGAGTTGAAAATTGTTTTCGGGCAAGAGGTAAGGAATGTTTCAACTATTTGAAAATCTGCTAGTATAGCCTAAATCTTCACCTTTCCAATGTTTTTCCTGATTTATGACCCTAATCGAATGGTCAAGTTACTTTGAGTTAAGTTCAATATTTTTTTATTTCTGTCTTAGTCTACGGTGTTCTTTGGCTTGGAAATCTCACGACATTATAAACTCATAATTACAATATTTGGCCCACTTTCCTTAAGCACAATTCAATATACACTTTATATATTAATTCCGCTATGAAGTGTAAATATCAAAACCCTAAAAGCTAATCTGAGCATGTACTTTAAAGAGAAGACAAGTATACATGTTCGGCAATCACTTCAACCCTTCCATTAAGGAGCCCATCAAATTCGTTTTTAAATTACTCAAATGAAACCCATGTTGAAATTTTAGAAATAAAATTCGCAAGCACAAAAATTTGCTCTAAAATCTCAATGTTGTTATTCTGAAACGTAACTGAAGTCTTAACAAGCGTTTTTGTAATTTCTAAACCCTTTTTTCGAAAGCAAACTAACATGAAAACCAAAAAAATGTTTGCAAATGGTGCAGAAAAACATGAAACGTTAAAATACTAATCCTATACAAAATTAAGAAGAATTCCTGCCGAAAAGAGCTCTTGACAAATCTTCGGCAGCTATTCTGCCAATAATAAGCTTAGGAGCTAACTATATAATAGGATTGTGAAACCTTGTGCATATTGGAAATTTCACAGTAGCATAAATACATATATAAATAGAAGATATTCTATAAGGAAAAATACATAAATACATAGGTATTCTATAGATCGTTGGCAGAAATTTTATAGTAGCATAAATACATAAATAAATAGATATTTTATAAGGAAAAATTCATAAATACATAGTTATTCTATAAATCGTTCGAAGTTTATAAAGACAAACATATGACACTTACTGTTGGGGAATTCTCATTAAAAAATCCTATTCTCAAGCTTAAAACCTCCCTCTTCTGAGTAACTCCATCTACAGTTACAGGGGATTTGGCTGAATAATCCCTTATTTATTTATTTATTCATTTATATTATTTCTACAATTTTGAATAGCAAAAAACACTAACTACTTGCAAAATACACACTAGTTATCATTCCTTCATTTTAATTTTGCAGTAATTGGATTCAGAATATACAAAAAACATAGGGTAATATGTATATTTATCCCCCTCCCACACATAACATGTAACACAAACTGCTAAGATTAACCATTAGCTTACTAAAATAGGGCATACAGATACAATGTTTATATAGTAGCATTGCATGATATTCAAGAGCTCCAGTATTACATTTAGAGCAACCAAGTATTCACAGTAAGGGGATAACTGCTTTCACCTATAGATATATTTATTTAAGGATGTAAGGTTGCACATTGTATATGTTAGAATAGAACAATGTACTACAATGTAGGATAACCACCTCTACCTTTTGCATTCTCATCTCAATTCTGTAGAAATCTCACAATTGTGACTACTGAGAACAGAAGAGATCTCTCCCAAGTGACGGGAAAGATAAGTTGTTGTACTGGCTTTTGGGTAAGAATGTCTATCTTAGAAAACAGAGGAAATATATTATAATATTAATACATGTAATGAATTTGCAGTGTAAATTTGATGGTAGGGAAACCTTTTATGTCGGTCAATTTTGTCCAATGAATTCCTTGCATACAGATGCTAACGAGGAAACCCAGCTATTTCTCTTTTGCTGAATACCCAAATCCAACAAAAGAGGATACAAGAATCTCAACCAAAACCAAAACAGTCCTCAATAACAAAAAGGGAAGAGTATGATCATGCATCAAATGCATCCATCAAATAGGATAACAAGGTTGTCAAGCCTCTGCACAATAGCCGCAGCAAGAGCCAATATACTTGCCACACAAAACCTAGTGCCATCATGGCATAAATAGGACAAGAATAAGTCAGACAGACACAAACAAAGAAGACTGAGGACCAAATGGAGACGAAAAGAAATACAACTTGGCCTGAACAAGAAACAGAGGAAGCCCCTACACATAAAGTAGATGAGCGAGAATCCGAAATATCTAATTAAACAAATGGAGGATGAAGAAGCACAAAGAAAACAGGTACTCCAGGAAATGCACCGTGCACTTCGAGAAAACAAGCGCACAATTGGCAGAATTGATTGAAGTACACATCAAGAACCTTGAATTCAACTGAGCTTAGTCACTAGATGAAAAAAAGACTTCCTACCACACTGCTTAAAACATAGGCAACTGTAGCTTTGATAAAGGTGGCCAGGGAGACTACACTGTCAGAACACGAGACATGAGTATACATTTGACTCCAATCAAATTCGTTTTTCAATTACTCAAGTGAAACCCATCTTTGATGAAATTTTAGAAGTAAAGTTTCACATAAATACTCAAATGTAAATGTATTTGCTCTAAAATCTCAATGTTGTTATTCTGAAAGGTAAGCATTCTTGTAATTTCTAAACCCTTTTCTCGGAAAGTAAACTAACTAAAAAACCAAAGATTACTAATCCTGACAAATCTTCCAAAAACGTCTGCCAAAAAGGGCTCCTGACAGATATTCCGCAGCATGCAAAGGGTTTCTCTAATTGGAAGAACAAGTTTCTCTCTGATACATCATTTTACAGTTTGCAATTAATTTTTAACTCTATTGATTTTGCTCAGAACTAAATGCAATGTACAATGCGAGTAGAAATGCATATATTCTATTTAAAACAGGATACATGAATCTTATTTAGTATAAAATACATACATGTATGAATTTGAATGCATAAATTTTCTTATTGCTGAACTCATAACTTCATATACGTGTATTTTTCCCTATAGAATACCTATGAATTTTTCCTGATTGTACCCTACCCTAACAATTTCAAATCCTATGAAGAAATCCAAAGAGGATGGAGAGAAGAAATATTTATGAAGTTCAACTGAATGGATGGAAACATTCAATAATATAATATACACCAAATTCCCTTGCAAATGAACTACTTAAAACATATAAATTCTTCAAAATGAAAGAAAAAACAAGAGAGCAGAGTATAAGATGTACTGACCATTTTCTGTCCAATCAGCCACTCCAGAACGTAGAATTCTTGCTGCTGCCTACCTCCATGGCCATTAAAAATGACCCTCCACAGAAAAGAAATACACAAAATACCAAAACAAAAAACTGCAATTCAAACCCAGAAAGCAAATGAAAACATCTGAGTATAAAAAGTAAAAATTCCAAACTAAAACTCAGGAAAGCAAGACTCAGAGGCATGGCCACGCCAAAAAATATTAAACTTAAAAAGAAAACCAAACAAAATGAAAGAACAATACAATTTGCACTGCTTCTCTAGTATATCTCCTTTTAAAAGAAGTGATATCCTGCTTTTTCCAACGGTAACACGATCTGCTTTTTGCAACGGCCATTGCAATTTGAGTGCCGTTAGGGCACGCTCCTCTGACCGTTTGAAATCGTTCGAAAATCGACTCAAAATGGATTGAATCTGCACTTGGAGTACAAATTCCACTCCCACTCGACGCTCCATTACTTTTCAACTTCGTATTCGTTTTCTAAGTGCATTGCAGTTCGTAGGGATTTTTGGGCAATGTTCACTAGTGGCTATCTCTCAGTTTTTAAAATTAAAAATTAAAAAATTAAGTCTCTTATTATATTTTATTACTAAAATTTTAATAATTATGTAGATTAAGTTATAATTATAATTATATAAATTTTTAATTAGATTAGATTAATAACTAGTATATTTATATTTAAAAAATATATGTAGAGTATGTCGAGAGGTATCTTATAGTAGAAAAGAATCATTAAATTCCAAATACTAAACACCAAGAATACAAATTCATTAAAGTCTTCATGCAAAAAGTTGTAAATCTAGTTGGAGACAAGTGGCGAGGGTTCTATTTTATTTGGAGTAATAAAATAACACTTCCACAAAAGCTTAAACATGGCCTATTTCATTCATTTCTCTGTCATTTACATGTCAAATTGTTTCAAAAATGGATTTTTGTTTACGGACATTTTGATGTCATTGTAGATGCCTTTCGGCATAACTAGTATACCTATATTTAAAAAAATTATGTAAAATATGTCGAGAGATATCTTATAATAGAAGAGAATCATGTGTAAAATAAATGTTATTTTAAAATACTAAACAACAAGAATACAAATCCAGTAAAGTCCTCCATAGCTGTGAATCTAGCTGGAGACAAGTGGCGAGGGTATATTGCATGCATTTACCTGTCATTTGCATGTTAAATTGTTTCAAAAATGGATTTTTGTATACGGACATTTTGATGTCGTTGTAGATGCCTCTCTCCATAATTATTATTAATAAACAAGATTTAATGTTGAAAATTAGAGTTAAAATTAAGTTACAATTAGAATTAAAATTTATATTATATAGATTATTTTATTTTTAATTATTTCTTTTTAGGGTTCCAATATATATATAATATTTTTCTAAATTATCAATTGTTATTTCAAAATTTAAAATAATTATAAAATATCTATAAATAATTTAATCAATTATATTATGCTTGTAATCCTAATTATTAATAATTTTAAATTATATGATTATTTCAAATGTTTTAATTAAATAATTTTCTATTAGGTTTGCCAATTATAATTAATAATTTTGGGATAATTGTAAACTCATATATTGACGAAAGGAATGAAAAGTGGTGATGCAAATGAAGAAAATTATATTTGGAGCCAAATTTATATGTGATGGGAGAAATGCTATATTTGCAATAACAAAGATTGATATTAATGTTTCTAGTGGATCACATCATTATATATAAAACAAATGATACGAAAGTTGTACATGTAAATTTAATTTATATAATAAATATAAGGTTGTTAGCTTTTAAGTAAAAGAAAAATCTCTCTCTCTCTCTCTCTCTCTCTCTCTCTCTCTCTCTCTCTCTCTCTCTCTCTCTCTCTCTCTCTCTCTCTCTCTCTCTCTCTCTCTCTCTCTCTCTCTCTCTCTCTCTCTCTCTCTCATTTGGATCTCTTCCTCTCTATATATCTTTGCATCTTTATTTATATCTGTCCCTCTCTATATATTGAGCCATCTCTCTCTCCCATTCTTCCTTCTCTCCCCCTCTTTCCCCCTCTTCTCTCTCTATCAATCTCTCTCCTTCTCTCCCCCTCTTTCCCCCTCTTCTCTCTCTATCAATCTCCCTCCTTCTCTCTCCCTCTCTCTAGCTCTCTAATCTCTCCCTCCCTCACTCCCTCTTTTTCCCATATATCTTTATCTCTCTCCCTCTTATCCCATACCTCTCTCTTTCTCTCCCTATTTCTCTCCCTTTATCTCTCTCTCCATCTCAATTTTTCTATCTCTACTTCTCTCATTATCTCTATCTCTACCTCTACCTTTATCTCACTATCTATTTCTCTCTTCTTATATATTCATCTCTACCGCTGCCTGCCTCTCTCTATATTTCTTCATCCATCTCTCCCCATATCTCTCTCTCTCTCTCTCTCTCTCCTCTCTCTCTCTCTCTCTCTCTCTCTCTCTCTCTCTCTCTCTCTCTCTCTCTCTCTCTCTCTCTCTCTCTCTCTCTCCTTATTGCAAACATAACATGAGCCCGTTGGTAAATAATTTTTATTAGCCTACTAATTTAGAGGTTTTCTTTCAATCATGCTTAGACCCCTATATGTGAATGCATGGTTGATTTGAAGCTATCACTTCTCCATTTAGACCTTTGTTGTACATACAAATCACTTACTAAATGGCTTATTGATTCACCTTGTGTACTACAATCGCTAGTTTAATTTGTTTTTTTTGACACTACAGATAAATTTGACTCATATTTTTTAAGTCAATAAATTATCATTAGTTAATTTGGTGAGATTTAAATAGCACATTCTAAGTATTTACTATTTAGGTTGTGGTTGTATGTGAGTGGTTTTTCACCCAATTTTCTTAACCAAAACCTTTTCTAGTTTTCATTATTGCATTTGTTGTTTGCATTCTTGTAAAAGACTTTTGTGCTTGTTGTTTCCATTATTTTGAAGGATTCCACCATTTGTAGACTACATATGTTTCAAGTTTAACAATTACCAATGGATTGATCACTACTTCATTTAGACTTCTTGATGCCTATCTTGTAGATTTGTTGAATGTCACTTGTAGTCTACATTCCCCCCCTATTTTAGTTTTAGTTTTAATCTCACATTCCTTTCCTTACATAGATTATTATTAAGTAAAACATTTTTTGTTAAAAAAATTTATATCATAAAATTAGGATTGCTTCTTTTTTTTTTTTTCTCTTTTGGAAATGTGCACAAATCAACCCTAGAATAATAAAAAATGAGGCATTTAGTGTTAAATATCTAAATTAAGTGTTAACTAATTTTTTTTCTTTCTAAATTTAGTGCTAAGTAATTTTTTAAAATTTTAATTGTCTAAATTTAGTGTTAATTTATTTTTTATTGCTAATATTAGTTAGAAAATGTTGTTTTAATGTTTTGATGGTTTTTCTTTATTTATGGTAATTATCAATATTTGGTTAGAAATCATTTTCTTCTTTTTCTTTCTCAATTATTAGAATTTTTTTTTCTCCTTTATTAGGATTTTATTATCATGGTTTTAGTTGCTTGTCCAATTTAAACATGATTTATATGTCACATACATGACACACTAATTATTTTAGAAATATTTTTTATTTTTGATGAAGAAGTGTCTTTATTACTAATTATAAATTGTATACAACATACATTAATCTAGTATCACCACTAACATAACACCCAAGAAGCGATGGAGGGAACAGCGCACGCAGAGGGGGGAAATTTGAAAACAGGAAATAGAGGGAATAGCGAGGTTGGATCCTCTAGTTCTGATGCCACTACAGCTCAAGGATAAGCGATGGATGATGAGGATGGGAGATTGGATGGGGACCCAAGGCAACGAGACCCTCCTCCTGACTGCAAAAAGATGATAGATTCCCCAAAATCGGGTCCCAAGGTTGTGAAAGTTGACTCAGAAAAGATCAAGGAGGTGCAAGCCCTCAAACCCTGGAGTAGTCTTTTTGCAAGGAAAACAACTGGAAAACCGACTGGTAAATCGTCCTTTCCCTTTGTGAAAGACATATCTAATAGAAAAATGGGTAAACTTGCTATTGAGGTTCTAGATTTGGTTATTGATCATAGCATTTCTTTAATGGCTTTCTCTCTGGTGGGGAAGTTTGTTGGACCACGACCCAATATTGAGGAAGTTAGGTCTTTTGTAAAGATAAAATAGAGAATGAAAGGTCAGGTTGATGTTTTTGCCCTGTCCAGAGGTTTTTTTGTCTTTTCCTTCTATTGTGGGGAAGATATGGAAGCAGCTTTAAGCGATGGCCCTTGGATGTTTGGTAAATCGTCTTTATCTATGAGAAAATGGTCTCCTAACATGGAACTCAATGACTCTTTCTTTGAATCTGCTCCAGTCTGGGTAAGGCTGTTAGGCTTGCCGATGGAATTTGGGTTGAGGATGTATTCTCAAGAATTGTTAACTCCTTTAGGGAGCTTGTTGCGATAGATCCAATGATTGCAGCTTGTAAAAGACTGGTTTATGCGCGTATCTATGTCAATATTTCGCAGAAGATGGATCTTCCTAGTTCTATTGATATAAGTTCCAAACTTGGATTATGGGAACAGACAATAGAGTTCTAGTCACTCCCCTTTGTGTGCTTTTCTTATAAAAAAGTTGGTCATTGGGCTAAGGCCTGCCCTAGCAACCCTAAAAAACCTGTGACGGTTAACACCCACAAACAGGTTTGGAAAGAAAAGAATAATAATAAGGAAGGTAACAAAGTGGAAGGAAGAAGTGGAAGTTCTGGTAATATACCAGACCTATCAGAAGGAGATAGAAATGACCCTCTTAAGAATCCCCCTTTGAAGGAAGATAAAAAGAATGAAATCAAGGAGCTTGAGATCAAAACAACCAATACTTTTGAGGCTCTACAGACTCAGGAGGAGGAGAATGCTATCAGTGAAGAGACACTTGAAGGTGGTGAGATTGAGAATATCACTGAATCTCATCATGAGGCCCCTCAAGTTCCTATAACAAAAAGAGATGAATAGTGCCTAAATGAATTGAAGGACATGAAATTAAACTTGGAAGGAGTAACAAGTTTGGATCGCCTAAGGTTAATCTAAATGCGTTATTCTAGAATATTGGAGTTGATACGCCCACATCATCCCACAAAAGAGGAGAACTATGGAGTAATATGCAAGATGAGCCCAGAGAGGAGCAAGAGGAAGAAATAACAAGGAATGGAAAAAAGAAAAACAAGAAGGCAGGATGCCTTAATGGGGTGAAAACTAGGACCAGGTCCAAGGCTAATATTGGTGCATCAAAATCTCCGCCGGGACGTAAAACTATGAAATGGCACAAGGACCAGGAGAGCAAGCAAAATATAGCTGATGGAAGGCAGCGAACTATACATGAATCCTGCCCCTAGGTTTCCAATTGAAGGTAATATCATGGAATATCATAGGCCTAAATGGTCTCAATAAACGGGATATATTACGGAATCTCATTCGAGACCAAAAATTGGATATTATCCTTGTTCAAGAAACCAAAATGAGTAAGGAGAAAGTGGAGAATTTAAACTTCTGTAAAAATGGAGGGGTTTGTGGTAGCAGCTCAAATGGGGCATTTGGTGGGGTGGCTATCTTATGGAACAAGAAAACTATTTTAGGAGAAATGATTGATGAAGATGGTAACATAATATCCATGAAAGTTAAAAGCATCTATGAAGGAAAGGAATGTGTGGTTACAAATATCTATGCCCCTAACTCCAAATCTGCTAGAAGCAAATTTTGGGATAAAATCCAGCAAAAAAAAAGATCTTTCCCTAAAACAGTTGGGTTGTGATGGGAGACTTCAATACTCCTTTGCAAGGCATTGATAAATCTGGAGGAACTCAAGCTCAACCGAACAACAGATCTGATTTAATGGACTTTATCAATGTTAATGCTCTTATTAATATGGATATTAGTGGAGCTTCCTACACCTGGTCTAACTGCAGGGATGGTGAAGACCACATTCAGGTAAGACTTGATAGATCCCTTGTTACTAATGATTGGATTCTTTCTCATAGATGCTCCATGTCTGTCATTAATAGAATTGGTTCAGATCATTATCCCATTACTTTTGTTGCTGAGACCATTAAGAGTAATCAAAGTTTCCCTTTTCAGTTTGAGAAAATGTGGATTTCTGACCCCTATCTTGAAGAATCTATTGCCAAATGGTGGAATATTGATGTGTATGGAATTGCCATGTATAAAGTTGCTAAAAAACTTAGAAACATCAAAGTCAACATTAAGCTATGGAACAAGAAGGTCTTTGGTGATATTTTTGACTCAAAGAAAAAGTTGAAGGAGGAACTAGAATAGATCCAAAACTCTATACAGAAAGATGGCTATAAAAAGTATCCCAAAACTATGGAAGATGATATTTTAGTCAAACTTCACAACATCATTTCTAGGGAGGAAATCTATTGGAGGCAGAGATCTAGGGCGATCTGGTTGGAGGCTGGGGATAGAAACACTAAATTTTTCCACATGACTTCTTTGAAACAAAATTTCCAGGTTAATTGCTGAGGACAAAATTCTTCTTAATGAGGATGAAATTAGGGATGAAGCTGTGAGTTTCTTCTCTCAGCTCCTCACCGGGAATAAGGATATTGATTATACCCAACAACAAGATTTGGTTAATATTATTCCCAAGATCATTAATCCTAATCAGAATAAGGTCGTTTCTGCTATCCCTTCTGCTGGGGAAATTAAAAAAGTTGTCTTGTCTTTTCAAGGGGATAAAGCTTTGGGCCCTGATGGCTTCGCTATGTTTTTCTTCCAGGAACACTGGCATATTGTGGGAGAAGACACGGTCAATGCAGTAAAAGAATTCTTTGGATCTAGAAGAATCCTTAAGGAATTCAACTCCACCTTTATTGCCTTAATTCCTAAGGTAACTGGGGCAGATTCAATGGGAAAATTTAGGCCAATAAGTCTATGTAACTCTTTCTATAAGATCATATCTAAAGTTTTGACTACTAGAATTTTGGCTGTCCTCCCCTTCATCATCTCTGAGGAGCAGAAAGGTTTTGTTCCTGGCAGGCAGATTTTGGACTCTATTATTCTTGTGCATGAGAATATTCACTCCCTCAATGCTGCTAATAAAGAAGGATTTTTGATAAAGTTAGATTTGGCGAAAGCTTATGATAGAGTGGAGTGACAAGTTCTCTTCAGAATCATGGAGGCTTTTGGATTTGATGAGAAGATAATCAAAATTATCAGAGAGCTGATCTCCACTCCTATGTTTTCAATTCTCATTAATGGATCTCCTACTAAATTCTTTAAATCATCAAGGGGGCTCAGACAAGGAGATCCCATATCTCCTATTCTTTTCACCATCTTGGTGGAGAGCATGAGCAGACTAATCCAAAAATTGAAAGTGAATAAAATCATCAAAGACCTTCAACCTTCCTCTACTAATGTCTTTTGTTCTCACCAACAGTTTGTTGATGGTACTATCCTTATGGGATATTCGTCTATTAGGGAGGCTGATGCCTTTAAAAGTGCTCTTAATTCTTATTCTTTGGCTACTAGCCAACAAGTCAATTGGGACAAATTGACTAAATACTTCATGAACACTCCGGTCATAAGACAACAGAGAATTGCTAAAATTATTGGTTGCAAGGTGGACATGCTCCCATCTACCTACCTGGGTCTCCCCTTGGGGTTAGTTCCCCCAAACTCCTTCTGGAATATGCTTATGACAAACTTAACAAAAAACTTGTTGGATGAAAAGGATCCATTTTATCTTAGGCTAGGAAGTTGCAGCTCCTTCAAGCTACTCTCCAAAATCTCCCTGTTTATGCTCTGTCTATTTGGTATCCCAACTAAATTTGCTGAAGCATTAGAAAGAATCCAGAAGAGATTTCTATAGTCAGGAGTTGAAGAAAAAAAGAGGATAAAAGTGTGTAAACCAAAGAGCAAAGGAGGGCTTGGGATTAAAGCTCTAAAAACTTTTAATAAATCTCTCCTTGCAAAACAAATATGGAGAGCTTATGACATCAAGAAAGATTGAAACCGAATTTGGTTTGACAAATATATTCAGAATCAGCCTCTCTAGGATTTCCTTAACTCTGAAGACATCCCTGTTGGGTCTTTCATTTGGAATAGTATTATCAAATCCATAAAAGTGGCCAAAGCTGGAGCTGGATGGGTACTTGGTAAAGGTGAAAAAATGAGGTTTTGGGAGGATCCTTGGATGAACAATGAACCTCTATTTGATCAAGGCAACAGTCAACTTATCGAGGAATGTAAAAGGAGGTTTGGACCTATGGTGTGTGACTACTAGAAGGAGAACAAATGGGTTAGGCTTGATGTCATACATGTTGGATTTTCCCTGCTCTAGTAGGAGATGTTGTCTTTTTCTATTAACAAAGACTATGATGATGTTTTTCTTTGGAAAAGTAGTCCTAGAGGTGACTTGACGGTCGCTTCTGCCTACAAAAATACTTTCACTCAGACTAGTAACCCCATTTGGGGTAAAGTTTGGAACATAATTCTGATCCCTAAAGTCAATATGTTCCTTTGGCTCGCTACTCACAATAGGATCCTAACTATTGACAATTTGGTCCGAAGAGGTTTCATGTTCCCTAATAGGTGCGAGCTTTGCCAAAAAGAGGAAGAATCAGTTGATCATCTATTTTTCCACTGCTCTTTTACTTGGGATATTTGGAGTAAGTTTTGGGAGAATTGGAAAGTTGATTGGGTTATGAACAAGAGTCTCAAGGAAATTATCTGGCAATGGACATTCCCCACCAATTGCCCTCTTATCAAGAACATTTGGTCCCTGATCCTCCCCATGACTTGCTGGGGAATTTGGAAAGAGAGAAATAATAGAATATTTAGGGAAGCTAAGTGCACCTCTCAGGTGGTCTTTGAAAAAATTTGCAGGGCTATAAAAGAAAACATAAATATTCCTCATGGGAACAATAAACAATGGCTTTTTACTGATATGAATGAAATTGAAAAAGGCATCCTTACTGAATGGAACTTAATACACAAAGTTTGCAAATCTGACAATAAGAATAGGAGAGATAATATTGTTTGGCGCTTTCCTAATCATGATTGGATAAAGGTGAATTTCGATGGGGCGGCTAAAGGCAACCCTGGGAAGTTTGGTGGTGGAGGAGTTATCAGAAATGCTCAAGGTGTCTATATCGCTGCTATTGCTTCTCCTTTTGGGGTCCAAAATAATCATATGGCTGAAGCTCTGGCCATGCTAAAAAGCCTCTAGCTTGCTCAGGGATTCAAATTTTAAAAAAAATTGGCTGGAAGGGGATTCCCTAAATATCATCCAGGCCCTTAAAGGTACTAGTTCTGTTTCTTGGAACATTACTAACTTAGTTGAAAGTGCTAAAAAAATGTTAAATGACTATGTTAGTATTATCATAACTCACACTCTAAGAGAAGGCAATAAGGTTGTGGACCTTTTAGCTAACAAAGGGGTCAATTTAGAGGTGGAGGTTAAATATATCAGAGAGACCCATTGTAAAAGGGATGTTAGAGAGCAATTATTTTTTGTTCGCATCAATGGGTCAAGTTAAAATCATGATTATTTTTTGGGATCCAGATTTTAAAGACAGAGTTTGGGGGCAGATGAACTGTTAGTTAATGATTGCTTTTAGGCATCGGTTCTATGATGAAATCTATGAAGGGGATTATAATAATAAATGTTGGTTTTGTGTAGCCATTAACATTAGCTTTAAAACTACGAAAGGGACTCTGCTCTGTTATTCCAGAATTTTACACAAGAATTTGTGGTTATACATGCGGATTGTGGGATACATATTTGGGTACTTCTACTTGATGTTCAAAATGGGTGGTAACTTAAACAGGAATGAGCCCCCTGGATGTGAAAACTAGAAGAGTGAATGGAAAGTATGGAGGAGGCTTCATAGATATGGTTTTACCGACTATATGGAAAAGCTACATGGAAGCAAAAATTCAGTGTCAAATGGCTTTGCTAGAGGCTGGAACAACAACAGAGTCACATTATTCGAGGAGACATAGAAAATTGACGAGGATCTGGTTGTGGAGGTCACGGGTCTTCAGAAGGAGGGCACTATATTCTATAGAGACCGGAAGTATGCTTGAAGCGTTCAAAAAATTCTCAAAATTGGAGGATGAGAAGGCCAAGCTTGTCAAGAAAGACAACATCTCCTACTACCTTCCCCAGCAGGTAAAGTCTTTTTGGCAGAAAGTTTTAAGGGTTTTGATGGAGTTTCTCACTGTTGATGGAAGATTCACTAAAATCTATAACTATCATTTTGCAATTCTTAATCACTTCCGCCATGGGGTTAAGATTTCCCTGCCATTTTACTTAGAGTCTTCTCTGAATGAGAGTTTGGCTGATCACGCTAAAAAGCCTAATTCTTACCCCATAGCCCATCAGGGGCTTATCTTGCTCATTTATGAATATCTGAAGGAAAAGGCTAGGGCTAGCAAGGATGATCATCTGGTTACTAATGCACATATTTCTGAGAGCTGTAAAGATTCTGAGTCAGATGAGGATCAGTCTAATGCCCCTACCCATAAAAAACAGAGAGCTGATACAGATAATGTGGAAACGAAGGTGCATTGTGATTTGGAGGAGGAAAAGGGGAAGGATATTGAGACAAAAATGGAGAGTGAGAAGGATGAGAACGTTGGAGAAGAGGAAGAAGGGAAAAAAGATGTTAATTCTGAAAACCCTTATTCTAACCCTATGGGCTCGGATAGCAGGAATGTCGCCCTGAATTCTAAGGAGGAAGACAACCCTAATTTTGTGGGCATTGAGCAGGGTAGGGATTCAACGAACATTATCTCAAATACTACCCGTAATTGTACTCTAGAATCCTTCAACTTCCAGAAATGGGTTATTGACAACATTACTAGCATTCAGAGCAAATAGAGGGACCTGGAAAATAAGATACACAATTTGATTAGGGATACAAATTCGGGGAAAAAGAATGAGGAGATGGAAACCAGTGAAGCTGAGGAGGAAATTGAGATGGAGGACTGGTTGGAAAAAGACCCGATAAAAGGGGATTTGAAACATCTAGAGGATGTTATCAGAATTGTAAAAGAATGGGCTGAGGAGGATAAAGATAGCATCAATACTCGGGTTGCTCGAACAGAGAAGGCTTTGAAAAGATTCACGAACCATAGTCTTGAGGTCTTAAGAGTTTCGTCACATAATATGAATGCCTTGGTGGATCACTTAGAGAGGAAAAATCAGGATAAGAACTTGGTAATCATTAAAGATGTACCGACCTCCAACTCCACCAATCAAATTTGCAGGCGAAGGACTAGGCAGAACACCACTGAGATGGAGACCAAAGTGAAAGACATCTAGCTAAAATAGGAGAGCAATGATTTGAGAAAAGTTGCTAAGGTGATGATGCTTTTGGTTCAGAATGCTGAGGAGTCTATAAAAGTTTTCATTTGATTTGTAATGATGGGTTTGGGATGCCAACTTCTTTTTGGCTCCTTGTTGTCTTTTTGTCTTAGTTGCTAGTTTTTGTGTTGGTCTTTTGCAGCTGTTTTGTCTTGTTTCTTTCATGCTCATCTTTCATAATGTAAGCGGGTTTCGGGTCCCTTAAAACCTATTTTTTCTTAATAAAAAACATACATTAATCTAGAATAATTAATAATCATTGGTGTTTAGATATTTTAAAAATAAATGTTAGCTTATAATCTAATGAGAAAGTTAGAATGTGTATATCTAGTAGAATCGATTGTTGTCCTTAAATTCTTTCCAAACCAAATCTTTAAACAAATTAGAGATTACTATGAAAAATAATCTTTAAACAATATTTGAGATTTTTCACCAAGACATAAAAAAATATCACAAACAAAAAAGGAATATCATTGAATCAACACAAACAAAATAATAATAAACCACACATTATATTTTAGAAGTTTGTTTTACATACTCATTGCTTACAAAAAATGTGTTTTAAGATATAGAAAATGCAACTCAAACTTCATTAATATGCATGAAGCCACATAGTCATATAAACAAAGAGGTGCTTTTTTCTTTTTTCTTGTCACTTCTATTTTTCTATTTGAAGACATTGTTAGAATTTTGAACCAAAAGTGTCTTTGTTCTCAAATTTAACAATAAGGATTATTTTAAAATTAAAATTTGCATGTTCCAATAAATTTTGAACAAATATGCAATGCTATCCTCTATTCTTAGTACATGATAATTGCTTTAGTTACACACATATAATGATCAAATGATTGACATACAACATTAAAGAAGCGTCTATATAACTCATGGATCAACAACAGTTAATGACAACAAGGAGATTGTATTCACCCTTCATTGAGTGGGCCAAAAACCATAATATTTTATTTAGAAATATATAGTACATCAAAATATTTTAAAATTTACATATATAATATTAAGATTTGGAGGATTTATATGTTACTATTTACTAAGTTGTCATTAGTTTTATGCCCAAAGTCATTCTATATACACTAGTCGGTTAATACTACCGAAAAGTTCAATCAGTAAACACCAAGGCCACCGGTGTCGGTTACAGAAGAGAGACAAGTCACCGAGAGGATACACACCGAGCTGTGAACCAAGACATATGTAGATTGTCTACCGAGTAAAGTTTATATGTTTACCAAGAAGCAAAGAAGGTATACCGAGTTAATTTGAACCGAGTGAAAATGTGTTACCAGATTCAATGAACCTGGACACACATGTGAAATGTGTTACATAATTAGAGAAGATGAAACCGTTACTACATTGGAAATTACATTTAAAGATTTTGTATGATTTTGAGGAAGAATATCCAATGAAATAATTTATATGTTTATTCATTCAATAAAACATGCTTGTATGATCGAAGCATGAACAAATCACCATCTCAGATATCTATATAAACAGAATGATTTGAGTATTTGAAGTGTGAGATGAGAGATGATATGTAAGGTCAATCAAGAGTAGAGAGACGAAGGAATGATTAAGTCAAGCATGAAGGAAGAAGATTGACAGAGATAATCACAGGTTACCGATAAGGTTTCAGAAAATAGTTTAAAGGACAGAGCATACAGAAGTGGTTACCAAGTTGATTTATCAATTATCGAGGAATGCTATGAGCAAGGTAATTTCATATTGAGCACATAGAGTCTGCCATAACATTTCAGATGTAAAGTTGTAGATATTTTGTAAAGATTTTGATTGAAATATTAAGTTGTAATAGAAACCTTTAACAGGGTAAAAGACTCTAATAAAGTTTATAAATTGTAAAGCCTTTAACCAGGTACAACATTTTGTAGAAGTGTTTGTAAAATCCTTTAGCAAGGTAGATCTAAAGATCTTTATACTCCTAATAGGGTAAGCTATCAGAAATGGCTAAACATGTAGCCCTACCGAGCAATCTTGATTACTGCAGTAGTGAAGTTGTGGGTGCCATCCCCACCGTAGTTTTTCTCTCTAACCAAGAGTTTCTGCGTGACCAAAAACCATTGTGTTATGGAGTGATATTTTGATGCATGTTATCTTTATGATTAGGTTTCAGTATTACATATCTTTGAGATCAGCAATACATAGTTTGTGTTTATCAGTAAAACTGTTTATCAAGAAAAGTTTTGAAGTACTGATTCACCCCTCCCCTCTCAGTACATTAGCTTTCCAAGTAGGACCTAATATTATATGCATATAAAGTAGTTGCTCATCATAGTGCATCGCATGTTTCACAGGGTATGGGTTAAAATTTTTTAATTATTATGGCATTTGTTGTCAACACTAATACATTTCTTTGCATGGAGCTTATAGTAAATATTTTTTCTCAATATTCCTTAATAATTTCTTTTTTAATGTTACACTATCAAAAACAATTATTAAGCATTCCTTGCAAAAAGCTTTGGCATATGAGCAAGGCAAGTTGATGATCAATTCCATGTGTTTGAGTAGAGAAACAAACTTGACAATTCATATTTGTGAGATCTTATCAAGAGAAATGTATATGGTGAATGTAGTCCAATAAATAGCATAATTCATATAGTCATGACTTAAAATATTCAAGAGAATTTTATATAGTCACATCAAATATTGCTCATTTGAAACTATATTTTATAGATCAAGGTCAACAACTTTACATTGATTAAAAACCAAGTACTTGATTAAAAAGAAAACTTAAATGTAAAACACTGAATACGATGAATGAGAAATAATGTCCGTGAAGACATGTTTCTCTCCAATGATGAGAATTAAAGAGATGCAAAGAAGATTTTTTGTATTCCTCAAGTGCAAAAATGATTAGAGAATGATTGAAAAAAGAAAATAAAACTTGCTATATGTGCAAGTATAGAAATCCCTAAAAAAGCCCTAAGTGAGCTTAAGAAATATAATAAAGTGTAATTAATTAAATAATCATACCAACATTAAACAATGAATTTCTCATTTTGGCATTGGGGATTATTGGAGTCTTTTAGGCACCCGCAGGAACAAAGTTCATCCTATAATTAATTATCTTTTGTAATTGAATAAGCTGATTGGCATGACTATTTTTAGGGGTTATTTTTGCCACTAATTAATGAGGATTCTAAATGTAAGGTGTGGGAATATTGTAAGCCCCTCTTCAACAATTTTCATATTTAAAATAAAAAAAATTATCATTTAGAGGTTAAATTGTAAGTTTTATCTTTTGATATCATAAAGCTTATTGTGTGTCTTTCTTTAGTGGTTGGTGAACCGTCAAAGTTGGAGGATTGTGGATGGGATGCCATTATATTTTAGGTGAAATGAATATGGAAAGCCTTGGATTACATCAAGTAATCCCTATATACACCTAAAATTGGCTATGAGCGATTAAATAAAGATTTTATATTTATTTAATAATTATTCTTCTATTAAATAGTTAATTTGAAAAGATTAATTTATTTAATTCATTTTCGTGTCTTTCTATTAATTAATATTTTATTAATTCATTCATTTATCTTATTCCTCTAATTAACTTAAATATCTAATATTTAATTATTCCTCTAACCAAGTTAATTAAATATCTAATATTTAATTATCTTCTCTAAACAATTAAATATCTAAATATTTAATAGTTTTTCTCCTATCCTATAGTCTTAAATATTAAATAATTCTTAAATTATTTAATCTCTTTTCCAACTCATCCTTCCATCTCCACTTCATCTTCCCTTTGCCAACTCATCAAACATGTGGCTAAGGAAATTAATATTTCTTAAACATTAATTCATCATTTATCTTCAACCACCAAAATTAATGAAAATTGTGTACGTACACATATTTCATAACCATCTTCTATATTCTCTCCACCCCCCCTACATCTTAGGAAGGACTTGAGTCCACTTGTCCTTTCATGCCTAAATTTCCTCCAACCATCCCTAGATTCCCTCAGTCAACAACCCAGTCAAGGTGAGATGAGTGACACTTGTCTTCTCCTTCTTCCTTTCTCTCAACCTTCACCTTTGCTCATAACCATTCAAATCTATAGATCTGATCAAGACCATTGATCTAAGACACATCATCTAATCCTCTCAAGGTCTATAAAATCAAGAGCTTCAGTTGAGAGAGAGTTAGTCTTCAAAATAGTCTTCAAATTAATCATATGCATCTGTGAGTTTTTGAAGCAAATAGCAAATAGCAAATATCATTTTAGCAATAATATTGCATATCATAGTATCAGTTAACTACAAGTTATCAGTCCATTCTTTATATGCCATCTTGGAAGCCATTAGTGCATTGTCTAAGAGCACACCATTTGCAATCAAGAACAATGGAGTTAGGACACAATGGGACATAAGCCATGAAGGTAATATTAGTATTTTAATTCATATATACTTAATGCAGTTTCATTGGTTGAATTTGGATTTCCTGTAGTATTTCCATTTGTATTTTGTGAAACTAACTTATTGTAGGTAACATTTTGAGGATGAAATTCAAGTGAACACATTTTGGCACCCACCGTGGGGCTCATGGACCATGCATATACCTTTAAAAATATCAAAAACAATAAAATTAACACATTTGTAATGCAGATTCATGCATATGTGAATTCTGACAATGTTTTTGTTCTATAGGTTAGCGCATTTGCCTTCTAGGTTAGCGTATTTGCAGCATAGGTTAGCACATAAGCATTCTAGGTTAGCACTTTTATCTTAAAGTCTGCGCATTTGCATTACAAGTTCGCACATTTGTGTCCTAGGTTAGTGCATATGTCAAAGAAATCACGCTTTTGTATCCATAAAGAAGTGCTTTTGTAGTCTAGGTTAGCGCTTTTGATCTGCAGGTTAGCGCTTTTGATATGGAGGTTAGCGCTTTTGAGCAAAAAGATAGTGCATATGTTAGATTAGTGCTTCTATTTACAAAATTGACAAAATTTTCTTACAGGTCCGAATGTCCAAGAAATCAAAATTTTCAGACTACTAACATGCATGTGCAGGATGGCATTTAAGGCAAATTTTATGCATTTCATCATCTAGTTAATTAAAAGTCTTTATTTGGGAAGTAATATATCGTATCTTGTTCATCTAGCTTAACTAAGAAGATAAATTGACAACATGCAACTTGTATTTTCAGTATTTTCTCTAAAAATAGTTGCACATAGATTTTTAAAAGGGCTAAAATGAACACCATGCTTGTTGGAGCAACATCTCCAAATAGGACCTAGCCAACAAATTGCTTTGAAAAGGTTAAAAAGAATGCTTGTATTTTGTGTCTCGAAAGTGGTAGGTATATCCTCTCCCCTTAATTGGGTGACCAAAAAGCCAAACCCACTCTTTTACGCTTTCTTTACTTTCAAGCAATTAATCCTTTAGAGGGTCTGCCTTCCCGAACTTCCTTGAGGGGGCCAATGAGAGGGGAATGACCTAAAGTGGAAATGAGGTAATACCGAGTCCTTCCAATCCACTATAAATAAATCGTGTTTGTGACGAAAGTCCCAAACAACATGTGTTGATAAGTTCATACCGACACTATGTTTCCCCATAAACCCTATGGAGCGTAACCTCTATAGGCTGGTAACCTTCTGTATTTGCAGAGCTGAAAGTGCCGCATGTATGGCCACATGACCAAAAGCCTTTACTAAAAACCACTTGTACTAGTTGCCAAAATCCTTCTAGTTGTAGGTGCAGGAGGTCGGACCTCTGAAGCGACTCACACACATATGGTTCCTAGTAGAGATATAAAGTTTGTCATGGCGAGTTTTCATGGAAATTGGTGCTTGTCTACCTCAAAGAAGTGAGTGTCGAGGGTGGAGCCAGTGGGGTCAAGCATCTAAATATCCGCTTTGAATAGCATAGCCTCAGGGGAAACCCCATGTGAGATTCAACAACTATTGTCTCAGCTTGCCATGAGAATTGTACTTGCTTGTGCATTTTCTTTATTAAACATTATGTCTTCTATGTCTGTGACATGTTCCAAATGGTCAAAAATTGAAGAAAATTATCATCTACAAGTGAGCAAAAATTCAACAAATTGCTGAAAAAGTTTGATAAAAAAGGGGAATACAAAATCTTTTCAACACTTGAAACACCAGATCAAAATCAAAGTATCAAAACATCAACATCAAAATAATTCTTGAAGTATGTTTGTCTCTAAACCATCACATACTTTTCAAACTAGCTCAAACAACTAGGTTACTAATCCAACAAGTTACACTCAAAAGGTTCTATAAACATCAACATTCAACAAGCTATCGATTCAACCATCTTAAGTGCAAAAATCAACATCTTTGTCAAGTTTCTCATAAGGATAATCAAATCCTCTATCACGAAGCTTGATCAAATCTATACTAGGTTCCTAATCTTGGATATATCTTTCCTATTTTGAACCTAGGTTATATCAAAACCAAAATCGCACCAACATTGGAATCAAACAAACTTGTGAATTGCCAAATGCTTATATGACTTTTAAGTATCACCTTAAGAAAAGAAAACCCAGTTATAAAGCTACTTAGAAAATGATAAGACTCTTGTATATCAATCACAAGATCTTATTGAAACATAGGACATTCCTACATCATTTTTGTCACTACTTATGTGGCTGCGGTATAGAATTTGACGGTGAAACTTTACAAAGACGTATCTTTCAACAAAGAGATGCTTTATCCCAATGAACAAACAATAGTGGTAAGATCAACAAGGCATATTTTCCTAAACCAATAATCACCTATTGACTTTGTCCTTGGGAACTTTCAACAACTTTGAGATAATCACATGCCAGTTTGGACTAGAGCCCAACATGAACAACTTAGAAAACAACAACAAATGGAAGAAGAAGATAATCTTGTATTCCACACTTTTGGATTTACCGTTGTTGATGAAGAAGCAGTCAATAGCACCATTAGAGATCTTGAGCAAGATTTCAAATTTGATAGGCTAATGGAAAAATTATTGGCAAAAAAAAAAGAAAAATATCTCTTGATGTTGGCAAAATCTGGAGCTAAACTACCACAAGACTTTAACATAGAAAGCTTGAAACAAGATGTGGAGGAAAGTAACACCCAAAACAAAGATGAGAAAAATAACGAAGATGGGAACAAAGAAAGTAACAAAGAAACAAGGAAAGAAAGGGATGATAAAAGAAAAGAGCACAGTGACAAAAGAACTCACGAAGAAACAAGGAAAAACCATATGGATAATCCATTATCAAACCTTACTCAACAAATACAAACTACAACAACAGATACAAGACATGCAAAATGGGACAAGCTCCAAGAAATACTCATTAGAAGATATATGTCCATATCCTTTTGATAAAAATCTGAATATGATACCATTTCCGCAACATTGCGAGATTCCTAAATATGACAAATACAATGGAAAATCTGATCCTCAAGATCACATTAGGGAGTTTTGTACTATGAGCATGGAATTTGTTCATGATGAAACTTACCTTATGTGTCTTTTTCCTAGGAGTTTAAATGGACAATCAATGGAGTGGTTTTCAAGATTATCATTTGGAATCAAATCCTTTGAAGAACTTTTGAATAGGTTTATTTCACAATATTCCTATAATATAAGGAATGAAATAAAAATGTTGGATCTCTGCAATGTTAAACAAAAGAATGGTGAATCCTTTATGATCTTCTTACAACGATGGAAACACATGTTTAATAGGTATCCCTGAGATGTACCCGATCAAGAAAAGATGGACATATTCATTGATAATCTTATCAGTGAAATGAGTTATCGACTAAGGATGCAATGTCCTCCCTCTTTTGCCAAAATGATTGAGAATGGTCTGAAAATAGAGAACACAATGGTAAAGAAAGGAGAACTAAAACTTTACAATAATTCATACAACAACAACAATGACAAACTCAAGTTCTGGTCAAAGAATAGAAATGCCAGCAATGAAGGGAATGACGATAATAGTACTACAAAACAACAACAACCAATTTTCAATCTATCAAGTCAAAACCCAAGCAATAACAATCTAGAAAACAATAAAGCTAAGTCCTTTTTCTCCAATCCTCGAAGGAAATTCACAAACATTGGAGAATCTAAAAACTTTGCTTGCCAACAAATTAATTGTTCTACCAGAAGCAAGAAATTATGAACCACCAGTCAAGCCTAATTGGTGGAATGACAATCATTTTTGTAATTATCATCGGAATAAAGGACACCTAACAAATGATTGTCAATGATTGAAACATATTATCCAAGATCTAATCGATAATGGAACCATCACAGTGGATAGCCATAAAACAAACGAATCACACTTGGCTTTCAAAACTCCACCTCCAAATTATGACAAAGGCGAATCGTCCCAATTATAAGATGACAAAGGAAAAGCCAAAGTGAATTTCACTTATACATATGATTATGTGGTGAATGTAATCATTGTTAACAAAAATTCATCTTCAGAACCAATCAATGTTATCACGAGAAGCAAAGCAAAGGTTACCTTTCCAGGTGTAGCAAAAGATCCAACACTCAATCCATAATAATAAAATTTAGTAGATCAATTACAAAGAATACCTGCTCAAATATCAATTCTAGAACTTCTCAAGATTTCACCTATGCATAAGGACATTTTGGAGAAAGCTTTAGTGGAAACAATAGTTTCAAAAGATTTAGATGTAGATCAGTTCCAAAATATGGTAGGACACCTTATAACTCCTCATTTCTTATCATTTTTTGAAAATGATGACGCATCCTTACAACATCCTCACAATGTTCCCTTACATGTTGAAGTCTCCATAAATAAAACTCATGTCAAACGTGTGCTTATAGATGGAGGAGTTAGCTTAAACATTTGTGCATTAAGTTTGATAAAAGCTTTGGGATATTCAGAAAATGTAGTAGACCCAAAAAAGAAAATAACCATCAAAGCTTATGATGAAGCAAAGCGTTCTTCTAAAGGAACTGTTGTGCTACCAATAAGGATATGACCTATGGAAAAAGATACATTGTGTCAAGTTTTAGATTTGAACCTCTCCTACAACATTCTTCTAGGGAGACCATGGATTCACAAGATGCAAGCAATTCCTTCTACATACCATCAATGTGTGAAATTTCCTCATGAAGGAAAACAAATCACTATAATTGAAGATTCCAGTCAATATTGTAATAATTTGAAGCCAACACAAGATACACGAGTTCCGCATAACAGAGAATTAGTATATCCTACCAAATAAATTCAAGAAAAGCTATGGGAAACTTTTGAAGAAAAGCTAAAGTTAAATGATGAAGGAATGAGAAAGTATTCTTTACAAAATTTTCCACTTTCCCCTAAGTCATATGGAAAGCCTATAGATATTCAATCAAATACATCAGGAAAATCAAAACATATGTTTAAAGGAACCTTTGTTAGTGCTGGAACCCTTGAAGAGGAAAATAAAGATAAAGATATTCTTGGTTGGTTGTACAAGGATGAAGATAAAACTATAGCAACAACAACAGAAGTCAATATTCCCATAAAACAATATGGCAAAGGATATGAAATCATGAAAAAGATGGGATATGAAGGAAAAGGACCAATTGGTAAGCAACATCAAGGTATTTCAAAACCTATTTGTTTGCACTCACAATCCATAGAAGATAAATCTGAGCTAGGATATCTAAAATCCAATCAAAAGCAACATAATAATCAACAACAAAAATGGAGAAAGAAATCAGTTTCTAAAGAAGAAAATTGGCAAGAAAAGCTACATCAAGCAGTCGAAACAGTAACCAATAAACAAAACAAGCAAGAAGAACATGAGAAGAAAGAAGAGGAGACTACCATCAAAAATAAAGAAAAATGTTGTCAACAAGTTTTGAAAATACAAAGGCAAAATCTGAACAAGATATTCCAGAAGCAGTAAAAATAGAGATGACAGAAATCAAAGAACTTTTTGCACCATATGACATTCCAGTATGGTATAGTGGAGTAATCTTAGATCAGGATTCAAAGACAGATTCCAATGAATATGAATGGGGTCCAGATGTCTTATCTACTACATCAAGTAAGAAACACAATGAAGATCAAGCAGCTATCACGAAAGAAGACTTGTCTATTGTAGAACAAAAGATGAAGTAAGAAAGAAGACAAGAGAAACTCAAAATTCAGAGAAAAGAGGCGTATGCAAAAAGAAAAGGGAATGACAAAGATAGAGAAGAAATGCCACAAGAAGCACAAACAAAGATCAGATATGGAAGAACCATAGAAGAAATAAGAGATAGTCAGGTTGGATTGACTATTAGCCCAAAAGAAGTTGAGTTTGAAAGGAGACAAAATTTATTAAAAGAATCCACTTTATCATGTGCACAAATATGTCAACTTCTAAATGCAAATGAGGTCAATCAAGAAGGAATTTGTCGTATCAAAGATGTGCATGTGGATATAATCCATTCATTTAAGGGACAAACGTCAGTTGAAGAACCACTTGAGTGTGAACTACAAAATGCTAATATCAATTTTGTTAACACTAATTCGGAAACGCTTGAGAAAGACAATTCTCAAAAACATTTAATCTATGACAGTACCTATTCTATGCCAAGTTATGATTATTATTTCATGAACATTGAAACACCTAATGATGACAATGATTATGATTTACCCCTTCTGCATCCTGAACTAATTGATTGGGATAACTTAGACAACCCTGAACTGAATATCTTTTCCAATGATCATGACTTAGTTGTGTACCTTAACATTGTTGAACCCATCCATCCTAAGATATCTTCCATTGTAGAATCAAGTAATGTTTCTCGTAGTCAGGAGAATGTCAAACTTTCTAGTCGCAAAAGTGAAATAAAACAAGGAAGAGACCTATTATTGAAAACCATTTCATGGCAACATTAGATCAATCAAAAGTAAAAATGAAGGATGTATTTGATGGTGAAAACCTCCTTGAGGCGCCAGAAGATGGAAAGTTTGACATTCTTCCTACATATTTTCAAGAGAGATCTACTACCCTGATAGAACCAACAAAAGCAGTAAACATTGGTACATCAAAGGATCCTAAAATACTTCATTTTGCTGCCTCATTATCAGAAAAGAGAAGAAAGGATACATGAAATTCTTTACGCAAAGACAAACAAATTTTGCTTGGTCTTATGCAGATATGCCAAGACTTAACCCAAATCTTATTATGCATCATCTTAATGTGGATTTAAAAGAAAAACCCATTAACCAGAAGCTAAGAAAGATGCATCCGCATATTGCTCTCCTTGTAAAAATGGAGCTAAAGAAGCTATTAGAAGTGGGTTTTATAAAACCAGTTGCTTATACAAAATGGGTCTCAAGTATTGTACTAGTATTAAAGCCAGATAAGAGCATAAGAGTCTGTATAGATTTCAGAGATCTGAATAAAGCATGTCCAAAAGATGATTTCCCGCTACCAAACATTGATATCATAGTAGACTTATCAGCATGACATGAGATGTTTTCATTAATGGAGGGCTTCTCAGGATATAATTAAATAAGAATTGCACCTGAAGATCAAGAGAAGACAACTTTCACTTGTGCATGGGGAACATATTGCTGGAATATTATGCCATTTAGGCTTAAGAATGCAAGAGCGACTTATCAAAGGGCTATGACGATAATTTTCCATGATATGATGCATACATTTATGGAAGATTATGTCAATTACATACTTGCAAAATCTCACACGCGAAAAGAACATTTGAACATTTTAAGCAAGATTTTTGACAGGCTAGAAAGATATCAATTGAGATTAAATCCAAAGAAATGTGCATTTGGGGTAGCCTCTAGAAATCTCCTTGGGTACATTATATCAGCTCGTGGCATTGAAGTAGATCCTGAAAAAGTCAAAGCTATTATGGAGATGGAATCACCTAAGAACATAAGTCAATTGTGATCTTTACAAGGAAGATTGCAATCTACTAGGAGATTTGTTTCTCAGTTGGTCTATAGATGCCTTCCATTTACCCATCTTCTACATAAAAATGTTCTATTCAAATGGGATCTAAAATGTGAAGAAGCTTTCTTGCAAATAAAAGAATATCTTATGAGTCCTCCAGTATTGATATCACCAACCAAAGGGAAACCATTGTTACTCTATTTCTCAGCAACAAGTGTCTCATTAGGTGCTCTCCTAGTTGAACATGATGATAAAGGAAAAGAAAGAGTAGTTTATTATATCAGCAGAACACTTGTTGGCTATGAATTAAATTATTCCTCAATTGAAAAGATATGTTTAGCAGTTGTATTTGCAACTTAGAAGTTATGACATTAAATGTTGATTCATTCCGTAAAACTAATATCAAAGATAGATCCTCTCAAATATCTGTTGAGAAAGTCGACATTGACAGGGAGACTAGCTAAATGGGTTATGATACTGAGTGAATTTGACATAGAATATGTTGACCAGAAAGCTATCAAGGGACAAGTCATCGTTGATCAATTGGCCGATGCACCTTTACAAAATGACATGCCTTTGTACATTGAATTTCCTGATGCAGATATCTTGACAGTAAGTACAAAATTTTGGGAATTGTACTTTGATGGTTCTTATACTTAATATGGTTCAGGCGTAGGAATCTTTTTCATCACACCTCAAGGACATACAATTCTGAAATCATATAGACTGCGGTTTCCATGCACCAATAATACTGCAGAGTATGAAGCATTGGCTATAGGGCTCAAAATGGCCATTGAATGGAATGCCAAAGAACTCCATGTCTATGGTGATTCACATCTTGTCATAAATCAAATAAATGATGAATATCAAACAAAGGATGATAAGATTATTCCATACAAACAGCTAGTGGAGGAATTTAAAGGACACTTTAAAGAAATCACATTCACCCAGATTCCCAGAAATGAGAATAAAGCAGCAGATGCAATGGCTACAATAGCATTTCTCTTACAAAATAAGGAGAATCAACAACGTTACAAATTTCTCATGGAAGATATCTTAACCCCTACCATCCAATCCTAGCATACCTATCGAATTTGCCATATATTAGGAACCAGTCAATCCTTATACGGTCAAACCTACCAATATTTGAAAGATCATATCCTTCCTCTTGATTTATCTCGTAATCAATGAAGAAACTTTATCCGTCAGTCCTCTCGCTATACCATTATTGCTGATATCCTATATAAGTGTGGTCTAGATGGTACACTGTTGAGATGTCTTGAAAAAGATGAATCTGAGAGAGTTCTTAATAACATTCATGCGGGTATTTGTGGTACACAGTCAAGTGGTTTAACATTGGCTAAGAAACTTATTCGTATGGGTTACTTTTGGCCTATTATGGAAAGAGATTCATTCACCTATGCTAGGAAATGTAAACAATGTCAGATCCATGGAAATCTAATTCATGCACTAGCACAAGAGTTATATCCTATGACAGGATCATGGTCATTTTCATAATGGGGCCTTGATTTGGTAGGGAAGATCAATCCCTCATCTTCTAACAAACATAAGTTTGTTCTGATTGCTACTGAATACTTTACTAAGTGGATTAAAGCAGCGCCTTTAACAACAGTGACAAGGAAAAAAATATCATCATTCATCTTGAATTGTATAATTTGTCACTATGGAGTTCCTATGACCATTATCACTGATAATGGAAGACCATTCAAAAATCAAGATGTGAAAGAGCTTTGTGAACAGTTTCATATCCAACATTGGTTCTCTACGCCATATTATCCATAGGGAAATGATCAAGCTGAGGCATCAAACAAAACCATCTTCAAAATCTTGAAGAAAATAATCAATGAAGCTGGAAAAGATTGGCACATTCAGCTAAATCTTGCTCTTTGGGCATACTGAACTAGTGTCCGCACTCCAACAGGGGCAACTCCATATTGTTTGGTCTATGGATCAGAAGGCATATTACCTATAGAAGTAGAGATACCTTCTCTACGGGTATCCTTGCACGGTCTTATACCAGAAGAAGAACAATGAGTCTCTCGACTCCAAGAACTAGAATTGATCCAAGAACGTCGCCAAAATGCAACAGAACATTTGAAATTATACCAAAAAAGAATGGAAAGAAGCTATAACAAAAGAGTCAAGCTGCGTATTTTCCAGATTGGAGATATAGTTCTAGGGGAGAATCCAAGAAATCAGCAAGACCAAGAAAAGAAGGGAAAATTTGAACCAAATTGGCTAGGACCTTTTGTTATAGTGGCAGCATATGGATCACAAGCATTCAAGTTATCTACCTCTGAAGGTGATTGGTTTGATGAACCTATAAATTCTATCCATCTCAAGAAATTATATGCTTGAGATATAAAGTCCTAAAAAGAAAATCAATAAAAAGCATATAAAATCCAAAAAATGCAATAAATTCAGATGTTGAAAACCTAGTAAACAGGCGCTATCTACAAAGTAAGTTCCTCCATCTATGAGATCACTTTGCGCACCTATCTACTCCATTCTACCGCATCTATCGCTTCCATCATATCTTAGCTTATTCGTTCCATCTTCCATCTTTCACATCCATTGCTCTGAACCATTTAGCTGAGAATATGCAGCTTACCACCAGTTATCAATCTTTGACATACTTGTCATAGTTATTGTCTTATATCTTATCAGCATTAATCAATCTACATTTATATCCCACCATGGTTTGGATCTTTATCAATTCATACATCCATAATAAATTTTTGTTTCCACTGGGGGCAAAATCCTAATTCCTTTTGCTAAGGTGATCTTTTGAATCTTTTAAAATCTAAAACATTTGAAAAACTTAGAAAAACCAAAACACCTAGGGTTTTAAAACAGATAACGAGCAACAAAGCAATGGAGATCAAGGCATTTCATCAACAATTGAATCATAAATGCAAGAAATCAAGAATTGATCAGCAAGTAATAAAAGGATTATTAAAGATCATTCATCAAGATGATTCTATCAGTTAATGACCATAAGAACATGTGAATGACATGCAAGATTCAGTGTTTATATCTTGATTTTATTGCTAATCATGTACTCTATGCAACTCAAGGATTTCCATGACTAGAGAAGCTATGATGGGGCATGGTTATTTTTCTTTAATTTTTGTCTGTGGTTTATCTCTCAATATGGTATGAACTTGTCTCGGGATATGATCAGCAAAAGATCAAGGAGGACGTTCCAAGTCATGCATGAAAGGAGATACTCGTTGTTTATTTTGCAAGCAATACTCAAGTCAACTTGATCCATTATATCAAGTTACTTGTATTAACTTGCTATATCAAAATCCATGTAAGAAATACTCAGGTCATCTTGAATCATTATGTCAAGTTGCTTGTATTTTTCTTACAACATTTTAAAGCTCAATGATGAAATCAAAGCACTGTTACATGATGACATATGAAGAATGGCAGTATAATTTTTAGTTAAATCATTTCATTAGCTCATTATTCATCTACATTATAAGCATTCATTGTCAGTTCCATTATAAGCATATCATTTCATTAATAGATCAACGATCATAAATAAAGATTGAGTATACTTGGACAAACAAAAACAATTTGCATTTAATCATTACAGGTGCATTCTTTTTAGATTCATTTTAATCATTATCAATTTCATTAAGTTGTATATAAATCATTTGCATTTAGTTTGCATTCAATTAAGTGCATTTCATTAATCATAAATTATTGTCATTATTATTTGCATTATCATTTCATTAAAAATCATTTAGTTGCATCTTTGCGCTTAGATTCATCATCATTATAAGCATTACATATAAAAATAAAAATAACATTTCATATAGATCATTTGCATCATCATAAGCATTAAATCAATCATTCATTTGCATTTCCATTATGGATCATTTGCACTTGCATCCAAGATCATCAAAATTGAAAATCAACAAAAGCATTAAAAATTGCATCATCATATATAGCTCATCATCCATCTAATCACTATATCCATATAATCCATGCATATAATATTATCATTGCAACATGCATAAATATCATCATCCATCTAATCCAAGCATCTAAGCATCATCATATAAAGCATCATCATCAAATAGAGTAACATGCATAATAAAGAAAGATCATCATATAGAGTCCATGTCTGCATATAGATCATCATAAAAATAATAAAAGTCCAAGTATACAATGATATCAAATAAATAATACAAATGCCTCATCAAATACAAATCAAGTCATGGCTGTCCTGTACCACTACCACCTGACTCTATCCGTCTCTGTGGCTGTGGGTGCGAAAATCCTCCAGATGCCTATCTCCCATGATCACCACTCCTTTGAGGAGGTCCCATGACCCCACCACTGCTAGTATCCATCAATACGGTGGTATGATAACTACCTTCTCTTTGGCTCTCTGCAACTACCTCCTCATATCATTGTCGCCAATGGGAAGTCTCCTTCCCAGCCCGCACTAAGGCTCTAACAGTATTAGCTAAGAGAGTATCTGATCCAACCTGCTGAATGTGATCAAGAAGGCCTTGAGTATCATGTTGTCTCCTAATAGCTCTATCCCTCTTAGTCATAAGAGTCTACACATGTGCTTGAAGCTAATCAATCTATGCTCTCAGACTATCAATGGTATCCTGCTCTGGCACATCATGCTCTGGTGCAACTTGCTCTGGCATATCATGCTCTGGTGCAAACTGTTCTGGAAAAGCTTGTTGTGGTGCATGAGCCCCAATCCCCTCACCACCAACCTGTCCAACTATTGGAATCTCAGTTCGAGTAACTCTCTGAATCCGTCGTCTAATCAAGGTAACATGTTCCTGTAGATCCTCATCATCTCCACCATGCACTGCAATAACCCTGGGATCTGGCTGAATCTGTCCAAAATCAATACCTCTCCCACAACCCCCATCCAGTCCAATCACCCTGCTTGATGTCAATGGTAATCCTCTCGGTAATCTCATGCCTGCCCTTCCATGATCCCTCCCAATCCATCCAAGATCCCTCCCACCCATAGGACGTACTCTCTTAATCCTGCCAGCCGGTCCAAACGGTCCTCCACGGACTCTTAATCAACCTCCCCTCCATCTAGGTCTCCTACCACCACCACCTTCATCCCCACCATCATCTCCACCTCCCCCAGCATCCCAAGCAGCTCTAAGCTCTCATCTCCATCTCTGTCTCTTAGAAACTGGATCATCTGAATCATCATCCTCATCTCTTGAGCTGGGAGGAGGATCTGCTGGATCAGTAATGCGAGGAAATGGATGAGCTAATATATATTGAGCATAATCTGCAGTAACCCCAAGATCAAGAATATGTAATCTCATATCATAAGCCACTCTCGGAGTAGCAACAAACTCTGCACGAGCAATCTCAAATGACAACGAAGGTCCCCAATCTCGCCTATCTCTATACCACCGAGCATATATAGTCACACCAGTAGGCATAGGCTGAATGATACCAAACTATCTCAAAATACGACCAATCAACTGTCGCTCAATAATGTAAGGAGTCCGACCAATGAGATATCTACTCTGCATGATAAATGGTAATGTCTTTGCATCATCCATCCATGGCTCACAATCCAGATATGGTCTCCAAGTAACTCTATCTAATGAATCTAGCACCCAATGCCAATACTTCATCTTACCCAGCTTATGTTGAGTAAGGATACCTGCATAAAAATACACATATGGCTGCCTCTCTCCACAAACTTTGTGATGGATAGGCCGAGTAACAACAATGTGTTCCCAGCATCAGATCTGCAATAAAGTGCATCCTGTAGATAAACTCACACTCTCATCATACACTACCTAATGAAGATCATGATATAAGTGTGCCAACATGCAAACACCCCATGCATATCGAGTATGATGCTACATCATACTTAGGAGAATCTCACCCCATCCAATGGAAAAACCTTGTGATCTCCTATCAGGACATATAAATCCTCCAATCAGACCAGCAAGAATAACAGAAAGAGCCTCGTAATACATTACCATATCTACCCATCAGATCTCTTCTCTACCTACTCTCATCAGCAAACATGACTCTGCAAGCCTCTGTACCAACCCGATCCTGAAAATCATACTACACTAGCTCACCAGTCATTGGGATGTACAAAATCTTGTAGACACCCTCAAGAGTCACACTAATCTCACATGTCGGCAAGTGGAAAGTGTTATGCTCGCTGTGCCATCTCTCGGCCAACATTGTCAATAATCCTCTATTATGCATAATCTCAGGCATATACAATAAATGGCATAAACCACAGGCATCTATATGTCTAATCTTAGCCTGGGTCAGCTCTAGAACTAAATGACGCACTGTCGGTAATTTCTCCCAACACTGGAGAACATCAAGTTTCTCCTATTTGTCAAGAGAAATCAATCAATCATCAAGTTTCTCCTATCAAATCAAACTGAATCAATCAACTATCAAATATATCAACCTGAAGCAATCTATGTTGTCTATCTATCAAATCAAATTCAATCAATCAACTATCAAATCTATCAACCTGAAGCAATCTATGTTGTTTATCTATCAAATCAAATTCAATCAATCAACTACCAAATCTATCAAATCAACCTGAAGCAATCTATGCTATCTATCTATCAAAATCAAATTGAAGCAACTTAAGTTATCAAATCATTTTAAAAACCTATCAATCATGGTTTTTTATCAATAACCGAGTTTACTCAAAACTCTGCTAAGCTCTTACATTAGAAACTAAATCAGTTTCTTAGAGCTACTCAATCAAGCTAATCAAGCAATCTTAGAGCTACTCAATCAAGCAATCAATCAAGAAAATCTATCAATCGATCCAAGCAATCAATCCAGCAATCAAATTTATCAATCAATCTATCTATCCATCTATCAAGCATGCAATCACTCAATCTAGTCCCTATTTCATCATCAATGTGTATTAAACATGTTAAATCTAATCATCAAAGTGATTTTTAGCCTTTTCACTTATCAAAAACATCAAATTTGAGCAAAAGCGCTATCTTATTGAACATTTGCGCTAAATCTAAATACAAATGCGCTAACCTAGTGCATATGCACTATCCTTTTTAACAAAACCACTAAATCTACAAGAATATGCGCTAACCCATGCAAAAACGCTACCTTTTTTAGCATATGCGCTAACAAATGACACATTTGCGCTACCCTATGCATATGCGCTAACATCCTTAACATATGCCCTATCAAAAAGAGCGTATGCACTAACCTAAGTGTTTGCACTAAACCTAATTGCATATGTGCTCAAACAAATTGCAAAAGCACTAAAATAACACCGAAAAAATTAAAAAAATCAAAAAAACCTAAAAACGCACCTAAAAACATAAAAATTTGAACGAAAAACTTGAAAACAAAGCTCAGGATAAGATACATACCGGATACCCATGCTTGACAGGTCGCTGATATCGCCGAACTCACTCAAATCGATGGTTCTCCATGGGAATCACCATTTCGCCACCTCAACAAGATTATTTTCTCCACAAGCTAACAAGGATAACAATGAAGTTAAAATTAGTTTTGGTTAATTTTATATTTACTATTTGAAGAGTAATTAATTTCAAATGGGGCAATTTAATTTGGTTTTTTACAAATGAATTTAATTGACTGAATTTTTATCAAATTATCATGAGATTAATCGTTCCAACTAGAATTTTCAACAATTTCACCATCAATCTCCTGAGGGGCACACAATCAGGATTTTCAATCTCTATCAGACATTATCGAGACTTGATTTAATCTTTGAAACAATGTTGTCTCGACATCATTTCAAAGAGGGGCAAAATGTATACACCTAAAATTGGCTATGAGTGATTAAATAAATATTTTATATTTATTTAATAATTATTCTTCTATTAAATAGTTAATTTGAAAAGATTAATTTATTTAATTCATTTTCGTGTCTTTCTATTAATTAATATTTTATTAATTAATTCTTTTATCTTATTCCTCTAATTAATTAAATATCTAATATTTAATTATTCCTCTAACCAAGTTAATTAAATATCTAATATTTAATTATCTTCTCTAAATAATTAAATATCTAAATATTTAATAGTTTTTCTCCTATCCTATAGTCTTAAATATTAAATAATTCTTAAATTATTTAATTTCTTTTCCAACTCATACTTCCATCTCCACTTCATCTTCCCTTTGCCAACTCATCAAACATGTGGCTAAGGAAATTAATATTTCTTAAATATTAATTCATTATTTATCTTCAACCACCAAAATTAATGAAAATTGTGTACGTACACATATTTCATAACCATCTTCTATATTCTCTCCAACCCCCCTACATCTTAGGAAGGACTTGAGTCCACTTGTCCTCTCATGCCTAAATTTCCTCCAACCATCCCTAGATTCCCTCAGTCAGCAACCCAGTCAAAGTGAGATGAGTGACACTTGTCTTCTCCTTTCCCCTTTCTCTCAACCTTCACCTTTTCTCATAGCCACTCAAATCTGCAGATCTGATCAAGACCATTGATCTAAGCCACATCATCTAATCCTCTCAAGGTCTATAAAATCAAGAGCTTCAGTTGAGAGAGAGTTAGTCTTCAAAATAGTCTTCAAATTAATCATATGCATCTGTGAGTTTTTGAAGCAAATAGCAAATAGCAAATATCATTTTAGCAATAATCATATAGTATAATCATTTTAGCATAATCATGTAGTATTTCATATCATAGTATCAGTTAACTACAATTTATTAGTCCATTCTTCATATGCCATCTTGGAAGCCATCACTGCATTGTCTGAGAGCACACCATCTACAATCAAGAATAGTGGAATTAGGACACAATGGGACATAAGCCATGAAGGTAATATTAGTATTTTATTTCATATATACTTCATGCAGTTTCATTGGTTAAATTTGAATTTCCTGTAGTATTTCCATTTGTATTTTGTGAAACTAACTTATTGCAGGTAACATTCTGAGGATGAAATTCAAGTTGACACAATCCCATCTAGATATCACACTTGTTTAAAAAGTTTTTGTAGTTTCAATAGTCTCATTGTTTTAGTTTGTAGGATTTGTTAGAGCAATCTTTAGAGTTTCAAATTTGGGTAACATGGATTTTTAGCTGAGCTTGTTGTATTAATAGCTATATTTCACTATCATTTGGCTATACATTCTCTCTTTCCAAGTGTGAAGATCATACTGTGCAAGTTTGAGGGGTTTATAATATTTTTTTAGGCTTTTGGGGCATTATGCACTAAGTGGAGTTGTCTAGTTTGGTGTTGATTTGTAGTAGAAGCCTATAAATTTTTGTAGAATTTGTTTCATTTAGAAAATATCTATAACATCCCATTTAAAAAAAATAAAATAAAATTACTAATATTTTCCAATTTGTAGTGTTTTGAAGAAATTCAGGTTTCAATAACGTTATTCTACATCCACTCTTTGATGAATTTGATAAAACTTGCAATTGAATAATAAAACTACTTTTATATATGACCTTTTAAATTAGATAAAAAATACACCAATCAAAATTGAGTCAATATAATTGCAATCTGTATGGTTCTTTATACATCAAAGGTCAATTTTTTTAACCAAAGCATACACTAGAACTCTAGAATCAACTTCCTTTGTGATGCAAAATATCTTAGCAATATCCTCCTTTGTGATGCAAAATATCTTAGAATCAACTTCCTTTGTGATTCTACAAAAGACCTCCAAAAATGCACAAAATAAGCTTCTATAATGCCAAAGAAGACCTCCACAAAGAAACAAATAGAGATTGACACTCATAAAGACACTCGGACTTACAATTTACATATTTAGACCAATACTCTAACCTAGTAGGTTTTGATATCATGTTAAATGAAGTCCAAAAAAATAGGAAGAAAAAACAATATTATGAATCAACCAAATACTCAATATTGGAGGTCAATTTGATATATTGCATTAATCAACTGATGAGTATATAAAGAATTTGAGAAATAGGTACCTATCTAACCAAATCTCCACCTAAGAACTTAGATTAACCTACACAAGGTAAAATAAAACTTGTAAATGAAGGTGAAATAAGAATTTTATATCAACATATGGGAAGGTCATCTTAAACCTTTTTTAACTAGATTTTGAAGTTTCTTTCTTCTCATCTTTGTCTTTGTATGATTTATTCTTTGTGTGTTGTCTTTCTTTAATTTTTCTTTTGTTGGATCTAAATTTATTTTAAATCTTAAAATTATTCATTAGTGACACTTCGTATTTACTACCTAGAAGAAATTCAAGATTAAAGTTGTCATAACATTGTAACTATATCTACAATTAATAATATAGTTGGCTTTGGGATGTTAATCATTGAATATGATACATAAATTTTACATGTTTTTAAGTTATGAATATATGAATTATTGTATATATTGGATTGCATTCTCCATATCCATTTCTCCTAATAAGGTCTTACGAATCTTCATTACCAAAGTTACCTCATTGATATATACATTGCATAGTTGTTCAAAATTTATTGGAACATGGAAATTTTAATTTTAGAGAACAAAGATGCTTTTGGTTTAAAAGTATAATAACATCTTCAAATAGAAAAATATAAGTGATAAGAAAAATATAAAAGAACCTCTTTGTATATCTTTGTGGCTTCATGTATAGTAATGAAGTTTAAGTTGCATTTTCTATATTTAACAAACATTTTTTGTAAACAATGAGTGTGTAAACCGAAACTTCTAAAATATAATGTTATTAGTAGGCAATAAATTTGAAAGTTTTTGGTTTATTGTTTTATTTGTGTTGATTTGATGATATTCCCTTTTCGTTTGTTATATTTTTTGATGTCTTTGTGAAGAACCTAAAAACTGTTTCAAGATTATTTTTCATAGTAATTTCTAGTTCAAGTTCTAGGTTTGCAAATAATTTAAGGACTACAAACATGCCAATATTATCATTTTCCTAGAATGTAATAAATTGATTCTACTCAATATCAACATTCTCACTTTCTCATTATATTATGAGCTATGTCTATAACTTTCCTTCACAATTAATTTCTTAAAGCTAACATTTATTTCTAAATTATCTAAACGTCAATGGTTATTAATTAATCTAAGATTAATTTATGTTGTATACATTTTATAATTACTAATAAAGACACTTTTTCATCTAAAAGAATCATTGTGTCATGTAACATATAAATCATGTTTAAATTGGACAAGAAATTAATTTTAAACAACGATAATAAAATTCTAATAAAGGAGAAAGAAAAATTCTAATAAGTAAGAAAGAAAAAGAAGAAAATGATTGCTAACTAGATATTAACAAATTATCAATAAAAAATAAACTTGGTTAGTACTGATGGGGAGATTGTTGACTTGGTGGTCAACGCATCTTTTGAGGTTCGTGACATGGCTTAATCGCCTCCCATGGATCTGGGTAAGTCTGGCTTTTGTAGTGGGCATTGATAGCTCGAGCTTTTGGTGCAACACCAAACATATCTACACTCCTCTCACTCTTTTCTACTATCTTTCTTCTCAGCAATCACACCTCTCTTTTCTACTACACAAAATGTGTACACTCTCCTCCACCTTTTCAGCTCGGTCTAATAACTCTTTTTATCTTTACTTCCTTTCTCAGAATATTTTCCTTTCTATTCAGCAACCCTCTATACTTCTCTCTTCGGATCTATATTTCTCTCAACTCTCCACCTTACTAGCAACACTGCAAACTAAGCTATACCAACACAACTCACTTGAAATACACACTCTCTTTTTCATTTAGAATTCACCTTATTATCTTGGCCAACTCATCATCAATACCTACCTCTGTCTCATCTTATCAAAACCTTATTTTCGGTCATCTCTATACATGCAAGATTTCCCTCCAAAAGAATTCAAAATTTGATCTTCTCAAGCTTCGAAGAAATTATATCTATAGGCTGATTGGATTCTTTGTATATTATTTTCCATCAGATAGCCATCATTCATAAATGTTCTCTCATGGTGAGTTTTTGCATTTAGATTATGTCTCTAAGCATAGATTACTATATTTAGTGATCCTTGGTTATATCTTTGTCATGGATATTCTCGAGCCTCTCAACGAACTACAACATGACCTCTATTAAATGCAACTTCATCTCCTCTTGACTTGCTCTCATTAGATAGAAATCTACACCATTAAAGTACACCTTCTCTACAAGCAATGTCTTCTATCATTTGGATGGGATTTCATTAGTTCTACATGATCCATATCATTAGGTCAATTGGAGTCAACTGCCCATGTGGACAATTTTGCTATTAGACCATATTGGAGTCATCAAAGACCTCTTATTTGATCAAAATATGTAGTTAGGGTTTTATCGCTAAGACACCACATCGTTACACCGACCTAAAACCTTTCTCTGCTTCACAAACCATGCCAGCGGGATGGCAGGCTTCTACACCATTTTCCTTTTTAAATCACTTTGTGAGATCCTTTTCCTCTAATTTTCTAGTTGCACGATAGTGAGTCACCCCTTCTTTCATAGTCGTGTTGACCCACAAGACCATCACACTTCCATCCTACATGGTGTAGGATAGTAGGGTGCATCATCCATCTCTGTGTTTCTTACCCACAAGATAGATCTTCATCAATCCTTCATGTAGAGGGATGGCAGGGCATCATTTGAATAACCCTTTTTGTTGTATCACAAAACCCTTGGCGGTTAAGTTAAACCTTCCTGGGAAATCGCGACACTAAAACACCGCTTTTCGCTATATCATTGGCAGTTTCCCTTGGCTTGGCAGTCTTTTCGTGAAACAAAAAAACCACTAGCTTCACCTCCCATGGTGACATATCTTGTTTCGTCACTCTATAGGCGATTTGGTCTTTCTTGGCACCTAGCCCGTGAAATCGCAAAATCACCCAACAACATATTTTCTCTATCGCTATATCACAAACCACATGGTTTGCCTTAGAGGTCATCTCGTAAAATAATGATGACATAATTACCTTTCACCGTGTAGTCTCTATCATATTTTTCTATTTCACAAAGATCCTTGGTCAACCACAAGTCTGACCAATGAAATCGCGAAAACTCCCTGTGGGTAATTTTTTCGTTGAATCGCAAGGAGTTGGGTCAGCCAAAATGTTTGACCCACGACCCAACGAAAACCTTTGTTGATGTGAAAGTTTCCATGTCACATTGACATCGATATAACAATGAAGCCTAATAGGAGATAGAAGGGTCGTTCTTAGCAAAAGAAGTTATGCCAAAAATAAAAGCGGCCCCACAAGAATAACTCATCGCCAAGGTGGATGAATCGGCTCTTGTTAGATGAGTACCTACCGACACATGGGCAAAACATGCCCCATATGAAAAAATCACAGTCTGAGCGGACAAATAAATTGTCGCAACATGGATACTTGTGGATGCATGAGGGAAGTGGGCCCGATAGACATAATAACATTTCACAGTTTCACACAAGAGTTAGGTCAATAGAAAAAGTTGACCGTGAAATGGTGAAAAAGCTCCCAACGTTAACTGTTGTTGCTAGGACAATTATCCTGTCATGCTGAAATCTCTGCAATATTTTGGGTACATCTACAATCTATTTCCTTCTACAAATTATCTGCAACCCTAGTTGACATCAATGACAACATTTACAACAATCTCTCCCTTTGGCATTGATGACAACATGTTGATTCCATTCCCTAGTTGATTTCATCTCTGGTACGTGGCCTCTCAAAGGATTTTATAAAATGCTCAAGCTGTGAGAATCTGAAACACTACTCTGCACCACCTGTATCCATTAGTTGTACGGGCATAGAACCAATTCATTAGTCCCCCCCCTATACTTTATAGTTGTGTCAAGTTAAATACAATTGGGCCACCTGTATGGCAATAACTTGTCTCCCCCTATGAACATACCGATTTCACTCCATCAGAGAATCAAATGGACTAATATTCTATTGAAACCATGCATTCTCCACCTGTGACACTGTAGAGTTGAGAAAGATGAACCATTATTATAATATAAAACATACTGCTAATACTGCTTTAAAAAAATTTAGCTATCCCCCTCAGACCATATTCCTAGGCATATTTGCATTCTTCTCTCTACTAAAGACATTCATTTTGTGGTATCACTCTGAATTATCATTCTCCCCCTCAGACGTTACTTCTTTGTTACAAATGTTCAACCTATGATAATTCTATATTGTTTAATTGAAACACATCTCTCCCTTTTGATTCATCTATTATGGTTGTGTATATTCATTTTACTGACCATGTACTATGTAGTTGTGACAAGTCATATGCATTTGGTCCACCTGTACGAGACCGAGATACTACTCTTCTCTCCTAAAATTTTCAGTTGTGTTAGTGCATGTACATTTCATGTATAGAAAATATTTGTCTCCCCCTGAAAACAAGAATTTGGTTCAAGAATCTAGTATGTGAATCACTAAGCTCCCCCTATATCATACACATCTTCTGTAACAAATGCACTTGCAATATTATATACACCTTTGTTGCCTATATGATGGATGAACCATTATTACAATATACAATCTACAACTTATGCTTATCTATTTTCTTCCATCTTCTCTCATGCATAACACACTGATAAAAAGTTTGAGCTCTGACTACTTTGATTTGAATCTTGTTGAACACAATGTACCACTGAGAGGGGGGTGAATCAGTGGTTCCTGAATTCTTTTCTTTTTAACACAATCTTAGAATACTGATTATTATCCTAAGCACTAAATAGTCAAACCAGTCAGACAAATGTGGATACCAAAAGAGACAAACACACACATGCAACCCACAACACCAGATGTACGAGGAAAACCCAAAATGGGAAAAACATCAGTGAGAAATGTTGCTAAAGACTATTTGTCCAATCTAGCCTCACAAGTGAAACAATGAATTACAAAGATTTAGGGTACCAACCCAAGGAGCACCAAGCTCCAACTTGGTGATGTATATTGAAATACAATTTTGATACAGTTATAGCTTCTGGTTTCAAATGAGTTATGCACCACTTGATCAAATAGATTTATGTCGGTTAATAGTCTTCTCTTCTTCTCTCTCAGCCTCACACCACACTTAGTCACACTTGGATGCTTTCTTGACCAATCATACCTCAGTTGTTAGCTCAACTATCAGACCTGCAATAGTTTACCGGTACTCTGTCTCTATTGGTTAAACCCTCTCACTAGTTTGCCTGCTAACTCACTCTGCAAATTTCTTAGAATAAATTTTAAGGAAGATGATCCTTCTCTGTGCTCAAGCTCTCTTCACTCTCCTTCTTCACATCAAGCCTCATCAATTTCTATCTCGAGCTCACATATTTATAATCTTGGATTCCCGCCAAAAACCACATTCAAATAATAATGTGTTAGGTTTTGCCTTCTCCAACTTGATCCAAATCTGATTTGATTTGATCTTATTTTATAGGGATATGATCTTCATGACATAGAACAACACTAACAAAGATTCACATTCCAATGTGCGTTTTCTAAATCTGGAGGTTTTCACCATGCTTTTTTGCTTTTCTCTTTCATACGCCATTAATGGCTTGGTTGTTTCCTTCAACAAATGGGTACGAAGATCAAATCTTCTTGCAGGTTCAGTTCATGTGCTTGCCAGCTTGCCTTCCTTGAACCGCAATCCTCTGGCATCCTCCATGAATTGAGGGTTCTTCATAACACTAATACATTTGGAATAGATTTTCGATGGAGGTTTCTGACAAAGAAGGTATATTGTGACCAAATTTGATTTTTTTTTTGAAAAAATGCCCAAATTCGTCGGCATTCCGATGACATTTTGCCATTTGGTTTTGATGAAGAAGGCATTAGTAATGAAAATTGTTTTTTTTCAAAAAAGTGTTCGAGTTCATCGTAATTCCAATGATAATGGCCATTATTTAAAAAAAAAAAGAGGGCAAGTCATTTGTGCATTGCAATCCCGCGTAGGCATCTGTGGTGACTTCAATCCCCAACAACATCAAACCGGCATTGAAGGCATTTGTGCATTGCTTGCAATCCCGCGTAGGAGGTAGATTCTTCACCTTAATTTCATGTTGCAAATTAGATTCCCTTTTTATGCAAAAGATGTTAGGAAATGACACATGTGGTGGTTAATTGCCCAAGTTTTAGATACAAATTGGTCAATCTCGTATTCATATTGATTATCCAATCTCAGGCCAGATGGTTCCTAGTCAAAGGTGTGGTTCCTTGAATGCATAATCCCTATAGGAATCCACTCCTCATAAAACCATAGAACTGTGATTAAGGAGTGAGCGTTCAATTTTGTCAGAGCAATCCCTTCCTCTCGTATACATGTTGATTGATCATTATTGTATGAGCTAATATATAGGGTGGTGTCTGCCTCTGGGTATTGAATCGATGGAGATCAAACCAACACATAAGAAAACAATGGGAATGAATATTATTCAAGTGATTTGCAACCTTCATTCAATGTTGTTCAGGCAAACCTTTCTTTCTCTTACCAGCCAGCCTAACACACCCAACCCGAAAGCCCTAGAGAGATACAATTGTGTTTAGTTCAGCACAATCCTAACCTAGAAGCGGTGGACTAAAAATCTCCAACCACACAACTTATCACTTTGTAATTAACATATAGTATAAAGCTAGTCTATATGACCCCCAAACCATTTTCTTACTGTCTTGGGTTACCCTAGTTTAGGGTATTGGTAGTTTTTACTAAATCTTCTCTATTTTAGGGTATTGGCAACTATCTCTCCTTTTACATAATTTTAGGTGGCATACATAGTCATTAACTTCTTTGGCTTCCTTGCAGCCTCAACCTCAATGATCATCTTTTGCAAACTTACTTTCTTCAATACTCTCTTCTTTATCCTTTCAAAGTTGAATTGTAGCCACTTAGGAACATCTAGATTCTCATCACTTTGGATGGACAGGTTCATGGTAGTTACAACCTACTTTGGCCTTTGTTATTCATCTTGTTGCTTGTGCACCTAAGTTTCAAATTTTGGAGGAGTCATCTTGGGGGTGGGGGCCTAGATAGCTCCTCTTTTCCTTATTCTCCATGCTTCTTTGACTCCATATTCTAAGTTCCTTCTGACTTATATTTTATTTTCATTAGTCAACTTATAGTTCTTAATTCAGTTATAGGCTAGTATCTTGTGTGTTTATTGTACCTCTTAGTTTGATAAGGTTTTGGGTGGAATTTAATGTCTAATTTTGAGGAAAAAGTTTCCCTATAAATATAATTTCAAAATTCATTTTGAGGGTCTAATAATTGATTATTTAAGGTCCAAGTTTAGTAACACTCATTAGTGTGTTTTCTTTCAAAAGACATTTAGCAATAGGCTGTAGATTGAATACTTGTGCTTTGCTAGTATATTTTGAAGAATTAATGGAAATGAAGTTCATAGTTTGCAACGATATTGGTAGTCTTTTTTGATTGCTTGGTATTCTTTTATTTCTTTCATTTTCCTTAGTCCTGAATTAATATTTACATTTATGAAACATCTTCTTTGTTATAATCAATTTGTGCATCTTTCATGGTGATTGAGATTAATAAGGAACATGTGAATGAATAGTAGTAGTTGTTCTAGAGCTTTCCTTGGTCTCATTTTCATGTTAGAATTGGAAATTTTGGCATGATAAAATATTTACATACAAGGTTATTTCTAGATTTTGTTGATAATGTGGATCTAGGTAATACTGACGATTCAGTTTCTCATAGCCTTGTTCTATCTTTTGCAATTTATTTTAACCTTTTAGCTTAGGCAGATTGAGAAATCGATATTTCAACTTGATTAGTGACATTTTACCCTTGAACAACTTGATTAGGAAATGATAAATTCTAAAGGTAAGCTAACTTAACTCAAGGGACTGAGATGGTATCCTACCATGAAAGATGATAGTTCTAAGCAAAAGATTGCCTAGTGATATGAAAGTTGATGCAAGATAGTAAGGACAACAAGGAAATTTATTTTGAACTTTGACAAGATTGAATCTTTGGGTGGAAGTTTGAATAGATTGATAGCGAAAAGGCATGTTGATGCAGAGAATCCAATAAACTCAACCAATAAGGGAGATATTTCTCCCAACTCACCTATTCAATTAGGTGTCAACCCTTCACTTACTCACAAGACCCCTCACAAGGCCACAAGTTACTCAAAAGGATTCAATACCCCAAAACACACCCATACTCACTAACCCTCACCCAACCATTGAATCACACTCAAATAGGACAAATAAACATGTCTAAGTCACAATCCAACTCTCCAACATTCAATCACCACCAACACCTTGAACCCTTATTCACACAAATCCTCCTTCAACTGGGTCTTCTAATCCCCCCTGGTACTCAACTCACAAAATATACTAGATATCCAAAAACCAATGTACTTTCGGATACTCTTACAAGAACCACTCAACATATACCAACATGGGTCTTTACCCTCCCAACCACCCAAAGGTCAAAGGAAGATTCACTGCTGCAACACTTAGTTTTTGTGACAGTATCAAGCACTTAGGATAGTCACTCCTTTTATGACAGTATCAAGATCAGATCGATACTGGACTGGGTAGTAACGAAACCACCAACAATGTATTTCTCATCTCAAATTATAAAGAGAATATAGGGCTGCATCTATGAAGAAAAAAATGTTGGAAAAGACTATTTCCACCTACTTGGCCACCGGAGTGGTTTTTGAGGTGTATTCAAAGCTTTTACTCCTTTTGGTGCATTTTCTCTTGAAATATGGTTGAATTGGCTTTGTAAGCTCCTAGATACTTGGTACATGTTCTAATAGAGTTAAAAGAGTCTCAAGACTACCCTATAGTCATGCTCTACCTTATCTAGCTACTCCATTAGCTTCCCAAACTTATATGACATATGGTTTTATTCCTTACTTTGAGTTGAAATTGTCTTGGGTTAGATATAACTAAAATAAGCCATTCCTTCAACTACTTCAAAAATCATCAAAAAGACTTCATACTACTATCTACATGTGTTTCTATCCTTAAGAATTCTAATTTATGCAAGTGAAAAAATACCTAAGAGGTCATAGCTACTCCTTTTGACTTGGTAATATTCATGGTTTTTCTTTGTCTATTTAACTTCATTCCTTGCATCTTACCCACTATCTTGTAGCATACTTTGTTTTCTTTTTTAGTGAATTGCATTTAGTGGACTGTTGTGCATCTTTAAAATCATTTGACAACTTCAGGAAATGGTTTTCCTTCTTTATTACTTAACTATATCATTTAATATGCATGGATGGTATTATCATTTAATTTTCAAGATGGACCTTATATGGATGGTACTTGCACCTTTTCAAATTGAACTTTTGCAAAAGTCCAAATTTGGAGAGGAAATTCCTACTATTTGCAAATCCAACATTCATCTTTCAAATTTTAGGTCCAATTTCCATGAATAAGGGTTCCCAAGACCCTAGTCCTATAAAAATGAGCCATGAGGAACATCATGAATAAGGGAATGAACCAAATTTATGGAAACATTGTCAAACCTAAGTACAATTAGGCATAAATAAGGCACAACCACTTAAATTGAGTCCAAGCTTAGTGTATATTTTTAAAGAGATACAACTTATGATGCAATATTTAGCCCCCTCTTAGCAAGAGTATGAAATTATGCTCATTTACTCTTTGGAAAATATGGAGAAACCAAATATTCTTTCACCAAGATATTGAAGAGTCAAGATGACTACAAGTTTGGAAAGGTGGTAGCTCCCAAGACTTATGATATTGTCAATCTACGATATTGAGATAAAAGGGAAGTACAAAGTGAGTAATATGAGTAACATTGGTAACACACATGGAGCATGCAAAACACAAAGTTATGACATTTAGAACTAGTAAGATTCATATATTCTCACTAGGAACCATATCAAAAAGACAAGGCATAAATATAGGATTAGTAAGATCCTTATATATTTACTAGGAGTCATGTCAGAGACACCTAAAATATGAAAGGACTACATATTGGAAGGCATGTGTGTTGATGCCATGAAAGGTCTGATATCCCTATGTATCAGACTGAGAAAACCAGTGAAAGACAAAAAAAATGCATTGAGAAGGCAAAAGGTTTAATTGCCTAATGTTTGTTGTTGAAGTGATGTGTGGGGACCCTACCCAGTCAAATACCTTGTTGTAGCTTCAAAGAGTGGAAAAATAATAAGCATTTTATTTACCGTCCTAATAGACCATCCATCATAACAATTATTACCAATATTGATGTGTGTGTTGCAAACAAAGTTCTATAGGAAGGCTCTTTCTATTGTAATACCAAGTGAGTGGTCATAGACCTTTTGTAGGGTCCTCCTAGCCTAGAGTTAGGAGTTCAAAGCCTACATACATTGATTTGGCCTTGTGGCCATCAATGTGCTCACCCTATAGGACAAGTCTTGAGACTGACAATTTTGGAAGTGTGGCATTATTGAGAGCCAACACTCATGTGTAAACCCCATCTTCATGTATTATGATTAGTTTCCATGATACTTGACCCTATCCTCATGGTGTTGGCTTAATTCATATTAGTGTGTTTTGTTAAAGAAACATGATGTGAGAAGTTTGATGCAGAGGCAAGGGTAGAACTCAATATTTCATATTAGGACAACAACCACATTGATTAGGAAAGTTAGATAAGGTCTCTCCAATATTTAGGATACTGAATTCACATTAGACACTCATGGATTACCCCAATTATACATTAGTCAACTTAATACATTATACAAGGATTGCATGCCACAAAGCCATTAGATATGTTTTGAGATGAAAAAGAAGAGTTAAATGGTTTTGGTTCAATGATGATAATTTCTATTTTCATGTAATTTAATTTGGTATATTATACTGAAACATGATTTCATAACTAACATTTCAATTTCTATATAACTAGTTTTATAGCCCAATTTTCTTGCCTGTGAAGAAAGACTATGTCACGTAATATCAGCAAACAACAAAATAACGAAACAATTGCTAGATTGTGGTCTAACTTGAAAAGAAAAGGTGATGGAAAATGTTATTGTCCCTACAAAATTTGTAAGGGGTTAAAGACTAGAAGACTTCTAATCAAAACAACGAAGAAACATTGTAGGTTGCATGGTCACATTGAAGGTGGACATGATTATCATCCATTGGTAAGTTTTTCATTATATCGTTTTAACAATTTATATACATAGTAAATCATGTGATGATGAGATCATGATCATGGTTTATTTATGTTTATCAATTGTATATAGGTCAAGCACCCCGAAGCACATGGTATGGATCAACACAACCTAGAGAATATGGTTTTCAAAGTGGATGAACATGGAGGTGTGAGTATCGAAGCTGAAGATAATGATCCCATGGAAGATGACGATCATGAGCCAGAAAACACAATTGAAGATGATGGTACAAATACATTGATCCATGACACATTTAGTACTCACGCAGCTGATCAAGATGATGAAGATGACCTTGATGTTGTTCATGATGTCCATCTACTTGAGAAGGCATCTGAGGACCTTTACAAAGGCTCGCAGACAACTCTTCTCTCTGTTGTATTATTGTTGGTGAACTTGAAGGTTATGAATGGTTTATCCAACATAACAATGTCACGTATGTTAAGGTATGTCATAATAAATTGTCAATCATATTATACCATTAATATTCTTTATATTAGCAAATTATATTTTTTTGTTGTAGATTGATAGGTGAGTTTTTGTTACCACCATCAAATATTCTACCTCGCTCATACCGAGAATTATTTGCCGTTATGAAAGATATTGGAATGGAGTATCAAGCAATAGATGCTTGTCCCAATGATCATATCATATATCACAAACAACATGAATTTTGAACTGAATGCCTTGAATGTCATAATAGTAGATATCAAACAAATCAAATAACATAAAGGGTTCCTCACAAGGTTCTTCGCTATATTCCCATTATTCCACGTATGCAACGATTATTCAAGTGCACTAGCTTGGCAAAATTTATGGATTACCATACACACAATAGAAGTCAAGATGACATTATTTGAATGCCTGCGAATGGTTTAGCATGTATGGACATAGAGGAAATGTGGCCACACTTTAAAGAACAACCTCGTAATCTCAAGCTTTCATTGGCAGCGGATGGTGTCGATCCATTTGGAGAGATGAGATCTGTTTACTCAATGTGGCCTGTTTTTGTTATCAACAACAACATTCCTCCATGGATGCCAATAAAAAGGGAGCACATAATGTTGGCAATCATTGTTCTAGGTATTTTATCATTTAAATATAGTCATCTAAATTTAATTATAAATATTACAGTAAAATGGTCATAATAATTATGTAATGTTTTTGTTCATTCGATTAGGTAAGTAGCAAGTTAAAGATATGAATGTATATATCGAGCCTCTTATCGACGAGTTGCTGGAGTTATGGAATGGTTTCACTATGTATGACGTCTCTAGACCAATAGGACAAAGACAATTTCAATTCCATGCATGCTTCTATGGACAATACATGATGCCCCAGGGCTAACACATTTTTGTGGTATGTTATAGTGTTTAAGTTGTGCATGAACATTATAATTCAAAAAATTATCATATTTAATCCGATTATACATTATCTTGTAGGTCTTGAAACAAAAGGAAAATTTGCATGTCCTGTTTGTGGTCCAAAGATGTAATCTCGTCATTCAAAAAGTTTAGGAAAGTAGGTGTTTGATGAGTATAAGCACTTTCTCGATAAAAATCATAAGTATCGAAATACTGAAAAACATCTTTTCAATGGGAAAGAAGAGAATACATCAAAGACACAAAGAATGACACCTCACCTATGGAAGTTGGAATATAATAGAATTACTCATCAAGGTAATGCCATTCCATCTATTGGTTTGTCATAAAACATCTTTTCTATTTTGTTTTGTTTACTGATGATGTGATTGATGATCATGAAGGTCATGAAAGCATAAATGACCACCTTCCTAAGGGACTAAAAATTTATCCCCGACAATTTAGTAGGTTGCCCTACTACGAGCAATTACAAATTGTTCATTTGTTTGATAGTATGCATATTGGTAAGAATACAACAGAGACAGTATGGAAAATATTGGATGGAAGGCGTGACAAAGAAAAAATTATCAAAATATGTAGTGACATTTAGGATTCCAATTATGCAATGATAAATGTTATTCAATCAAATAGCCATGGAGACTAGATTAATATAAGTGAGCTTCCTTGGTTATTAACGGACCAACAAAGCAATGCTATAAAAGAAGTCATACAAAAAATTCGATTTCCCACAGGATTTGTTGCAAACATAAATAATCTCATATCGAAGAAAAGTGAATTTGGGCTAGGGATGAAAATGCATGATTGGCATACCTTCATTAAGGTAATTCATTTTCTTGTGTTTTTAGTATGTATTTAAGTACTGCACGTACATGTACTTTTCATTGTATTATGTTACAAAAAAATGAAAAGATAATTTTATAATTGTTGCAGTACGTTCTACCTCTATCTCTCCCAGACGACTTCGACAATAATGTCAAGAAAGTCATATATGATCTTGGAAAATACATGAGGTAAGTAGTGATATTTATTCAGTTCATTGTATAAATGTTATATTTGCTATTTGTTTTACTTGCTATGTAATATATTTTTTTGCATCTTGAATATCTTGTAGTTGGTTGTCATGTAAAGAAATCCATAAAGATGATATAAAATATTGGAAGAGAAAAATTCCTCATTTAATGTGTGAAATGCAAAAGTGTCTACCTCCAGCTTTTTTCAATGTACAAGAACGCTACCTCATACACCAAGTTGAGGAGATTGAATTGTGTGGACCTGTACACACTAGGTCAATGTGGATGGTTGAGAGGCACTTGAAATTTTTCAAGGCTTTGGTTCGACAAAGAACACATCCTGAGGGTTCTATGGTGGAGGGATAAATGGTATACCAAACTATGGTGTACATTTCTGAATATCTTCCTAAGTTTGTAGCAAAGATCCACTTGGATCTCATTTGGGATCCCAACCCCATTAAAAAATTCGAAGGGGAGTACTTGACAGGGAAAGGTAGATTGAGGAAAGTGAGAGGTAATTATAAAATGTTATTGTAGTTAATTAATTCTTAATCTTCAAAATAAATCGATTGTAAGACGTCTATTTATTTTTTGTATAGTTGGTTGAGAGTGGGATACACTACATTTGTATATTGCAAACAATCTTGATTGGATGATGGTATAGATTGAACATTATCAACATTCTAGATGCACGTTAACATGGGAAGGTGTGGCTTCATTGGTTAAAGAAGCTCATCGTAATGGAGATTCCAATGTTACGCAAAGGGAAATCGATTTAGCACATGGTTTAAGAGATAAACAAGTACATATAAATTTATTAATCACCCATATTTTTATCAACTCACAATGCAATAAAATTTACATGTTTGACATATCGCAGGTCAAACACCACAACGCTATGTGTTGCAATGGTCATAAATTTCGCATAAAATAGTTGGATGACACAAAGAAAACTTGTGATTCTAGCATCACTACAGTCTCTGAGGTGACAAATATTTCATCGAGAAATGACATACATCCTCAACAGTCTCAAAATCGATACTATGGCATTTTAGATGATATACTTGAGTGTGACTTTAATTCCTTCAAATTAGTTTTGTTTGTCGTCAAATGGTACAAGCTACGATTGAATAAAAATGATCCTGATAGAACTATTATTGAACATAATAATGGTTTACAATGCTAAATACAAGGTCATTTTAACCAGTTGGGGATGAGCCCTATGTTCTTCCAAGCCAATGTGAGCAAGTATTTTACTCAGAGGTTCCACATAAACCGGGTTGGTCATTTGTTGTTAGACATGATCCAAGAGGAAGGCCGATAAAGTATAATGTGATGGAAGAAGAAGATACCGAAGAAGTAGAAGATGAAGTGGATGATGATCATGATCGATAGTTTCTCAATGATGGTGAAGAAGAAGAAGATGATGATGATGATGATGATGGGGATGGTGATGGTGACGGTGATGGTGATGGTGATGGTGATGGTGATGGTGATGGTGGTGGTGGTGATGGTGATGGTGATGGTGATGGTGATGATGGTGATGATGATGGCGAAGACGTTGATGGTGATGATGATGATGATGATGATGATGATGATGATGATGATGATGATGATGATGATGATGATGATGACCTTGATGTTCATGATGATGAATGAAATGTATGAGGTATGTGATTAATATATTATCTATTTAATATTGAATTGATAGAATTTTTTTTACATAATTAATTCATTATGTTTTGAATTCTAATGCCATTACATAATTAATTCATGATTCACCTTTTAATATGGAGATGGAGATAGGGAGAGTGACTATTTATGTGACATTTTTTAAATTGTGTTTATTTATGGAAATTGGATTGTTTATTAGCTATGTGATGGATGTTGATTTAAAATACATATGTGATGGATCACATGTTTATGATGATGCATGTGACATTTTTTGAACTTTGTGTTTATTTATAGAATGTGGATTGTTTATTACCTATGTGATGGATTATATGTTTATGATGACACATCATGTGATTCTTATGATTCTTATGATGTGTATGTATTTATTGTTTATCAACTTACAAATGTAGTAATTCTTATGATGCTCAATTGATGGTGTTGATTTTAGGTATAGTCCCTATGTGATGCTATCACCCTTGGTGGGAATAGGTTGTTGACTACAGACATCATCAACCATTTAGTTGAGGATCCTGCATAGCCTACATAAAGTAAAGGTAAGGAATTAAAAAAATTACAATGATTTTGATGACAACATCTTTTATTATTTAATACTAATTTTGTCTACAAATTTCATGTTGTTCATGTTGTGTACTATGTAAGTTTTAGCTAACATAAGATAATTGAATTACATTGTACAGGACCCTGAACCCTTTTGACGAGGATCATGTACAGTCTCATGGATGGACATATATAACTAGTCAATACACCCTATAGAAACAATTTATTTTTTTTAAATTACTTGGAAAACAAACTTCCTTAGTTTTTCAAACCTTGACATTAGCAGCAAATCTAATACAGTTATCAACACTTGAGGCCCCATTTAGACTTATTCCAATTTTAATCCCAAAATCAACTTTAGGGCTGACTTCTTCATCAACATTACCCTCATTTGCAAAATTTCTCTCTCATTACCAATTGACTCTCTCATTTAATGGAGTGCAGGTACCCCCAAATAGGTATTTGTCAGATCTGTCTTTGTCGAGTGAGGAAAATTGAGGAATAGAAAATGAAAGTGACACATGTAGTAGGTCTATAGTAGGGAGATCAACAAGAGGTCAAAAGATCAGAATAAAATTCAATAAACACATGAAATTTTTCCTTGCTCAAGGGGGGTCATGTTCTTATGATGATGAGACCAAAGGCGACATTGAGGTGCCACTGAGGTAAAAACATCTACAAAAACAATGGGTGCCCAAGGAACTTCCTCCAATAAACATTGATTTTTGTGTTAACGATAGGATATATCACGTAGCACCTTCATCGTTACATGGTTTAGGCTTATTTTCCATGGATGACATAAAGGTCTATTACAATAAAGCTGTTGAATTGATGGAGTTTGTTGGACCTTGTTACAATTACAATAATTGGATGCAAATTGTTAAATATAAAAAAAGTATGCGTAGGTATGCACTGTCAGCAAATTATATACAACAGAAAGATAATGATCAAAGTAAATGAGTGGTTGTATACATTGATGGTCGGCCAGAAGCAATAGGGAATATCGCAGGTTTTATAAATAGTACATGACCTGGGTCAACTAATAAACAACCCAGTTGCATATTTGAGGTGCGCGAGGGAAATCGTGTATTTGTATGTGTGATAAAATCAATAAGTGTAGGCGAAGAGCTTCTAATTGATTATGGTTTGAATCATATAGATACAAACAAAGTTAATATCATGGGGGTGGTACATACTATATACCATTTAAATTAACCAACCTCCAATTAATGAATCCAATATACTATTTTATTATGAATTTTTTTTGCTAAGTCTATTGGTTTAATTTCGCTAACGTTTTTTATATTTTTTCTTTGTCACAGGGTGATATGGATCCATCACATATCATAGACAAGGATGTAGGTTGCAACACTTCTACTGAGTAGGTAAACCTCATTGTAATTGTACAAATTAGATAGAAGCAAACTGTTACATTATTATGTTCTTTTTTAAGTGATTTATACTAATTTTATAATTGTTAAAGATATTCTTGACACAGACGGATGTTCGGGGAAAGGGAAAGGGTGTTGCAGTATTTGAGCACCTCTCTAGGGATGTGGAATCATTAGGGTTAAGCAAGGATGACCCTGAAGATTCCACACACCCTATGGAATTCTTAAAAAAGACTCTTAGAAAAATTAGTAAAGAGATTGTTGCTTTGGCAGTCGTGTTGGCATATGGACACTCCAATGAGACATTGTGTGTGATTGAAGGTTTTGTCGTTGATGGCAACCTTGCAATCCTATGGCACCGACAAGACATTCTATTGGCAAAGCATTATTCAAACAAGATAGTGCACCGACATCAGCAAAACCACTTTACACCGGCACCGGCACCAGCACAGAAGAAAAGATGTATACCGACACAAAGGCCGATAGGATTTTTGATATGTAATATTTTGATTATTATTGCAAGCCGACTTGGCAAATTGTAAAATGACTCTTGTATATAAAAGAGATCATTATAGACATTTGTAGGGATAGGTAAGCAAGCATAAAGAAAATTATTAGACAGACCTAATGTGCGAATTATAGGTCAAGGGTATATGTAAAGAACAGAGCAAGAACCGATACTAAATCTGGCATTGGAGATGCTATTATAAAGCAGTACAGATCATTGGATTAGTTTAATCCTTATTGTAAGTCAGTGTGACTTCTCACTGAGCAGTGTGCTCTAGGCAATTGGCCTTCCTGCATGTGCAGGCCCCTATTGTAAGTAATATTCTCTTATTAGCTAGTAAGTGAATATTGTGGGTCACAAATCCCACTGAGGTTTTTCCCACACCAGGTTTCCTCATTAAACATCTTGTGTTATGGTGTTCTTTTCATGTGGATGTTTCTGATTCTATTTATTACATTAATTCTTACATACTGGTACACTGTTACTTTATGTTCTGTATGTTTTATCTTAAGAAAATTTGAATACCGGTCAGATACTGATTCACCCCCCCCTCTCAGTATCTGTGGGAACCCTAACAATTGGTATCAGAGCTTGGTCCTCTTTTTTCAGTAGCCTAACAGCTTGAGGAAGATCTTGACACTGGTAAAAATGGAAAATCTAATGAAGCAACTTGAAGGAGCTCTTACTGACTATGATGCAGAGAAGTTGAAAAATATCAAATTAGAAGATGATTTAAAAGCAGCTCAGGATATCATTCAGGCACTTCAAGAAAATCTTACTGTTACAAGAAATAAGAGGAGAACTTTGTGAAAAATTGCAAAATGAGAATGATGAAAAGGAATCACTTAATGATATGATAAGCAAGTTGAAACAAGAGATCATGACAACAAAAAATGAAATGCAAGATATGACTATGATATTTTGCAAAGAGATTGAGGATAGAAAGAAGAATGAAGAAGAATTGACCAGAAGACTAAGTGATGCAGCAAATGAGAACACAAGACTTAGCTATGAAAATGACATGTTGAAGACAGATTTGATGCATACTCATAATGACTCAAATGAACTAATGAGACAAAAAGAAATCTTGGAAAGGGAATTGAAAATTGCAAATCAACACAAAGAAAAATTCAAGAAAAGCTCAGAAGAACTTGGTACCCTATTGAATAATAAAAAACCCAAAGGTGACACTTCTGGAATTGGATTTGAAGTTGGAGAAAGCTCCGGTACTGCAAATACTCAGGATCACAGCAAACCGGTAAGACCTCCTAATACTTATAAATTCAATGGAAAATGCTTTAACTATAATAAATATGGTCATAGGGCAAATGAATGTAGATCTAGGAATTATCAGAATATCAATCCTCCCACCGATCAATGCTCCAAATGCAACAAAGTTGGTCATAACTCTGAAAACTGCAGAATGAATGTAAGATGTTATGTTTGTGGAAGATTTGGACATTTATCAAATCAATGCAAAACACAAACTGGCATAGGTTATGGGAAAGCTATTCAGAAAAATAATGTAACTTGTTATGCATGTAACAAGATTGGTCATATTGCTAAGTTTTGTAGAAGTAAAGGTACACCGGTAGACAACAAAAGTACTAGCTTGAAAGGTAAAGAAAAGGTTGAAGAGGTTAAGAAAGAATTCTCAAAGCAATGGATTAGAAAAGCTGATCTAAATATTGGGAATACTCCTCCACCGGTAGAACCAACAAATGCTCCACCGACAGGACAATGTGATGCTCCACCGGCAGGACAGAGCAGTGCTCCACCGACAGGAAGTTCTTCATCTAATTGAAGAAAATTATCTTGAGGGTTTGGCAATCTAATGACACATGTGCTATTATTCCCTCGGTTAGAGTAAAGAAGTTGAAAATCACTTATTACCAGCAAATAAAGTTAAGTGAATACATTACCGACATGCAATTAATGTGGTAGGTAGTGAAAAAGACTTTATAAAATAAGGTTTTGGCTCCATTTCATTTCACTGTGATTTCAAACTTTCAGAGAGCGCAAAGATTTCCGAGCTAAGGCATTTCGAGAAAGAATAGCACACTCCAAGCAATCATTCATCCAAGACAAAAAAAGGTATTTTATCATGGCATCCACCTCTACAATTGAATACACAGCAAACCCTACTATTGTGGAAGTAATTAAAAGACCTAGGCCCGTATTTCAGTTGGTCCTTGAAATAGCAAAGAAAGATGATACCTTAGGTGCATTCTCTCAAATCCCTAAAGGTGTTGTATATGCTAAAGACCCTAGAATGTATATTCACTATAATATTGAAGAGCTAGGAGATGAGGAAATCAAAACCATGTACAAAACTGAGCTATGTGATGATACCGACAATATCAAAGCTGAACACAAAATCATTGAAACCCTAGGATTCACAAAAATCCTTAGTATTCCTGAATTTCCCAAGGATGTGATTAGGATAGTATTAAGTAGAGTTCATGGAGAATTTTTCTAGTTAGATGCAATTCATAAGATCACCAAACAAGTGGTAAAGGTTGTCACAGGGTTACCGACCACTGGTAAAAGACCAGATAAAAACAAGAAAGTTTCAAATGATTTAGTCATTGACCTAACAGGTGCAACATCTAATAAAAGATCTTTAAGGGTTAATGATGTAAAGGATACAAATGTGAGATTCATAAGCATGATATTAGGTTACAAAGCCACTCATTCCAATAGAATCAACTCAGTTTCAAGTTTATGCATCAAGAGTGCTTATGACAGAATAACCAACAATGCAAAAATTGACATTTGTGAATGGCTAAAGGATGAACTAATAGACAACCTTGGAAAAATAAAGAAGGATAAGAAAGGAACCTTCAGATTTGGAAATCTATTAGTGTGTCTAATGCTTCATATAACAAAACAAGTTCCTGGTATAGGATATAAAGATTTCGGATATGACATACCAGTAGGAAAGCAACTGACAAAACTGTTCAATACCATGGGCGAGAATAAGGAAAACATCATTCATGACTTTTTCCAAGCACTAAAGACAAAAATGAAGAAAAGGACAAGGTTATCACAGAAGATTGTAGACAAATACAAAGATGATATATGCTTTGTTATCAAAAAGGATGAAATATGGATGGAAGCAGTCATCCCCAGGACAATCTGGGTAACATAAATGGGCTATCAAACAGATGACCACATAGTTGAAACTTATGCCAAAGCACTTCTGGAATTCCCCAATGAACCTAAAGAAGAAATATTTGGTAGTGCTGAAACCATAGAAAGCCAAATTCAATCAAAGAAAAGAGTGAAAAAGGTTGAGGCAGTTGTGAGGAAAGGATCCAGACAAGCAAAAGCCATTAAGGAAGATGTATTAAAGAAAACCAGCATAACTGAAGATGAGTTGGCAACCCCACAACCTGAAGCTCATCTATCACTGGTAGGTACTTCCTCAGAAGGAGATATGCCAGCAACCTTTAAAAGAGTTGTTAGGAAAAGAGATCCCTCACCGGCAACCACTCCTTCACCTAGAAGGACAAGGCAGAAGCAACAAGCTGTGAGATCTCCGGTCAGAAAGGTCACACCTAAAAGGAAGCTGACCCCTAAGAAAAAGAAGAAGGCAAAAACTGACTTAGCACCTCTAGACATTTTGTTAAATGAGATCACAGAGGAAGGAAAACTGAAGAACATAAAGAAAATTTATGACACCCTATCGGCTGATGAGAAAGGGCAAGTTGAGGAGAGTGTAATACTACACATGGACATGTTTAAAAGGGTTTTGATGGAAGTCTTAAATGAAATTCCTGATGACTTATACAAAAGACTTGAGGCCAGAAGGCAAGGAGTAATAAACTGGACAAGAAAATAAAAGTAGAAAAACTACTTGCTGTATATCCGGTAAATTCCCCAAAAGAAATTGATGATCTGATAGCTCAGGCCAACCGGATAGTTTTTTCCACTGCACACTAGCATATTTCACTGATGGTAGGTAGAGTTACAAAGGTTTCAGAGGAAATAGAAGATGGTTTGGACATATTTTTGGTTGAAAAAGAAAAACAAGAAGAATATAGGAATCCCAAGCCTATTAAGGTATATCAGAAGGATAAGGACAAAGGGAAAGGGAAAGTTGGTGGACCTCCAAGCATAAAGATTAAAGATAACCTACCTCCACCTGTAAAAATTGCAATCCCTGAAAACCAACCGGCAACTGAAAGCATGGATGCAGAGGATAGCAAAACAAATCCTGAAGTCCTATTCATTGTAAATGTTGATACCCAAAAGATCAACATAACAGTTGATAAAGACCTAAGTGAAAAATCAGATATGGCCAAAAAGCCTCCGGTAACAGGAAATACAAAGCAACCGGCAGTGGATATAGGGAAAAAGATGGAATCTGAAGCACAAATAGAGAAACCGACAGAGCTAAAGGCTCCAGAACAAATGCCACTAGTAAGAAATGAAGCAGGAAAACCAGTGCTAAAGGAAATGCAGACACAAACTAACCTGCCAGAGGTCAATACAAGCATGGTCACTTCCACCGGTACTTAGTTTGTTGGGTCACCATCAAAGTCAACAAATGTGACTAAGGTATTACTTGAATCCATCAAGAAAATAACTGACTATAGCTCACAAGCTTACAAAGCAATAGATGATTCAATACCAATTTTGAAAACAATAGCTCCTAATTGTAATATAGTTAATAAAGATTCTTTAGGATAGTTGGATACACTATGTAAATACATTTTTGGAAATATTGAGCAAATAAAGGTAGAATCTGTAAAGGACATTGTAGAAAAGGAGAAACATAAATTCTTTGAGGAAGAAATTAAGAAGTGTAACAGAGATTTTGACACACTTCTACCGGAACTGTGTAGTTTGTTAAAAGAGTACAAAAACCTATACAAAGACACATGCAAAACAAACTTCTTGACTATAGATATAGACAAGAAGATAAGCAAGACATAGGAAGAGATAAACAAGCTTGCAGACAATTTTGTAAACTCATCAGATTCATTATTTGTTTTTGAAGATAAGTTAGCAAATTTTGAGGCAGAATTACTTAAACAGGAGAAAGAGAAAGAGACAATAATAAATAAGGCAAAATACTTGAGATCTAAACTGAGTCCAAGATTGGATTATCTAGCATCTCTACGGAAGGAAATCTCAGAGGCATTATCACCGGGAAGTAAAACATCGTCAGAGCAATTGCAGCATCTCACCGACACTGTGAAGAGATCTGAAATAGCAACAAAAGATAGCAAAAAGTTTATGGACAGTATAAACTTAATTTTGGGTGATCTTTTTCAGATAATAACTACCCAACTACAAGGTTGAGGTCATGGACCGGTATAACTACAAAATCTACTAACATCTTGACAACCTTTGTCATTGATGCCAAAGGGGGAGTAGTAGGATGAGAAAATTCAAAACACAGGGATCATATGCTCAGGGGGAGTCCCTCATTTTTTTTGGTAAATTTTTGGTCTACACATTTTTGACATCTTTTTGAAATTTCTCATGAGTGTTGCCATCAATGCCAAAGGGGGAGATTGTTGGCATATGGACACTCCAATGAGACATTGTGTGTGATTGAAGGTTTTGTCATTGATGGCAACCTTGCAATCCTATGGCACTGGCAAGACATTCTACCGACAAAGCATTATTCAAACAAGACACTGCACCGACATCAGTAAAACCACTTTACACCAGCACTGGCACCGACACTGGCACAGAAGAAAAGATGTATACCAACACAAAGGCCGACAGGAGTTTTGATATGTAATATTTTGATTATTATTGCAAGCCAACTTGGCAAATTGTAAAATGACTCTTGTATATAAAAGAGATCATTATAGACATTTGTAGGGATAGGTAAGCGAGCATAAAGAAAATTATTAGACAGACCTAATGTGCGAATTATAGGTCAAGGGTATATGTAAAGAATAGAGCAAGAACCAGTATTGAATCTGGCATTGGAGATGCTATTATAAAGTAGTACATATCATTGGATTAGTTTAATCCTTATTGTAAGTCAGTGTGACTTCTCACTGAGCAATGTGCTCTAGGCAATTGGCCTTCCTGCATGTGCAGGCCCCTATTGTAAGTAATATTCTCTTATTGGCCAGTAAGTGAATATTGTGGGTCACAAATCCCACCGAGGTTTTTCCCACACTGGGTTTCCTCATTAAACATCTTGTGTTATGGTGTTCTTTTCATGTGGATGTTTTTGATTCTGTTTATTACATTAATTCTTACATACCGGTACACTGTTACTTTATGTTTTGTATGTTTTATCTTAAGAAAATTTGAATACCGGTCAGATACTGATTCACCCCCCCCTCTTAGTATCTGTGGGAACCTTAACAAGCCATGCATCCTATCACTGATGAGATATGAGAGAGGGTGGCATTATTGATTCGAGCAGCAGAAAACTTGCAAGTAAGCAGTAATGAAAGCTTTAGTTATAACAAAAGTTCAATAATAGTTTATATTTTATTCTCTTTTATGTCATTAACTAAAATATGTATGTATTGTTTTTACAGCAATTTATCTGCCCTCATGAAAGTCATTGCCATGATCAGGGTGTTGCGGGATCTTTAGGTGATGATGATTTTCTTGTATTACTGCTTGCTTGGCTTATCACTCTGAGTACCCAAAACACATCATACTTGATACTGTCAATTTTCAAAATAAAGGTTCATCCTTGTTTACAATTCTTGCACTTTTCATATATTTAATGTATTATTCTTTAGGTGTTGTCAATGTTCCTGTGCAAATGCCACCATCGCCTCATCAGAGGTCACCCTCACCTGTATTGCTGAATGCAATGTCAGCAACACGTAGCATGCATACATCCTCTACTACACATCATATTGGCCCACCCACTGTTGGTAGATCCCTCTTTTTCTCTATCTTCTGTCATGTGTTTATTTCCCTCCAAGCGTTCTTTCTTGAATTCTAATGCCATTTCATAGTGGATTCATTTTTTGCAGGAGGAGATGCACATGAGGATGTGCCAGAGGTGACTACTGCTGATAACATACCATCATTTCCTGGATCTTCTTGTATTGCTAGTACAGGAACGTTGTAGGCCACATTGGTGGTGAGCAATGAAGAAATGATTCCCTTAAAGATACAAAAGGTTCCAGGTACTTTAAAATTATTATTATATATACTCTAATTGTAATTTACTTTATGATCACTCATTTTGGACTAATGATCCCATGATTTTTTTGCAGACAATGATATTTTCTATAAACATCTTAGTGACATTGCATTGCACATATTTAGGCCCAACATATGTAAAAGGTGGTACATCATATGTGAACTAACCCTAATCTACTATTTTGATTTCATATCATTGCTAGAATAGTTTTCCTTTGATCCATTTCTTGAAGTGTAATAAATGTAGCTTCAATTCATTTCTGAATCTAATAGGTTTGTTTTTGCTTTAAAAGGTGGAATGACCAAGAAAAAAGGTTAAAAGATGAATTGACAAACGAAATGGTTGAGTGGTTTGGAAATGACACCTTTGACAAAACCAAGCTCCTTGAAAAAGCTGGCACATATCTAAAGTATGTAAGGGACTAATACAGGACCCATTTAGAGAGGAACCTAAAGTACGAGCATCCCCCCATGATTCTAGAGAGGGAGTGGAAGGACCTGATTTTGGATACCAAGGAGAGAATTGAAAGGAAAAAAGGAAATACACCACCAAACGCTAGAAGAAGGTACGGGATACTATTAAGAATGTAATTATGTACTAATTAATTACTCTTTATATTTATATAATCTAACATATTTCAAACTTTTTATAGACTGAGTGACATGTCAAAGGCAACCAAGGCATGACAAGAAAAGCATGGGCAACACAAACTCGGCTCTGGTGGTTACATGAAACTTGCTGCACGAATTGTAAGTATCTCATGTAAACGAAATATTGCATCAAAATATTAATAAATTGCAAACATTTTTTTTTATCAAACAATGCAAGCAAAATTCATGGTACCAAACAAAAATGTAGGGCTCTAAATTTAATAAAGCACCCACAGAAGATGACAAGAGAATTACCTACCAGCAAGGCTATTCAACCATGGCCGATCGGCTATGAGAATTGAGTGGGCATACACAACATTCGAGTGCATCCATCACACAGGTAAATGAGCTAAATGGAAATTGTTTCAAATTGAATACTTTACCAATAATCTAATTGATGTTGAGTTCTAACATAAAGTGGCTATATTTGTTTTAAATAAGCAAGCAATGATAACAATGTGCATGACATTTTAATGCAACCTGCTAATCATGAAACACCACCTGCACATGAAGGTTCGGATGTGCATCCCAGTAGTGGAGGTATTCATTTGCTATTCAATTTTATTTATTTATCTATTAATACAATTAAACATCCTAATTTGTAATTAGAGTAGTAATTAATGTAACCTTTTTTGTTAATATTTTAGAGCATGTAGTCGGTGGTGACCAAGTCGAGCATGATCTGGGTAGACAACATTAGGAACGTGATGTTCCTCACTCAGGTAAAGAGGACCATTGTTATTCCTTTAAACAAATATACTTGCAATTGGTGTTCAACATTAATGTAACCTTTAGTATTTCAACTCCAGATGATCTAGAGGGTGTTCAACATTTTGAGGTTGAGGCTACATAAAATGATGTGGCCCCATCAGGTAAAGAGTGCAACAATTATGCTCTCTAAATTAATGAAATACTTGTAACAATAATATATATATATATATATATATATATATATATATATATATAACCCATTTCTTTGTTATTGCAGAGGACCCCCCTTCGCTTCAGTGTCCTCTTCCTCAGTATAGGACTAGGCATACATCAAGATCACGATCAATTGCCAAAACATCTGCAGAGGGGGGAAATGATGAAGAAACCGATGTTCCACTTAGTCTTTTCATAGCTTCAAAGAAAAAACAAAAAAATAAATGATTGTAATCTAACTTATTTGATAATGACTAATTTTTATGTGTTAGTGAATGTAAATTATGTGCTAATTAATGGCTATGGATGACATGTGTTAATTAATATTGATGAATGTTGTGTGTTAATTAATGTTAATCAATGTTATGTGTTAATGAATGCTATGTGATATTAATGAATGAATGCTATATTTTATTAATGGTAGAAAGAAAGAAAGAATGAATGTTATAAGATCTTAACAGGGAATTTAGAGTGATGTTAGGGGGGGAGGGGCCAAATGAGCTTCCACCTTCACGTGGTTGGCCCTGTTAAGTAGAGAATATTAAACTATTCTCGAAACCAAGCGAAGCTCAAAAAGATAACACACTTTTGAATATTTCATTATGTTGCACAGTTAATCTTATTGAATAATGTATATTGAATCTTAATTGCAAGGTCCAATAGAGCTAACATGAACAACAACACCACAAGTTGTTGGGTATAATGAACTCTCATATTGTCTTGTCTGTACACAAACAATATGAGTTGCTTCTATTGTTGATATCCAAGGCGAGACTGCAAAAGTTATGAATATGCCTCATCCTTGTAAGTTTTTTTATTACTTGTCATTTTCTTTAGCATTTTGTTACTTCATGAATGAGATGTTTTCAGATGTCTATTCCATGAATACCTATCTATTGTATGATTCATGATCTCGCTTCTAATTCAACTCTTTATATGTCCTAAAATTGTATGAGCCTAATAGCTTCTACTCTTGTTGATAGTTTGGTGGCTCTAAACAATGGCTCCTTCGAAGAAGCGTGATCCTTGTAATTTTGACCTTCCATGATGTGAAAAAGAGGTTATGTTATGAATAATGGTCTAGATGATTTAGATATTTTTTATTATGTTAAGTATAAGTAAATTTGGGCTTCCTTCGCTATGGTCACTATTTTGTACTAACTATTGTCATTTAGTGTGATTTGAGAATGGACTTCAAGTAATAATGAGGGTGGAAACAATATTCAAGTGTAAGGGGGTATGCGGCCTTGACCAAGGGATAAACAAGCAAAGAGGTATGTTGAGTGCATATATACATTTTATGTTTCCATGATATAAGTTAGATATCAAACATGTAACTTGGATTGATTTGCAATTTCATTCATAAATATTAGATCTTCCTTGAAATTTCATTCTTGGTATCTCTATCAATCATGTTGCTAAATGAAAATCCTAAACCTCTCTCATTGATGCATAGACATATAGAACTTTGTTGTTTCTACACAAAGGATTGTAGGAATTGCTTTCAAAAACTCTAAAAAAATTGTTAAACCTTAATAGTCCAAGAATCCCTAAATTCATTGGTGAGAGACCTTCTCAAGTGAAAAATACTAGTGAAGGTTGTGTAACATTATTTTGAAAATGTATGGCAAAGCATGAATGCTGTATAATAGTGTTGGGAGAATTGACAGATGATTGACAACAATGACTGTGACAGCCAAGTCACTTAGGACAATTGGAAAGATATGATTTGTTTCCACTTATTAGGGCCTCCAAACCCCTTTAAAAGTTTCCAAGGATCACTACAACCCTATCTCAGATCTCCACCACATAATAAGATTATTCATTTCATCATACTCCCAAAAACTCAGTCTTCATTTGTTCACTAGGACAACCACACACTATCTAGGGACAGTCATAAAGTTCTTGATGATTTGCCCTACCCAAGGGCCACAATAGCTTGTAAAGGGTCTGCACTAACCCTCTACACCCCTCACTACCTTCCTCCAAACACATAGGGGATCTATCTTGCACTTACAACTTCAAATCTGCCCTCGATGATGCACTAGGTTTGATACATGACCAATATCATACCAACAGTCACCATTTGCATGTGCCAATGAATCTTGGAGACCTACAAAGCATAAAAATGTGAAAGATAATACCAATATACATGTTCTTTTTCTTTGGAGAATATGAAGTGTTGGTAATCACAATGTACACATATTGGTTTCAGTAGTAAATCCATAGAAGTAACCTTTCAAAGTAGTGCAGTTTCATTGTAGTCTAGTATGGCAATGTGAAAATCACAACCTATATGTTTCCTCCAAAACCTCAAAAGCATAAGTTATTACATTCAAATATTTGAAATTTGAAAAGACAGAAAGTGAAAACTTATGTAATAGTTGTGCAGTTCTATGAATTTGTATTTCAAGCTTGGGGAAGCATGTTGAAGTTACTTTTAGATACTACACATGTATTCTTTATTGTATGCCTTTACTATGATACCACAGTTGCTTCATTATTTGAACAAAAACTTGTTTAATCTTAAGGAAATGAATATGAATTGTATGAGAGGGCATCTATTGTTTTTTTTATTGTATTTCTAAGAAATATTTTTACTAGTGTTTGTATGCTACTATTGCTTTGGAGGGGTCCTCATTGTATCGATTCATTTGGAAGTAGATTAGATTTGCTTTGGTCTTTTTGTAATATTCAAATTTTGGGCGAGTATATACTATATAGATAGCATATTAAGAGTTAGAGACCATTTCATTCTTAGATGCTTTTAAACAAGTTTTATGGGGTTTGAAGAGTTAGAGAGGAAGAGGCATATTTAGGTGTTATAACTATAATGAACTAGGGCACCCATCACTCAAATGTCCTAAATGGAGTGAAGATAAGAAATATAGGAGGGTAAACTTGACACAAGAAGACACAAAAGGAGAAGAACAAGAACCTATCTTGGCATTTCCAGAGGAAGGAGAGTTATTACTCATGGGGAAAGTACAACCATCACAACAAGAGAGGATCTTCAGGACAAATTGTCTAATCCATGGCAAGGTATGCAATTTGATTGTTGTTTCGGGGGCTTGTCACAATTTGGTTGCTTATGAAGTACTCAAAAAGTTGAATTTACAAACCCTTGCACATCCTAAGCCATATTTTGCTACATGGGTTAGTGAAGGTCAGAATATGTTGGTAAAGGATCAAGTAGTCATAAATTTATCCATTGGTAAGTATGTTGATAGCATTTTATGTGATGTCATGGATATGAGTTGTGGTCATTTAATTTTGGGTAGACCTTGGCAAAATTCTAGAAGAATTATGCATGATGGTTACACAAACACCTATTTGGTTCATAAGGGTAAGATGACATATAAGTTAAGCCCATTGATTCAATGAAGAAAAGACAATATTGTTATGTGTTTTGGTGATAAGTTTTCTGTTCAAAGGCAGGGTACAAAGAGGACTAATTTGCAGTAGTATGGTAGTCTGGTTCATAGAGAAGGTTGGGATCTTAAACATGTGCAAGTGGGTTCAGTACAATGTCCTATCATTGGAAAACAAAGCGGGAGTAGGTTTGATAAGTTGTAGATGCCTCAAGATAGAGGGAAGAAGGCATTCATAACAACAACTTTAAACAAGAACACCAATGGTTTGGGGCAGCCAAATCATAAAGTTTTTATTTCTAATGATTGGTGTGTGAATGCAGGTGATCATAAGAAGAAAAAGATCACTTTGGGGGACTATCTAGTTCCTAAATGTCAGATAACAACAAGAAAAACCAAAGGAAGGACATGGATGACTTCTTGGGACAAGAGTCTTTTTCAAGGTAGGGTGTATGGTGCAGGGGCACCCAAGCAATCCAATGCAACCATGAAGCCATAAAAGGCCAAGGAGGAATTTAAAACATCAAGAAATGTCTACAAGATCAATTATGAGGTCTTAAAACCAATAATGGCCTTTGAGGCACAAAAATATAAAAAAATTGTCAATCTATCCTTAAAGTTGTAAAATGTTGGATATTGGGTCAAAACACCCAAAAAGGGATCTAGGAGGGTTTAGATGCATCTAGATATGAAATAGGGATGAAAATACATAAATTCCAATGTTTATTTAAAGATGGTAATGCAATTTTAATATGTTGCCAAATTCAAACATTTGAATTCCAACAGTTAGGAAGAAGTAGGTGGGAAACTAGTTTTAAGTGTTTTTGTGTTAAATAAACAATGTAACCAACCATAAGTTGGTTGAAAAGTAATAGAGGAAGGTTTATAAAGTCATTTTAATGCAATGTATGGCATGGTGAATTCCTGGTGTACGAACAACATCTGGAAAAGTAATGAAACTCAAATTTTGAAGCCATTTCTTGATTTTCATGAACTTGTGAGGGTTTTACTTGGTATAATTCATATGATAGCATTTTTAGGGAATTGATTTCAACATTTAATACCTATGTGAATGCTTTGAAGTCACTACTAGGTTATAAAATTGATTTATTGCTGACTGTCCCAGAATTTTGTTACTTTTTCCTTTAACAGTTTTGACAAATTCTAATACTATGGTCATTCCATGAATGATATGACTCTGATTCTCATGGAATGACTATAAAATGACATTAAAATTCTCTCTCTATATAAAATTCCAAGACACCAGACAAACAAAATGCACTTTTAGATACCTTTTTGGCTTTTCTATACCATACTCGGAGCATTTAGCAAGTTGTTTTAGAAAGTATCTGTTGTTTTTAGACTGTCCTTTGTTTTCAATTAACTAGAATGGTGGATTAACAAAGCAACTACAAGAAATATTACTCCCTGGTACTTTTAACCTCAAAAAATTCTTAGCACATGAAAAATGATGAAGGAATATGCAATCAATTTCAAGGTATGAGGTTCCCAACCCCAAAAGCCCTAAATTCTTCACTCAAACCCCTAAAAACAAGGGTTTCTCCAATCTCACACTTCCACACACTTCTAGAATCAATTGGTTGTTGTCTCACATTTAGATATCCAACGTACAACTATACAAATCATAAGATATACCCCTCCAATGGGTAGATCTCTCCAACCTTCACCCTACCTAGCCTCTTCACTAGGCTTTCCCGGCAAGAGATCACCGTAAATTTGTCAACCTTCACCAAGAGATCACCATAAATTTGTCAACCTTCACCAAGGGATCACCGTAAATTTGTCAACCTTTCCTTCATTTAAACCAAGTAAACCTTTATGTATATGTATATGCATATGCATATGCATATGTATATGTATATGATCTTTTATGAATATAGAAAGCTTACTATTATATATACTAATTAAATAATCCAACAATTTTATTTTGAGAAGTAATTCATTCCTTTAAATATTATTAACAACCAAAAGGTTGTAGTTCAATCAATCAAGCATAATTGGTGTAGGTGATGGCGTGTTTCTTAATTATACCATCCATAAAAGGCTTATACTATTATATATAAAAAAAATCAATAATTCAACAATTTTATTTTGAAAAGTACTCCCTTAATTTAAAAATTATTAACAATTAAATGGTTGTACTTAAATCAGTTGAGCATAATTGGTGAGGGTGATGATATGTTTCTTGATTATACCATCCACAAAATGCTCAAAATTAAATGAAAATCGTTTACTCAAATACATCATTGGTGGAAAGCTGCAAAATGCCATTTTCATACATAAGCAAGACATACTCAATTGGGCACAATCACCAAGAGAATGGTAAAAAATGTGTTTGAGATCATTGTCCTAATTGTGATGTGGTCACCAAGACCGTAAATTTTTCAACCTTTCCTTCATTTAAACCAAGTAAACCTTTATGTATAACCAACACTCCGATGAAAATTAGTCGCAATTCCGACAATCGGCCGTCGAAAATTAGCTCTGAATGTACTAGTCTAAAAGTTGACCTACTTGCTGACTTGTTACATCGATGCACACTCCACTGACCTGTGCAATATCACCACCTAGAATCCAGTTGTCATGTTTGTCAACATCCACCTCTGCTTGGATTTGTATGTTGGTTTGACATTCCTTGTTGACTAAGGTTGACTACCGGCTCAGTTCACCTTACCGGTATAACCAACAAACATCCTCTTTACTGGCAACACATCCTCTTGATAATTCATCTTGCCTTCTGGTATTTCTCCATGCCATCCTCTGTGTTCTGCTCATTGGGTGTTGTTGTGATTCTTTTAACATTCTTTCTCTTCATCACAAACAAACAACCAACCTTCATACTAGTTTGTACCTTACCGATAAGCCTGCTTTACTTGCAGATGACACAATTCATGTGTATCGGTAGCCTTCCTTCTGTCTTCTCACTCACATGTGAATTTCCATCATATGTCTTTCTCTTCTTATACCAATCACCACTTCTTACCTACTAGTGACCTTGCCAAACCAGTTGACATCAATGATAACTTAATGCCAATAATGCCAAAAATCTCCCCCTTTGGCATTGGTGTCAACTTATTGCAAGACAGTTCATACCGACAGATTTCTCCCCCTTTGACACAATGACAAAGGGTATTGTACACTCCCCCTTTGATCCATACCTAGCTCCCCCTTAGGATACTACTAGTTATTGCAGTTGGTATTGAGATGTGGTTCAAGAGTTATAGATGTTGCTATGAACTCCCCCTGAACCATAAAAATCCTTCCTTTCTCAAGTGCATAAGATAGGTGACACAACTCCCAACTTGTGTCTTAAGTACTCAAAAGTGCTTACCAGAAATGGTTGGTGAAAATGTCTGCTACTTGTTCTACAGTAGGGAATAGTCCATCTTTACTTTATGTCGTTCAACCTTCTCTTTGAGGAAATGATACTTGGTGGTTATATTCTTTTTCCTGGAATGCATCACCATATTCTTTGATATGTTGATGGCACTTGAAATATCACATCGGATGAGAATAGGATTAGTAATGTCCACCAGTATGTCCTTGAGGGTTTGCTTCATCCAAAGAACCCGAGAGTAGCATGTAGCTGCAACAATGTATTCTACTTCAACAATTGATAGGAAGACTAAATCTTGCTTCTTGCTATGCCATGAGACCAACCGGTCACCTAGGAAGAATGAACCACCACTTGTACTCTTTCAGTCATCAATGCAACTTGTCCAATTAGCATCAGTGTATGCTTCCAAGATGAATGCCCCTTGTTTAGGGTACAACAATCCATAAATGAGTGTTCCTTGTAGGTATGTAAATATTTTGCTTACAACATTCATATGTGACTGCTTTGGTACAACTTGAAATATGGTCACTATGCACACTACCTACACTATATCCAAGTTAGAAGCAGTTAGATCTAATAGGTTGCCTATCATAGATCTATACAATGTCTGATCCACCACTGGTGATTTATCATTCTTGTTTAATTTTCTTTTGGTCACCATGGGGGCACTTACCTGTTTGCAATCCTCCATTTGAAATTTATTCAACATATCCTTTGCATACTTGGTTTGTGAGATAAAGATTCCCTTATCTTACTTTAATATCTGCAAACCAAGGAGGTATGCCAATTCACCAAGCATTGACTTCTCAAATTCTGACTACATCTTATCAGCAAATTCTTTGCAAAGGGTGTCCTTATTGCCTCCAAAAATAATGTCATCTACATACACAACCACAATGATAATGTGGTTTCCATCTTTCTTTATGTATAAATTGTTGTCAGCACTCCTCTTTTTGAATCCTTGCTCCTTCAGGTACTGATCTAATCTTGAATACCATGCTCTAGGAGCTTGCTTTAAACCATACAGGGCTTTCTTCAACCAACACACAAAGGTTTCATCATCATGTAGCAGAAACCCTTTCGGTTGCTCCATGTACACTTTTTCTTCCAAATTTCCATTTAGGAAGGCAATTTGAACATCCATCTGATATACTTTATAACCCTTGTAGGTAGAGAAGGCTAGAAACATTCTAATTGCTTCTAATCTGGCTACCAATGCAAATGTTTCTTCAAATTCAATGCCCTCTACTTGAGAGTATCCTTTGCACACAAGTCTAGCTTTATGCCTAACAATTTTACCTTCTTCATTCATCTTATTCTGGTAGACCCATTTAGTACCAGCGATGTTCTTGTCTTCTAGTCTAGGGACTAATTCCCAAGTTTTGTTCTTCTCAATTTGTTGCAGTTCTTCTTCCATGGAATCCATCCACTTCTGTCTTTTGCTACCTCATTGAATGTTTTAGGTTCTACTTTAGTCATGACGCAAAAGTTGACTTGTTCATCATTCTGGGCAAGTCTTCTTCTAGTCTGCAAACTATCACTCTTATTTCCTAGAATCTACTCTTCCAAGTGATTCAACTGCACATACTGGTTGGGAGCCTTTTTGAATGCTTCTTCTGGTTCATTGTCTTACTGAGCTTCATCACCTTCATCCCTGGAATCATCATACTGGTTTACCTGTGATTGAATTCCTTTGTGCATATCCTCATCAACTCTTACATGCACACTCTTAATGATTCTTCTTAGTCTTTTGTTGTAGCATTTGTAGGCTTTGTTGTTTAATGAGTAACCAAGGAAGATTCCTTCATCACACCCAGAGTCAAAACTACCTAGACCATCCATACCTCTCTAGATAAAATACTTACTTCGAAATACCTTGAAGTATTTGACTGATGGCTTTCGGTTATACCACAACTCATAAGGTGTCATTCTTTTGTTTGTCCTTAGTTGAACCTAGTTCAAGGTATATGCAGCAGTATGAATAGCTTCCTTCCAACATGTGTCTGGCAGATTGGCCTCATTTAACATGGTTTTGGCCATCTCCTTGACTGTCCTGTTCTTCCTTTCTACCACACCATTTTGTTGTGGTGTCCTAGGGGCTGACTATTGCCTTCTAATTCCATGTCTTTCACAATAATCTTCAAACTCATTTGATGTGAACTCTCCACCCCGCTCTGATCTTAGACATTTTAGCTTTCACCCACTTTCCTTCTCCACCATCTTCCTAAAGATCTTGAATATGTCAAATGCTTGTGATTTATCTTTCAAGAAAGTGACCCATGTCATTCTTGAATAATCATCAATAAAGAGCATAAAATATATTTCACTGACAAGAGCTCTTGTCCTAGTTGGACCACACAGATCTGTATGTATAATTTCAAGTGGTCTTGAGGTGCTATGCTCTTTTGTCTTGAAGCTCACCTTAGTTTGCTTCCCTTTTACACATTCATCACAAAATGTGCTTACCGGTTTGATGATGGGTGGAATATTTCTTACACACCCCTTTTTACTTATTGCAACTAAGTTATCAAAGTTTATGTGGCCTAATATTTGATGCCACATCCAGCTTTCATCAACTTGTCCCATCATGCATTGGGACTCATAGAATTCCTTCAAATTGTAAACATTGCCATTTGTTCTCTTTCCTTTTGCCACAACCTGAACGGTACTCTCTTTCTTTATCTTGTAGTTGGTAGAGTCAAAGGTGAATTTATAACCTTTGCCACACATCTGACTCACACTCAGTAGATTGTGTTTTAGGCCTTCCACATAATATACATCACGTGCCTTCAATTTGCTATCAATATTTAGACTACCTTTTCCCTTTATTTTGATGGACGAGTTATCTTTGAATCTTACTGAACCACCATTCCAGTCTTCAAGCTTAATAAATTTCTTTTTATCACCAGTCATGTGGTTGGAACAACCACTATCTACAACCCATAGATTTTTCCTTTCAGCATGTAAGGCGGTTTGCACTATCAGACTTGATTTTGCCTTGTCTTTTTCTTTCTCAACCCATAGCGGTTTGGTTTAATTCTTCTTGCCAGTTGTTATTTTATGCTCTGGTTCAACTATCGGTTCTTGATCAGGATTTGTCTTCTTCTATTTGATCTTCCTATTTTTACAAAAATTTTGTATATGTCCAAAATCTTGACAGTTATAGCATTTCACATTTTTTATTTAAAGATGAATCTTTAAAATTATTGTAGGACACCATTTTATTCTTCCTACATTCAAAAATCCTATGACCAAATCCGTTGCACTCATAACATACAATGTATTCATATCCCATAGTGCATTGAAAGGATTTCTACTTTCATAACTCATAGTGGACTTATTGGTTAATCTATAGTTAGCTATTATATGCCCAAATTTGTTACATTGGTAACAATAACCATGAAAGTTTGGAACATACCAGTTAGGTTGCCTTGGTCTTGCAAACGACTGCCTCACCGGGGGTCTACCTTTCATGTTATTGACTTTGGTGAATCCTTCATGGTCAACTCTTTCATTTCTCCTTAGATCTGCATGTCGGTATATTGAGTGTGGCCTCCAGTTCATTGATTGTGTATACCAGTTTGTGTGGCAGTTTCTAACAACATTTGCATATGTCTTCTTACTGGTATCCTTTCTTATTGGGAACATCTTCTTCTCTTCACCTTCATTGGAAGAAGTGAATTGTATCTCCTTATCAGATGTGTCTTTTTTGTTTGAACTTTGACCTTTTTCAAATCCTAAGCCACTAGTATCTTTGGATTGCTTTTGTTTGCTCAACATCTTATCTAAGGTTTTGGTGTTGCCTTCATATTTGCTTCACTTTTATTTCTTCCTTAGTTTCTTCAAGCTACTTTCTGAGCTTCACTATTTCTTCTTCTAGATCTTGATGCTCCTTTTCCTTCTTCATCAGATCAGAGGATGTAACTTCACATATCATCTTGGCTTCTTCCAACTGCAATTTCAAGTCAAATATAACTTGATTGGACTCATCCAGGGATTGCTTCAAGAGACCTTGTTCATCTACTGCAGCAAGCTTGAACTTATTGAGTTCTCTTCTTGTTTTACTCAGCTCCTCAAGAGCACTTATAAGCTCACCTTCTAGATCCACTTCAGCCTCAATGTCTTCTTCTTCCTCATCTTCATCAATCGATTCATCAAGTGCCATAAAGAGATTAACTTCTTTGTCATTCTCTTGATAGTCATCTTCTGATGCACTTTCTTCATCTGTGGCATCATCCTCAATAGTATCTAGGTTGTTCTACTTCTGGTAGCCTCTTCTTCCTTGCCAATAGACATTTCTTTCTTTGTCTTTACATGCAAATCTGCTAAAGCTTCTTGACTCATCTCCAACAGTTTCATTATAAGGATATTTTGCAGCAAAGTGTCCAACTTTACCATAGTTAAAACATTTGAGTGGTATATTTCCTTTATACTTGTCGGATCCTCTTTTGATCTTTCTAACAAATTTTTCTACCTCTACATTAAAGTCTTCACTCGATCCTTTATAAACAACCACTTCTTTGCCCTTCTTGATGGAGTTGAATGCTACCTCTTTCCTTGAGGATGTATCACCAATTGTTCTCATTTCATAGGCCATAAGTGAGCCAAATAGCTCATCCATTGTAAATATCTTCAGATCCTTGGCTTCTTCTATGGCAAAAACCTTAGTATCATACTTAGGTGTGAGAGACCTAAGTACCTTCTTGACAAAAATCTCATTTTCAATTTCTTCTCCAAGTCCTTTTATGGTATTCACAATTTCATCAAATCTTTGAAGGTAGTCTACAATATTTTCTTCATCCTTCATCTTGATGCCTTCAAGTTGGCCCCTTAGTGCTTGCAACTTGGCCTCTTTGACTTTTGCATCTCCTTCAAATAACCTCTGCATTTTATCCCGTCTCCTTGGTGGATGCACAATGCATGACCTTGAAAAAATCATTATTATACAACCTACTCAATATAGCTTGTTTAGCTTTTGCAACATTCTCATACTCCTTCTTGGCATCTAGATTAGTGGGAGGAACACTAGGGATAGTATACCCATTCTTGATAGACATCCACACATCAAAACCAAGGGAGGAAATATAGGTCTCCATTCTTTTGCTCCAAAAGGCATAGTTAGACCCATCAAACAAGGGAGCTTTTGAGGAGGTAGACACATTTCTTGTCATTGTGTTCTAAGACCAGAATCTACCCAAGCTTTAAACAACTGGGAGCCTAGGCTCTGATACCAATTATTGAACACAATGTACCACTATGAGGGGGGTGAATCAGTGGTTCCGAAATTCTTTTCTTTTTAACACAAGCTTAGAATATTGGTTATTATCCTAAGCACTAAATAGTCAAAATGGTAAGACAAAAGTGAATACCAAAAGAGACAAACACACAAATGCAACCCACAAAACCAGATGTACGAGGAAAACCCAAAATGGGAAAAACCTCGATGAGAAATATTGTTGGAGAGTACTCCTCCAATCCAGCCTCACAAGTGAAACAATGAATTACAAAGATTTAGGGCACCAACCCAAGGAGCACCAACCCCTACACCAAGCTCCAACTTGGTGATGTACATTGCAATACAATTTTGATACAATTATAGCTTCTGGTTGCAAATGAGTTCTACAACACTTGATCAAATAGATTTCTATCAATTAACATTCTTCTCTTCTTCTCTCTTAGCCTCACACCACACTTAGTCACACTTGGATGCTTTCTTGACCAATCATACCTCACTTGTTAGCTCAAGTATCAGACCTGCAATAGTTTACTGGTACTTTGTCTCTACCGATTAAACCCTCTCACCAGTTTGCCTGCTAACTCACTTTGCAACTTTCTTAGAATAAATTCTAAGGAAGATGATCCTTCTTTGTGCTCTAGCTCTCTTCACTCTCCTTCTTCACATCAAGCATCATCAATTTTTGTCTTGAGCTCACATATTTATAATCTTGGATTCCCACCAAAAACCACATTCAAACAATGTCGTGTTAGGTTTTTCCTTCTCCAACTTGATCCAAATCTAATTTGATTTGATCTACTTTTCCAGGGATATGATCTTTATGAAACAGAACAACACTAACAAAGCTTCACATTCTAATGTGCATTTTCTAAATTTGGAGGTTTGCACCATGCTTTTCTGCTTTTCTCTGTCATACGCCATTAATGGCTTGGTTTTTTCCTTAAGCAAACAGGTACAAAGATCAAATCTTCTTGTAGGTTCAATTCAGTCACTTGCCAACTTGCCTTCCTCAAGCCACAATCCTCTGGCACCCTCCGTGACTTGCAGATTCTTCATAAAAGTTAACCTCCTTGCTAACTTGTTATATTAATGCACACTCCATCGACTTGCGCAATATCACTGCCTAGCATCCAGTTGTCATGTTTATCAACATCCACCTCTGCTTGGATTTCTATGTCAGTTTGACATTCTTTGTTGACCAAGGTTGACTACCGGCTCAATTCACCTTACTGGTATAACCAACAAACATCCTCTTTACCGACAACACATCCACTTGATAATTCATCTTGCCTTCTAGTATGTCTTCATGCCATCCTCTCTGTTCTGCTCACCGGGTGTTGTTGTGATTCTTTTAACATGTTGCCTCTTCATCACAAACAAACAACCAACCTTCATCCCAATTTGCGCCTTATCGATAAGCCTTCTTTACTGGTAGATGACACAATTTATGTGTATTGGTAGCTTTCCTTCTGTCTCCTCACTCACATGTGCATTGTCATCATATGTCTTGCTCTTCTTATACCGGTCACCACTTCTTACTTACCAATGACCTTGCCAAACTAGTTGACATCAATGACAACTTAATGCTAATAATGCCAACAAATCTCATTGTCCTTTTAACCTCAACATCATTACGAAACTCGAGTCCATCTTAACTGATTCAACTCCTCTTATATTGCAGCTATATAACTTCCTCATTATCCTCATGTGGTTATATTAGTCATTCCACTTTCATGCTTCACCATACTTGTCCTTTCATTGATTCATTGAATTATGTCCAAGCAAAGTATTTTCATAAATGTTTGTATGGCCCATATTACATCCATAATCCCTTTAGACCTAAATTTCATGGTTATTGTGACCATAGAATTTAGAATCATACCCGTAATTTTGGTTGACGACATTTCTCATTTGTCTCCTAGGAGTAGCATATCTCGATCTAATGGAATTCTTCCTTTTGTACTTGACCTCTATGACACCTTCATCATCCACCTTGGCTTTCCCTATGGGATCAACATGTTTTATCTTTGTAGCAGCAACAACATGTGTCTTCACACAATCAGTAGTAGTAGTCAATTCTAGCTTCTTTCTTGAAGCATTTTTTATTGTAAAAATTTGTCCATTACCATTCTTTCTAGAAGATACAAAGTGTATGTTCTTATTAGAGATATCCTCATTGGTATAACTTTGACCATCTTCATATCCAACACCTATAGAGTCTTTTGAGTGATTTTGTTTCTTCAACATATCTTCTAATGCATTGGTGCTACGCTCATACTTTATTTTTATCTTAAGGTCATCCTTGCACTTCTCAAGTTTCTTTCTAAGGTTCACAACTTCTTGCTCCAACTCTTGACACACTTTTTCTTTGGCATCGAAATCTGATTTTGTTACTTCATTTGTCCTCTTGGCTTCTTCTAATTATGTTTTCAAAATTATAATATTTTGTTCCGACTCTTCAAGACATTGTTTAGTCAGCCTTATTCCTCAGCAGCAACATTCCTATACTTTTTGTTTTCCTTTCTCAACCTCTTGATCTCTTCAAGTGCACATACAAGTTCACCTTCAAGGTCTACCTCAATGGTATAGACATAACTGGTAAAAACCCTCAAAGGAGTCAACCGACTTATGCAGCCAGAGCCACGCCATGAAATCAACAAGAAAACAAAACAAATTCACATAAATAGATCATAATAAATCCTTAGAACTGTTGGAAATCATTTGGAAATCATCATATTATCATCAAAGAACATCTGGTAATTAACCAGTTACATGCAGGCTTCAAGCCAGTTACAACCCAACCGAGACTCTAAGAATCAATCAAATCACAAAATGTGAATCTCAATCATTATTCTTAGTTCTACTACCTCTGCCTCTACAAATGATTATATACCATCACATTTATACCCACCGGAACATATCTGGGCTGGCCTAATAAGATTACATTCACCAATGCAGGAAAATGAAATGTGTAATTAGGTCGGCCCTAAGAATTTAGACAAATCTTTCCAGAAAATAACAACCAAGTGATGTGGTTCAGCAGGAAGGTCTGCCACACACCAAAGAACATCGAACAAGACCCAAGATGGATCCACATGCCAAGAATTGCACTGGTAAAGAAGGAAAACCAACCGATAAGCACCAGACTGTTCCGGGAACCTAGAAACAACCAACCAAAAGTGATAACTGGCCAGAAAAGAACCCAAATGAACTACAAATTTGGAATCAAGCACATGAAACCACCAGGAAACCAAAAACAAGATCTACCATGAAGAAAAGGCAATTATCAGTGCCAACCGGCAAGAACACAGAAAACTGCACAAAGAACAAAACAAAGAACAAAACTGGAAGGAAATATTTTTGGTTGATGCAAGATTATTCATCAATTGTAGATGCTCCCGCATCACTCAACCTCAACTTCATCTTCATCGTTACCATCATAAATATTTAAATTTTTAGATTTAGTCCTAGACTCTCTCCTTGATGTATGTTCTTCCTTTAGCTCCTCTTGTACCATGAAGAGATGGGTTTTTTCTTCATCTCTACTGCTACAACTAACTAATCTAGGTCTATTATTTACACATTTGTCTACTCTCTTATTCTGCTTCCTTCCACAGTCCGATCCAATAGTACTAGGCTCTTCTCCATAGATATGCTTCAACCTATTCCATATGTCCTTTGTAGACTTACACTTCTTGACCTTCAAAGACACTTCATTAGATAGTCCACTGAGAATAACCTTCTTAGCTTCAACATTGCATTCATATTCTCTTTTAGCATTAGGATCAGTTGGAGGACTAGCAGGGATAGAGTATCCATTCTTAACAAACTTCCAGACATCATAACCTAAGGAGCACAAGTAGACTTCTATTCTTGAGCTCCAAATGGCATAGTGTATGCCATCAATATTGGTACACCAATAAAGGATGACTCATACATCACCATTGTGTTCACACACCAAAATTTACCCAAGCCAGAGAAAGCTTATCTAATTGGGAACCTAGGGCTCTGATACCAATTGAAGGAACACAATAGATCACTGAGAGGGTGGGTGATCAGTGATAATTAAAATTTAAGAACTTTAAATCAAATTTTTCCAACACTAATAAACAAATAGATTAAATCACATGCACATAAGAGGCAAGCCACATAACACAAAGATATACAAGGAAAACCCATGGTGGGGAAAAAACTCGGTGATAAATGCTACTAGAGTCTACTGCTCCAATCCAGCCTCACAATGAAAAAATGATTACAAAATGTTTTAGGGCATCAACCCTTGCATTTTATGGGCACCAACCCAAAGGAGCACCTACCCCTACTCTGAGCACCTACTTAGATATTTACAAAGATACAATAAGATTTCTTAATACAATGAAAAGCCTTGTTACAAATGAGTTTTGTAACACCTTAAACTCTAATGGACATACATACAATGTTGCTCTCTTATGTTAACCCTTCAATGCTTTTCTCCTGCCTTCTAATCTTTGCAACTCATTACTAGCCTTTGCTCAAAGTCTTCTTTTGTATTTTTTATGACTTCTCTTCTTCTCTTTACATGCATCCCTTTCTTTCACACATACAGATATTTCCCATATTCTTTCTTATCTGCATTCTCACTTTCTCAAGAAGCACACACTCCCCTGACTCTTTTCTGCTATATTTCTTCTTTGCAATCACACCTCTCTTTTCTGCTACTCCAACTATACACTCTCCTCCAGCTTTTTAGATTGGACTACTAACTCTTCTTATCTTTACTTCCTTTCTGAGAATATTTTCCTTTCTGTTCAACAACCCTCTATACTTCTCTCTTTGGATCTATATTTCTCTCAGCTCTCCACCTTACCAACAACATTTCTAACTAAGCTATGCCAACCCAACTCACTTGAAATGCACACTCTATTTTTTCATTCATAATTCACCTTATTATCTTGGCCAGCTCATCATCATTACCTACCTCTATCTCATCTTATCAAAACCTTCTTTTCGGTCATCTGTGTACATGCAAGATTTCCCTCCAAAAGAATTCAAAATTTGATCTTCTCGAGCTTCTGAGAAATCATATCTATAATCTTATTGGATTCTTTGTACAATTATTTTCCATCAAATAGGATCGTCATTCATAAATGTTCTCTCCTGGTGATTTTCTACATTCAGATTACATCTCTAAGCATAGATTACTATATTTAGTGATCCTTGGTCTGATATCTCTATCATGGATATTCTTGTGCCTCTCAACGAATTGCAACAGGGCCTCTATTAAATTCAACTTCATTTCCTCTCAACTTGCTCAGATTAGATAGAAATCTAACCTATTAAAGTACACCTCTCTCTGTAAGCAATGTCTTTTGTCATTTAGATGGGCTTTCCTTCATTCTGCATGCTCCATATCATTAGGTCAACTAGATTAAACTACCCACGTGGACCATTTTTTTATCGGGTCACGTTGGAGTCATCAAAGACCTCTTATTTGATCAAAACCTGCAGTTAGGTTTTTATCACTAAGATACCATATCGTTACACTGACCTAAAACCTTTCTTTGCTTCACAAACCATGCCAACATGATGGCAAGCTTCTACACCGTTTTACTTCTTAACTCACCCCGTGAGATCCTTTTCCTCCAATTTTCTAGCTACAAGATAGTGGGATTCGCCCCTTCTTTCATAATTATGTTTCCCCACAAGACCATCACACTACCATCTTACATGGTGCAAGATAATGGGGTGCATCAACCATATTTGTGTTTCTTACCCTGCAAGACAACACTTTTGCAATCCTTCATGTCGCGAGATGGTGGGGCATCATTTGAACAACCCTTTTCGATGTATGACAAAACCCCTAGTGGTTAGGTTAAACCTTCCTGCCAAACCACAACATCAAAACACTCTTTTTCGCTGTCACTGGCAGTTTCCCTTGACTTGATTATCTTTTTGTGAATCAACAAAACCACTAGCTTCACCTCTCGTGTTCACATATCCTGTTTCACCACTCCATATGTGGTTTGGTCTTTCCTAGCAATTAGCCTACAAAATCGCAAAATCAACCAACAACATATTTTTCTCTATTGCTATATCATAAACCACATGGTTTGCCTTGGAGGTCATCTCATGAAATAGCAATGACACAATTACCTTTTACCATGCGGTCTCTATCATATTTTTTATTTCGCAAAGAGCCTTGGTCAACCACAAGTTTGATCAGCAAAACTGCAAAAAATCCCTGTGGTTAATGGTTTTGCTGAATTGCAAGGAGCTAGGTCAACCAAAACGTTTAAGCCATGACACAACAAAAACCTTTGTTGATGTGATAGTTTATGTGTCACATTGACAATGGTATAACAATGAAGCTCGATAGGAGATAGAAGGGGTCTTAGTGAAAGAAGAAGTTATGCCAAAAAAAAAAGGGACTCCACAAGAACAACTCATCACCAAGGTGGACGAATCAGCTCCCGTCAAATGGGTACCTACTGACACATGGGCAAAGCAGGCCCCATATGAAAAAATCATGGTCTGAGAAGACAAATAAATTGTTGCTACATGGATACCTATGGACGCATGAGAGAAGTGGGCCTAATAGACATAATAGCATTTCATGATTTCGTACAAGAGTTAGTTCAATAGAAAATGTTAACCGCAAAATGGCAAAAAATATCCCAGCGTTAACCATTGTCGCTAAGACAATTACCCTGTCATGTCGAAATCTTTGCAACACATGAATACAACATTTTGGGCACATCTGCAATTTATTTCATTCTGGAACTCATCTACAACCCTAGTTGACATCAGTGACAACATTTTCTAACAACCACGACCTAGATAGTAAATGCTCAAAATGTGCTATTTAAATCTCACCCAAATTAACTAATTAGCTGATAGGATTTTTTTATTGTGGACTTATCTTTCCACAATTTACAGAAAACCTATCTCACACCAGTAAATAGGTTTAATCCATCATTTAACAATTTTTAGATTGCCAAAAAAATATCACACATAAGAAACAAATAAATTCCATTATTTTTTCCCTAATTTTTTCCTGTTATTTTTCATTACATTTTATTGCCACTTTTCATGCATTATATATGTTGTGTTGCATAACTATCATATTGTGCGTGTTTGCAATTGTTGTTGGTTAAGTTAAAAAGAAAAAAAAATGAATGCAACAAGGGACGCAAGCATCGTGTTCTTGTTGATGGTGTGTTGTCATAGGCTGTAATGTGGAGCATGGGGAAGAATGCCTAAAAATATTGGAGGAAGTTTTACGAAAAGTTTGAGATGCATGAAATCTATTGTGAATAATTTGTATAATATTGCTACATGGCATAGAAAGTTGTGAAGATGTGACATTTTTATTAATCTTTTGTTCATAAATTCTATTGTTTAGTACATATAGTCAACAACCAAACAAATTTATGCGTTGATGGGATTAGTAGACCTATAATGCTATCATGTTCTATTGTGAGTAGAATACAATAATTTGGAATCATAACCCCAAATCATTACGTGTCTTCATTCACTAAACAAAGAGAAACAAAGGTAACGTGATCATTAGGTGAAAGAGTGTGAACTATGATAGCATCATTATAACATCATTACCATGATCATTACAATCCATGAGAAGAACACACTCCAAGCTCCCTGAATTGAATCTGAAACTTATATATTTAGAAATTTTAACTTATTTAGTTAACACTCAATAAAATATCAAATTTTTTTTTGGGTGCATTATTATTAGCCTACACAAAATATATGCATCCAATTATCATTTCCATTCACCATTGTATGCATGTCTAATGATAACTGTATGCACCTAAAAATGGTCTGAAGATAATTAATTAAATAAGAAATTATTTAATTAATCCCCATTCCCAATTTAATTGAATTCATTAGCAATTTGATTAAATTCCCTATTCACCTTCTTATTAATAAATCTAAGGATTTATTTAATAAGTTCATTTTAATAGTCCCCTTTAATTAATTAATATAAATTAATTAATCCTCTCCCCATTTAATTCATTCTTCTAATCCCCTAATTAATTAAAACAAATCGATTTATGAGTTGTTGAAAGTTAATTAGCCTTTTCCTATTATTTGAATTTTTAAATTCAAATTTCCCACATGGCTCCTAACTTCTAACCATCTAACCTAACCACCCCTAACCTAACCCATTCCACCTAATCCTGGGTTAAGCTAACCCCATCCTAACCTCCTCATCCTAACCTCCTTATCCTAACCTCCTATGGGTTGGATATTCTCCCCTTGAGACACATGGAACTTATAACACGTCTCCTCCCTTGGACACTTTCTCTCTTGTGAGCAAGATTCCTTGACACTTGTCACCACATAGATGACAAGTGTCCCTCCCTCCAACCTCGTCAAATTTGACCCTTGATATCTTCATACTCAATTTTAACCATTGATTCCTGCCACCTCTGTAATGCCCATAATAAAATAAACTTATATATATGAATACACACACACACACACACACACACACACACACACACACACACACACACACACACACACACACACACACACACACACACACACACATACACACACAGAAAATAAATTTATTTTAAAAAGAATCAAATTAAATAACTACATAGAAATCCAAATTTTCATATTTTGGTATACACGAAATACAATTGGAAAAAAAGCGAATTTAATTACAACCTTCTGCTCCCTGCACGGTAACATGTGTTGCCATCGGTAGCACTGCTACCTCACGGTAGCAAGTGCTACCGTAGGTAGCAGATGCTACCACCGGTAGCATACTACCATCGATAGTACTGCTACCGTGCGGTAGCGGCTACCGATGGGTTTTTATTTTTTTATTTATTTTTTATTATTATTATTTTTAATTATTTTCCTTTGCTAAATACAATAAAAATAAATTTCCAAATACCAATGAAAATTCTCTGTTACAGAATTTTATTATATATATATATATATTTTTGTTCAAAAATTAAATAAATTAATTTTCCAAGACTTATATATCCCAATAAATTTAATTAATAATTAAATTTATTTTCTAAAGTTAATAAATCATTTCATAGAGATCTAATTATTAAACAAAGACTGTCATAGCCCAATCTCAGAACAAAAGCAAACAAGAGGAAATGATTTCTCTAGTAAATCTCATTCCTCCCAAATCTTGCCATTTCCATGCATAATAAAAATCTTGGCGAAATTTTCCATAATAAACTCCCAATTTTCTCAAAATCAAATCCACAAACACTCAAGAAATAATTTCTTTTCATAAACTAGAAATTAACATCAGGAATGGATTGTAGCCAAGAACAAGAAATATACAGACGGGATATGATAAACATCTTAACACACACATCATTCAGAAAGATAGAAGAAATAGAAACATTTTCTTGAAACAACAATCAAAAGAAGCCACCCAACCTGGTATAGCTTTCCTAAAAGAAATCTATAGAAGAGCCCTAATCTTTTCAACAAGCTTCCAAATAAATTTCTTCACCTAAATCCCTGACCTGTTTCTTGTGTATCTAAAATAAAGACCTATTCCCCTATTTAAACTAAAATTCTAGGTTGAATAACTTTTTCTCAAAAACCTAAATTTAGAATAAAAGCAATTTTATTATATTTTTTAATTTTATAACAAAAGATAAGCTAACATGCAATAATTACAAATCATTATTCTTTCTTTTCTCTTCTCATGCAAATTAATTAATTTTCTAAGTAAAGAAATTAAAGCAATACTTTAATTCTAATTAATTCTTTTATTCATTCATTTATTTATTTATTTAAAATTCTAGGAAACAATAAATGCAATTAATCTAATTTATTTTTCCACTAAAATTTGAATAAAATATATTTCTTATATCATGCAGCTTGCAACTTAATTTAATAATTTCTTTTAATTAACTAAATTTATAATATCAATGCATAAAATACATAATTCACAAGAATACCAACTATGAGATAAATCCATAAATTTAATTAATTAATAAAATCCACTAAAAATACACAAACTGAACAAATCTCAAGCAAATACTCATAAAAAGATCAAATGACAAAATACGAAGGCCAAACAAACTGACAGGACGACCAACTGACGACACTCACATGAGTGTAACTGAGTAAAATAGGGTCAACTACTATCTCCTCCACTTCCATCGAAAAATATAAGGCATGCTCAGACCTGTGAAGCCAGGTGGAGATGATACCCTGTACCTACCTGGTACTTGTACCCGCAATATCCTGCATCACCGAACCACACATGCATATATACTATATAGAAAACATGACAAACACACTGATGAAGGAGAATCATGATGTTCCCTGTCTCACCAAAATGAGTGAAGGAAAATCATCCCCTTGCATCCAATACATTCTCAGACACACAATATATAATTCCACATTGCATAGATAAAGTAAAGTGTCTGTATATAGCAATAATCCATAAAATGCCATTAATCACAAGTACTGAAATACTGCAAATAAATTATGCATCTCATATCCAGGTAAAGCATGAAATAGTGTCATAAAAATCTGAATAACACATCATGGTAATGTATCCACTGAAAACAAATAATAATAAAATATGAATCTAATGAGTTCAAACAAGTAGGGGTACTACATTCTCCCCCCCAAAACTAGGCTTACTCTTGGAAGCCTAAAATAAATAAGAATATAGCTCTCTCATCTTCACTGCATCCTCCCAAGTCGTTGAGGTCTCATCATTTGGGTCCCATAGAACCCTTACCTGGTTGATGGTGCGACCCTTGAGGATCAAATCCCGATGTTGAAGAATGTGCATGGGCTCCATGGAAAGTTGCCCATCCTCGATCTGCAAAGAGTTCCAATCAAGAACATGTGTCACATTAGGATGATATGGTTGAATAACTAAACATGGAAAACATCATGGATGCAGGATAAACTCGGTGACAAGGCTAGATGGTAGGCAATAGGTCCTATCCTCTCTAGGATCTCAAAAGGTCCAACAAACCGAGGTGCCAACTTAGAACCCTTTCCATAATAGATCAGACTCTTCCGTGGACACACTCTTAGGAACACACGGTTGCCAACAAAAAATTGACGATCTACCCTATGAGCATCTGCATACTTCTTCTTCCTATCCTATGCAGCTACCAAATGCTCACGAATCTGCTTTACCTGTTGCTCCATCTCCAGAAGAATATCTGGTCCTATAAGCACCCTGTTCTCTAGCCAATCCCAACTCAAAGGAGTGCGGAAAGGATGACCATACAATGCCTGAAAGGGGGACATACCTATGGAGCTATGATATCCATTATTATAAGAAAACTCCACTAGATAGATATAGTCCTCCCAGTGCAACTGTTGGTCCATTACATACATGCGAAGCATGTTCTCTAACACCTGATTCACTCGCTTTGTCTGACCATCTATCTCTGGGTGATAAGTTGAACTAAAGTTCAACTGAGTCCCCAAAGCATGCTGAAGTGAGGTCCACAATGCTGAGGTAAAGACATGATCTCTATCAGATATGATCCACCTCAGAATCCCATGCAATCTCACTACATCTTCCAAGAAGACTCGTGTCACTACTGATGTTTTATAGGAAGCTCGAATAGGAACAAAATGAGCAAATTTAGTCAATCTGTCAACAATGACCATGATAGCATCATGACGAGGCAAAGAGCTAGGAAAACCAACAATGAAATCCATGGAAATGATATCCCATTTCCAATCTGGTACCAAATTAGGCTGTAAAAGCCCTACTGGGTGCTGATGCTCTGCCTTCACCCGCTGACACTCTAAACACTTCGACACAAAATCAAAAATGTCGCGTTTCATACCAGCCCAATGATAAATTTTTCTAAGATCCGCGTGCATCTTCTTGACACCTGGATGTGATGAATAAGGTGCATGATGGGCCTTAGTCATGATCAAAACATGAAGACCCTCAAAAGGAGGTACATAGATCTGTCCATGGTGATGAAGAAGTCCATCTGCCTCAAGGTTATATCTAGAAAATCTACCCTCTAAAGGCCTTCCAGACTCTATCATAGCTCTAACATCCTAATACCAAGTATCCTGAGAAAGAACTCCAAGGATTCTCTCTCAAGTCTACTCCAAGGGACAATGCTGAAACTTCATGCTGCCTATGACTCAAAGCATTTGCCACTATGTTCTCTTTCCCCTGAATATAAAAAACCTCAAAATCATACTCGCAGAAGAATTCCATCCATCTCTATTGTCGAGCATTCAAGTTCATCTGCGTGGATATATATACTGCAGACTACGGTGATCACTGTGCAGCTCAAACGGATGCCCTAATAGGAAATGCCGCCATCTAACTAAAACATGAACTACAGCTTCCAACTCTAAATCGTGAACTGGATAGTTTAACTCATGGTTCCTGAGTTTGCGAGACTCATAAGAAACCACATGTCCATCCTTCATAAGCACTGCACCTATACCTTCCAAAGAGGCATCTATGCATATCATAAAATCTCTAGATGGATCAGGAACTGCCAAAATCGGATCAGTGACAAGGAGTTCCTTCAAGGTCCTAAAAGCTGCTTCACACTGTTCTGACCAAACAAACTTCTTCCTTTTTCTCTGAAGAGAAGTAATCAGGTGTCCTATCCAGGAAAAGCCTTCAACAAAGTGATGGCAATATCCAGCCAAACCCATAAAACTCCTAACTTCTGAAATGTTGGTCAGCACTGGCCAATCAACAATGGCTTGGATCTTTGAAGGATCCACAGATATACCTTCTCCTGAAACCACATGACCAAGATAGTTCACCTTAGTCTGGAAGAAGTCACACTTTGCCAAATTGGCATATAGTTGATTCTCCCTCAAGCACTGCAATACCTAACGTAAGTGACCCTCATGCTCTTCCATAGATCTAGAATAAATAAGAATGTCATCCAAGAATACAATGATGAAATGGTCAAGGTAGGTGCGAAAAACCCCATTCATTAGGCTCATGAAAAATGAAGGCATGTTCGTCAACCCAAATGGCACCGCTGTGAACTCATAGTGACCATAACGAGTATGAAATGTTGTCTTATGAATGTCTATATCTTGAATGTGCAACTGATGGTATCCAGACTTCAAATCAATTTTAGAGAACACCTTGGCTCCCTTAACCTGATCAAAAAGGTCATCTATACAAGGCAATGGATATCTATTCTGGACGGTTACCTTATTCAGCTATCAGTAATCAATGCATAGTTGAAGAGAACCATCTTTCTTCTTAACGAAGATAACAGGTGCACCCCAAGGAGAAACACTAGGATGAATGAATCCCTTAGCCAACAATTATTCTATCTGCAATTTCAACTCACTTAACTCCTGAGTAGTCATCCGATATGGAGCTCTTGAAATAGGTTCTGCACCTGGAACCAAATTGACACAAAAGTCTATGTCTCGCTACGAAGGCATACCAGGAATATCCAATGGAAACACATCAGCATACTCTCCTAGAATGGGGTGACTATCAAGAGTGATTTCTCGACTCTCTGACTCATCCACATCCTCAAGAGAAACTGCAAAAAGATGACACCCTCTATGCATGTACCGCTTAAGTTTCATAGCAGAGATCATACATAGGGATATCGATCTTTGAACTCCCACAATCTCTACTTCTCTGCCAAGGTCATCCAAACACTCCACTATCTTGTTGCGACAATCTACATGAGCACTGTGAGATGATAGCCAATCCATCCCCAACACAACCCCACAAGAACCCAAAGGAATAACTCGAAGGTCAACAGAGGTAGCTATGGTTCCTAGGTCCAACTTACAACTGGGAATGAAAGCATCTACAGAAACACAGACACTTGTTGCCAACTCTACTTGCCACCTATCCACCTGCTTAGCAGACATGAGTCCGCACTGCTCCACAATGGATGAAGAAATGAAAGAATCTGAAGCATTGGAATCAAAAAGTATAGAGATAGGGATTCCATGCAACATACCTGCTGCCTCAATGATTGTACCCTGATGATCAACTTGGTGATCATCTACCACTGCAAACACTCTATGAGATCTCCCTACATCTCCCACTATAAGTTCAGATGTTGTTGGCCTCTGATTACCTATATTGTGTAAACCCAGAGGGCACTACGCGGCTCTATGACCAAACTATCCACAAGAGAAGCAAGCTCCTCTATTCCCTGTCAGCCCACTAGATTGCTGGAAGCTTCCCTGGCTAGGGGCGTGAGATGCAATCTATGAGGACTACCCTATAGGGCCTTGTTTGCCCTTCTACTAATTCCTGTTCTTATATTGAGAGTTGCCACCTTGCTGGCTCTGGAACTGTTTTGGTTTTGACGATTTTTGTTGTTGTTGTCCACCCTTAGCGGGTGTCTGAGGGGTCCTAAATGGTGCAGCTGACTAAGACTGATTTCCCTGAGCTCTATTCCGACTAGAAGGTGTACTCCCTATCTGCACACCTGTTTGACCACCAAATGCACGGCTAAGGTTCAACTCAACCAATTTGTCTTTCACCATGGCTATCTCAACTAAAGGTGGATCAAACACCCTCACTCCCCCACTAATGTGGTCATTCAAACCTCTCAAGAAGTGTTGAACAAGCATAGCCTCATCATTACCAATCCCAGCATATTGTTTGAGCTCATAGAACCTTTACTCATACTGGTCTACTGTCATCCCATATTGATGCAAGGCGTAGAACTCATCTACTCGAGTCTGCCTCCACTGGGGTGAGAGAAATCATGCCCTAAATCTCTCCAAAAATAGCTCCCATGTTACGGTGTTAATGCATACATCGATTTTCTCCTCCTCTAATATCCACCAAATCGAAGAAAAATTATTGAGATGCATAATAGCACATCTCACCTTGGTGTTGTTACTATATGGAAACATGGTGAAACACCAGTCCAAATCGATGAGCCAGGTCTCTGCCTCAAGACCGGTACCCATACCATCAAAGTAAGGAGGATTGGACCTCATCAAGTCCTTTATGTGACCCAAGGAAGGTGGGTCTCAGACAGCTGGAATCTCCCTCCTCCAGGGTGATCTCTCTCTCTCTCTCTCTCTCTCTCTCTCTCTCTTGAACCTGCTGAAGCGGCTCCTCAACCTGAGCATGAATAGGCTGCTCAAACTCAAGCCTTTGGCCTAACCTAGCCAAAACCTCCTGAAACATTTGTCTCAGCTCTTCCCTTTCGGGAACCTGCTCTCCTACATGCTGAGAATTCTGATGAACAGACTATTTCGGGTCCTGATGGACGGACTGTTCTAGCTCAACACTCACATGAGTGGGTGGTGGTGAAGGATTGTGATGGTCAGAACCATGGCCCTATCCTCCACCTCTGCCTCCTTTACAACCACCTGTATGGCCACCTCCTCTAGCTTACCTAGCCATGACCTGGTACCATAAATAGAGAAAATGGTTCAAATCTACGGCAAGGACAAAACAAGGGAAACACAAACATTAAGACCTAAACAAGATGGTCAATTGAAAGGCACACTACAAACCCAGAGTACCCAGTGTTGAAACTTGGGCTCTGATACCAAATATAATGCCCATAATAAAATAAACTTATATATATGAATATATATATATATATATATCATATATAATAAATTTATTTTAAAAAGAATCAAATTAAATAACTACACAGAAATCCAAAATTTCATATTTTGGTTTACATGAAATACAACTGGAAAAAAAGCGAATTTAATTATGACCTTCTACTCCGTGAATGGTAACACATGCTACCATCGGTAGCACTGCTACCGCATGGTAGCAGGTGCTATTGTAGGTACCAGATGGTGCTACCGCCAGTAGTAGTTGCTATCGTAGGTAGCAGATGCTATTGTAGGTAGCAGATGCTACCGCTGGTAGCCTACTATCGTCGGTAGTATTGCTACCATACGGTAGCCGTGCTACCGTACGGTAGCCGTACTACCGCCGATAGTGGCTACCGATGGGTTTTTATTCATTTATTTATTTTTATTTTTTAATTAATTTTTTTTTAATTAATTTCCTTTGCTAAATACAATAAAAATAAATTTCCAATACCAATGAAAATTCTCTCTCACGGAATTTTATTATACATTTTTTTTTTTCAAAAATTAAATAAATTAATTTTCGAAGACTTATATATCCCAATAAATTTAATTAATAATTAAATTTATTTTCTAAAGTTAATAAACCATTTCACAGAGATCCAATTATTAAACAAAGACTGCCATAGCCCAATCTCAGAACAAAATCAAACAAGAGGGAACGATTTCTCTGGTAAATCCCATTCCTCCCAAATCTTGCCATTTCCATGCATAATAAAATCTTGGTAAAATTTGCCATAATAAACTCCCAATTTTCTCAAAATCAAATCCACAAACACTCGGGAAATAATTTCTTTTCATAAACTAGAAATTAACATCAGGAATGGACTGTAGCTAAGAACAAGAAATATACATACAGGATATGATAAACATCTTAACACACACATCATTCAGAAAGATAGAAGAAATAGAAATATTTTCTTAAAACAACAATCAAAAGAAGCCACCCAACCTGGTATAGCTTTCTTAAAAGAAATCTTTAGAAGAGCCCTAATCTTTTCAACAAGCTTCCAAATAAATTTCTTCACCTAAATCCCTGACTTGTTTCCTATGTATCTAAAATAAAGACCTATTCCCCTATTTAAACTAAAATTCTAGGTTGAATAGCTTTTTCTCAAAAACCTAAATTTAGAATAAAAGCAATTTTATTTTATTTTCTAATTTTATAACAAAAGATAAGCTAACATGCAATAACTAAAAATCATTATTTTATCTTTTCTTTTCTCATGCAAATTAATTAATTTTCTAAATAAAGAAATTAAAGCAATACTTTAATTCTAATTAATTCTTTTATTCATTTATTTATTTCAAATTCTAGGAAACAATAAATGTAATTAATCTAATTTATTTTTCCAGTAAAATTTGAATACAATATATTTCTAATATCATGCAGCTTGCAACTTAATTTAATAATTTCTTTTAATTAACTAAATTTATAATCTCAATGCATAAAATACATAATTCACAAGAATACCAACTATGAGATAAATCCATAAATTTAATTAATTAATTAATTAAATCCACTAAAAATACACAAACTGAACAAATCTCAAGCAAATACTCATAAAAAGATCAAACGACAAAATACGAAGGCCGAACAAACTAACAGGACGACCAACTGACGACACTCACACGAGTATAACTGAGTAAAATAGGGTCAACTACTATCTCCTCCACTTCCATCGAAAAATATAAGGCACGCTCATACCTGTGAAGCCAAGTGGAGATGATACCCCGTACCTACCCGGTACTTGTACCTGCAATATCCTACATCACCGAACCACACATGCATATATACTATATAGAAAACATGACATACACACCGATGAAGGAGAATTGTGACATTCCCTGTCTCACCAAAATGAGTGAAGGAAAATCATCCCCTTGCATCCAATACATTCTCAGACACACAACATATAATTCCACATTGCATAGATAAAGTAAAGTATTAGCATATAGCAATAATCCATAAAATGCCATTAATCACAAGTACTGTAATATTGCAAATAAATTATGCATCTCATATCCAGATAAAGCATGAAATAATGTCATAAAAATCTGAATAACACATCATGGTAATGTATCCACTAAAAATAAACAAAAATAAAATATGAGTCTAATGAGTTCAAATGAGTAGGGGTACTACAACCTCACCCCTGGCCTTGGAAATCCTATAAATATCCTCCATTTTGGAGCCCAAAGGATCCCATCTCATCTCATTTCAAGCATTGTTATTATAGGCATATCACTTCTTGCATATTATTTAAGCATTGCTATTATAGGCAAATGAATCTTATATCTAGCTTAATTTGATCATATTCTAGCATAATTATTTAATCATATAGCATAATCAATCTCTCATCTAGCTTAATGGTATCATCAACTAGTCCAATCATGCATATCATTAGCATAATTAGCTTCTTGGATCAATCTAGTTTAATCATACATTCATCTAGCTTGCACATCATATCCTTTTAAATCCTCCATCTTAGTGTAGTCAAGTCACTGGGATTGCTCATCTAGATCTGAGAGAAAATCCACATTCACATCTCTTAGGAGGTGATAGGTCACTTTGTCATGGTTTATCTTTCATTTGATTTCAATTTTCTAACCATGCTTGTAATAGTCTATTGAGTGTTTGTGTTGCAACTGCACGTACCCTACTTCACACACATGACATTTTGGCGCCCACCGCGAGGCCAGAAATATCATTTTTGGCCTCTTACATCATCAAAATCTTCAATCTCATGGGTTTTTGGGTGTATCTACTTCAGAATCTCATACGAGTACCTTTACAGTACCGTACGAGTTTCTTTATGCACTCGTGCGGGTATGTGGGAATACTCGTACTATCACATGAAGATACTCGTACGATTTTCTCCTTCTATCATTCCAAAATAGATTGTATTTTAGGATTTTTGTGCTTAAATATTGCCATTACTAATGCTAACCCTAGTCTAATTGTGAGTTTTCTAGTAGCCTGACTGGTTTTCTACATAACATTTTGTCCAAGATTACGCTAGCTAAAGAATCAATTACTCCAAAACAACATGATTACTAATGTATTTGTTTTGCAGGTTGCCTAAGGGAACTCAACCAAACTTTGTGTCTTCTTAAATTTTTCTAGGCACACTTAATTTTCTATTGGTAAATGAACAATCTTGTTTTCTATGCTTTAGAAGGTGTCTAAAAGGTAGGAGAGTATGCTCTTGTCCGTATGGACAATCAGAAATCCCGACCCTTGAAGTGCTTCTATGTTTGAGATTTGAATACCTTTAGCAGGCCTGTCACAGTGGGAAAAAGTAATCACCTTGTGAAAACGACCCAAGTGAGTGCAGCTAGACCTAAGCTTTCTGACTCACTCTAAAAAATAGGCCTCTCAGGATTAAAGTCTTAGAGGATGGGATTATTTGAGTTCTCCCATATCGAACATTTATTAAGGCCTCACGATCTTAATCACACTTGCGTGACTACTTGTTTTGGTACCTTGCTGGGCTATAGGCCTCAATTGTGCTTCCACAACTGCAAGGGGTAATTCCAAACGAAAATCCTTACTACGAACCCTAAGATATAAGCTACCTGATTCACCTCCAAAACGGGGATAATCTTTGTGAAAGAGAGATAGTAACTCTGCTGGAATCCAATAACACTGAGAGGGGGGGTGAATCAGTGTTCTATAGGAAAAATCAATTTTAACCTTATTAAAACATGCATACACCAATTGGTATACCGATACATATAGAATTGAAAGAAGTAAAGCAACCATTAATCCAATCACATAAATGAATACCATAACACACAAAATTATACGCGGAAAACTTCAAAGAGGAAAAACCATGGTGGGATTTATGACCCACAATATCAATCCACTAGCCATATGAAGAGATATTATAAAATATAGGGGCCTGCACTTGTAAGAAGGTTTACAGCCTAGAGCACACTTCTCAATCACAAAAGGAGCCTCACTAACTACATACACATCCATACTACAATCTAGAGAAATGATTGAACTATAAAGATAGCATCTTCTATGCCTGAATACAGTTCTGATTAAGCTTTGTCTGTTCCAGTCTGAAACCTTTGACCCTATACTGGAATAACCCTTTACAAAAATATCCTCACATACATAATCTCTCTCATATATTTCTCATCACCTTCATTATTTCCTTCCTTATGCATATATAATGATCTCTCTTTTTCAAAATGATCTAACCAACTAACCTATATGCCCTTTACAATTTATCATACCTTATGTCGGCTTACAAAGATAACTACAATATCAATATACATGTCGGCTAGATAACATAAATACATGAATATCAAAAACAATTACAAACACCGGATCCAAAAGATGTTAGCCTCCAATATCGATAACCTGATTCTAAACCATGTCGACTTGCATTGCCTATAACTAAAGAATTCCTTCCAACCTATTAGTTTCGGTTCCAGTGTAGTGTCTGTGAAGTGCCTATCGGTACACAACTAACCCAAAATATGAAGCCAAAATAAATTACCTTGTTGCCATTAATGACAATATATTGAAAACCAACCAATTGAGTGTCAATTGCCAACAAACTCTCCTAAGACACTTGCCATATCATGCCTCCATTAGTGTTTGGAGTTAGATAATACAGCATTGAGAATCCATTGCATGAGACTCACAGACCGTATTCTGATTAGCTATTGGCTGTGTACCTAAGTTTGCAAGCAAAGGTTTTCTCTCTTATCCAACTTCCTTAGGATTTAGTATGATGTGCTTGAGGTCACTTATCATATTGCATGTTTGTTGTGTTTTCATCCCTAAAATAGAAACTCAGACATATAAAACTGGAAATCATAACCAAAACATCAAACATCATTGATAAAAAATATATCAAAGTCAAAATTTTGTCTCTACTTTGTCATCAGTCGTATGAGAAAGCTAGTTTATCATCTTGTTCTATGTTAATTATCGTATGAGTCAGATCAATAGAAGATTATTTGTTATTAGTTGTCGTATGGTTCTGTGGAAAGTGTCATACGAGATTATGCCTTTGTCGTATGGGTCTATATGAATCATCATCTGAGATTGTGTAAACTATTGTACGAATTTATGTCTCTGTTAGTCCAGAGTTGTCTTCTTTCATGTCTTTTCCAGATCTATCATGTTTTCTTGGTCAATTTACAATGAGTGTATACACCTGGTATCTATCATCATGTGCTTAGGTTGTCTTCTTGGTTTGCTCGGTCAAGTTATCTTTTGTCAAATTGGATTCTCGGACTAGACACCCCAAGATTTTCAAGTATTCATCTTCAATAAGTTCAAGATCTAAAATCTCAAAGTGCATCATCACCTCTTTGATAAACTGATCACTCAAAACATAGTTTCTCATCAGGATCTATCATCCTTTATCACAAAACTACAAAGTTTGATCAAGATAACCTCATCCCATATCATAGGATATATCGTTCCTATTAGACTTTCTCTTATCAAAATCGTCTTCATTGCACTCCAACCGAAGATCGAAAAACTTACAAACTTACAAATACTTGAATTATCTTTTCATGTCATATCACTCTATCATATCTACATTGATAGTTGGTCACTTATCGAAACACCTCTTTGACAATTGAATCCTTGCACAATATTCAACACATGTGTATGCCCGTTTTAACTAGAGTGCAGAGACGTAAGATTGCAAAAACAAAAAAAGAAACATTTGAAATGATTGAAGATTATAGGAACATGGCATAGAAAAACAAAAAACAAGAAGAGGACATAACAAATCAACATATCAAAGAAATCAAAGAAGACCCTAAAAATGATAAATTTACAGAGAAAATATTGGAGGGAGAAAAAGAAAAATACTTCCTAATGTTAGCAAAATCTGGTGCTACACTCCCCCAAGATTTTGATGTGATAAATTTAGGACAAAGGAGAAGTGACCCTTTCCATTGTAACAAACAACATGAGGAGATTTCCGGTTACAAAAAGGATGACACATCAATTCCTGATAACATAAGAACTAATGAGGAAACTTTTGGTCCCAAAAAGGATGATGTATAAATTCTCAACAATGCTAAATCTAATGAGGACACAAGAAAGAGTTGGGATGATATGAGAAGAGATCAAGATCATACTAGAATGCAAACTCATGGTTATGCAAGGATAAATCATGTTGATAATCTTCTCATAATTCTTACACAACAAATACAAACGCTGCAAACATAGATTCAAGATATGCAGAGAGAAACCGTTAGAAGATACTCACTTCAAGAAATTTGTCCTTACCCATTCAATGGAAATCTAAACATGATACCATTTCCTACAGGTTGTGAAACTCCTAGATATGATAAATTTAATGGAAGCACTGATCCCCAGGATCATATATGAGAATTTTGCACAATGAGTATGGAGTTTTCACATGAGGATACATACTTGATGAGATTATTTCCAAAGACCTTAAGTGAACTAGCTATGGAATGGTTCTCCAAACTTCCACTTGGAATTAGACCATTCAAAGAATTGGTGGATAAGTTTGTTTCATAATACTCTTACAACATTCAACATGAGGTCACAATGATAGACCTATGTAATACTAAACAAAAGAGTGGAGAACCTTTCATGGTGTTTCTATAGAGATGGAGACGGTTAGCTTCACGATATCCTCGTACGGTGCTAGAATACGAGAAAATGGACATATTCATCAATAATCCAAACAGACAAATGAGATATCATCTAAAAATGCAATATCATCAAAATTTTGAAAAGATGATTGGAATCAGAATGGAGGAAGATATGGTAAAGAAGGGTGAGTTGAAGCTATACAAAGAAGGGGTTAATCCTCCTAACAACAATACTAGTAACAACAATAATGATAAGCCTAAATTTTGGAATAGAAATCAAAATATCGTCAATGATGGGATAGTGGATAACAACAATATAAAACCAAAGCAACCTGTTTTCAATTTATCCAATCACTCAACAATGACTCAACAAAACAACAATCACCAAAAATTAACTTTCAACAATTTCTTTCGAAGGAAATTTACAAACATTGGTGAACCACTTGGGTCAGCATTAAAGATGCTTCTCTCAAACAAGCTGATTACTTTGCCAAAAGAAAGAAACTTTGAACCTCAAATGAAACCCTCTTGGTAGAATGACAACCATTATTGTGATTTTCATCAAAACAAGGGACACCACAGAGATAATTGTCAACGGTTGAAACATGTCATCCAAGATTTGATTGATAATGGAGTGATAACTGTGGATGGACATACAACAAACAAATCTCATACAACTTTCAAAACTCTGCTTCCTAACTATGAGAAGGGTGAATCATCAACAACACATAATGGTAAGGGGAAAGCAAAGGTGAAATATGCTCATGCATATGACAGTGTGGTAAATGTGATTATGGTTAAAGAGAAACAAAATCAAGAACCTGCTCATGCTATCACAAGAAGCAAAGCCAAAGTTGTTTTGTTGGGTCCTACAACTAACACATCAACAATACAACCTAGTGGATCAACTACAAAAAACTCCCGCACAAATATCCATCTTAGAAATCTTAAGGCTTTCACCTGCATGCAAAGAAATTCTAGAAAGAGCATTAGTAGATACGACAGTGTCCAAAGATCTTTATGTATATCAATTCCAATGGTGGGACACCTCACAACCCCTCACTGCTTATCATCCACCAAAGAAGATGACATGTCCTTGCAACATCCCCATAATGCTCCCTTGCATATTGAAGTCCTCATTCATAAGACGTGTGTTAAACGTGTCCTAATAGATGGGGGATCTGGCTTAAACATTTGCTCATTGAGTCTTGTCCATGCTCTAGGTTACTCTGAAGATGCAGTTGATCCCCAGAAAAAGATCACAATCAAAGCATATGATGAAGAAGAGCGTTCCTCTAAAGTAATTGTGGTATTACCCATCAAAGTGGGACCTTTGCAAAAAGACACATCATACCAAGTTCTAGACTTGGACTTATCATACAACATACTCTTGGGAAGACCCTGGATACATGACATACAAGCTATTCCATCAACATATCACCAGTGCTTAAAATTCCCTATAATGGGCAAGAAATCATGATCTCAACAGATTCAAATCTATTTCAGTACTGTAGTAATCTAAAACCAGCTCAAGAGGTCATTGTTCCTCATAATAGGGAGGCATTGTCTTCAAACATACAATCCAAGGAAAAATCATTTGCCTTAATTTTGTCAAGTATGGAAAAACAAGTGTAGCTAAGAGATTGAGGTAACGGAGAATATTCACTATCACAGTTACAACTTTCTCCTAAATCCTATGGAAAGCCATCAAACTCTCAACAACAACCAATTGTGAAACATCTTCCAATATTTGATGGAGCATTTGTTAGTGCTTGGATATTATTAGAGGAAACAAAAGACAATGATGTGCTACAATGGCTATACAAGGATGAAGAAGTCCAACAAAAGATCAAGAATGTCAAAATACCTACAGAAAAATATGGAAAAAGATTCAACATTCTTTAGATAATGGGATACACTGGAACAGGTCCTGTAGGAAAAAGAAAAGAAGGTATCTCAGAACCTATCCAGCCTTATACTCAGTAGGCTAAAGATAAATCAAGCTTAGGGTATGGACAAGTTACTCTACAACAGGACACATATTCTTGCCAACAACAAGATGAACATGATAATAGACAAGAACAAATTGCAATTGAAAGGGAAGAAACATCTGCCAAGCAACGAGAACAAACAAACATGAAATGGCAAAAGAAGAAAGCTTCTAATCAACAGGGAAAACAAACTAAAGGCACCTCCCAACTAGTGTTAACTTCTAATAAAAACAAACAAGAAGATGGTACAAGTCAAGGAGAGTTGATAACAAGGTTTACAAAACTCAATATCAGCCTAGAGGAAGCTGAATATGAGAGAAGAAAAGATATAGCAAGAAAAATAGAAGAAACAAATCAAACGCTATATGAACAAATCTGCAAATTGCAAGCTGCAAGTGAGCCAGATTCTAATGAATGGGAATGGGACTCCTATCATTCTGAACAATCAGCTGAAGAAACTTGCTTTGAAGAAGATGTAGGTGTCGATGTAGATCATGTGTATGCGGGGAAAATGTTAGGAACTAGCCCACTTGAATTAGAATCACATTCGGTTGACTTAGACTTAATCGAGGACAATTAGAAGCTACTTGTGAGAGGTCATTCTAATGAGAGTATTGTGTTGGATCTCAAATCAAGAGATTGGATAAATTCTAAGGAAATGCCAACTCCTATGATCAAACTATCCAATTGACTTAGCCAACTTACAGAGTGAACCTATTTGGTTACTAACTCTCTAACTTTAGGCTCTGCAAGATCTAGGCGGGTATACCTATTCACTAGTGGCTTTTGATGACTAGTGCTTTTTATAGCAGATTGAGTGTCTTGATCTAAGTTATTCCCTGTCTCAGAATGGCATGGCATAGGTTCCTAGGATAGGTAGCTTTTAGATAAGTTCAAGATGGTTATTTATGAAAGCTATTTGATATTTGCACTTGAAATTTATATATTTACACTATTGCTAGTTTATTCTATATTTCCTACTCAACTATTCCTATTGCTTTAAAGTAAAGGTAATTGATATGGTAAAAAGTTATGATTTGTGAATGACCAATGTCTTTCCTGTTATTTGGGCTATAGAGTCTTATATTTCTCTAGGACTTAATGTACGATTTGTGAGACAGTTTTTAAACTTACCCCCTTTGGTAAATCTATCAATTACTATTTCTTATGAGATCTGCTAAATGTTTATATCATAAACCACCTGAATGAATTTAACCCTAACCGTAAAGGACCATTCAACGAAGAACTACAAGGAACAATTACAATCCACGAGTAGATCGTTTTTAATCCAAATTTATAACATAGGAACATAGACTTCACTGTAAGAATACGAATAAGCTTATCTCCTTTAGATAATATCACAAACAACTGTCTATAGAAAATGAGTTAATCCACAACACATATGCAAAGGAAAACAACTTATTGAATTGATGGTTCAAAAATAATACAATATTATCCAGAGTTTATATTATATTTCTCTTCTATTTCCTCTTCTTTCTCTCCCTCATATCTACATTTTTAACCACTTGTATATGTGTTTGAATGGGCACCATACCCCTTTTGGGGCGAAAAGTCACCATTTTACATTAAAATTAACAAAACCCTTTGAAATTAATATGCAAACTAGTTAGTCAATAACCTTGCTTTAAGCTATCTTCTAGGTTTTTGTTTGTTTGGAAGCATTAAAATTCACATACAAATCTGAATTTTTTTGTGGTGGTAGGAAACATCTACTTGTAAAATGGGTCTTCATCATATTTTACATTTGCATACATTTTCATTCCAAGTTGACATCTTCTTTCATGCAGGTCAAAATAACAAGCTTTTCAGCCTTCTTACGGTCTTATGTATGGGTATTTCTTATATTTTCATGTTTCATTCATTTTAATTCTCTGTTTATATCATCTTTTCTACAAATAAAAAATGCTAGTCTTTCATGGGGTCCATTAGAATTAATTTATTCATATCCTCCTTTACTCTAGGTGTTCAAATCATTAATCATCCATTATGTGTCATTTCCATGAAGTTACCATAATTTACAATAGTAGGGTGCTTTAAATTACTTGTAAATTTGAAGCCCCAACATATCATTCTAGACATTGAAATACATATCGAAAACTTTGACAACTCTATCATGACCCTTAATACCTTCAAAATATTTCAACTTGAGGACCCCTTACCTCTAATCCATCCTAAACTTATTGACTGGGAAAATGAAAGACATAATGTCATTGATACCTTTCCTAATGACCATGCCATATTCTTATATCTTAATGCAATTGAACCCACAATAAATTTCACTAGGAATTTCAACAACGCATCTTCCAGTCAAGTGGGTGCCAAATCTCTCAGTCGCAAAAGTGAAAATAAAGAAAACAATATCAGGTCTAATGTTGAAAACTATTTATTGGCAACATTATACCAAGAAAAAGTAAAAAGAAAGGTGCATCTAATGGTGAAAACTTCCTCAAGGCGCCAGAAGATGGGAGATTTGACACCTTACCTGGATACTATCAAGAAAGGTCATCCATTTTGATTGAACCAATAGAGGTAGTTAATATTAGGACAATTGAGCAACCAAACATTCTACATCCAACAACTTCTCTATCAGAACAAGAAATGCAACAATATATGGACTTCTTCAAATGACAACAAATCAATTTCGCCTGGTCATATGTAGACATGTCAGGGTTGGATCCAGATCTTATTATGCATCACTTAAATGTCAGTCCAGGAGCCAAACCAGTTAAACATAAATTAAGGAAGATGCATCCTCATATCTCTCTTCTTGTCAAAGAAAAACTAAATAAATTATTGGATGTGAGATTCATTAGACCTGTAGCATATCCTCAATGGGTATCAAACATCATTCATGTTTCCAAACAAGATAAAAGTATCAGAGTATGCACAAATTTCAGAGATCTTCATAATGCATGTCCAAAGGATGATTTTCATTTGCCTAACATTGACATCATTATGGATTTAACTGTTGGACACTCCATGTTTTCTCTAATGGATGGTTTCTCAGGATACAACCAGATCAAAATAGAACCTGAAGATCAAGAAAAGACAACTTTCACATGTCCATGGGGTACTTTTTGCTAGAACGTCATTCCATTTGGACTCAAGAATGTAGGTGCTATATATCAGAGAGCTATGACAATGATATTCCATGAAACGATGCATACATTCATGGAAGACTATGTTGATGACATATTGGAAAAATCATATAACAGAGAAGAACATATAGGAATACTAGAAAAGATCTTTGACTGGTGAGAACAATACAAGATAAGGATCAATCCTAAGAAATGTGCCTTCGGTGTTACTTCAGACAAGCTATTGTGATACATTGTTTTAGCTAGGGGTATCGAAGTAGATCCAGCTAAGGTCAAAGCAATCATGGAAATGGAATCTCCCAGGAATATCAGTCAACTCAGATCACTCTAAGGAAGACTACAGTCAATCAGAAGATATGTTACTCAGCTAGAAGATAAATGCCAACCATTTACTCATCTATTGCACAAAAAAGTTAATTTCATGTGGGACCATCAATGTGAGGACACATTCAACAAGATCAAGGCCTATCTCATGCAACCACCCATTCTAATGTCACCAATTCCAGGAAAGTTTTTGTTACTATATGTATCAACCACAAAAGTATCATTAGGAGTTTTGCTCACACAACAAGATAATGAAGGAAAGTATCATTAGGAGTTATGCTCACAATAGTGTTTGCTTCTCAAAAATTGAGACACTATCTACTATCTCATTGCATCAAGTTGATTGCTAAAATCGATCCATTGAAGTATTTTCTCAACAAGGTAACATTAATAGGAAGATTAGCAAAATGGATTATGATCCTAAGCAAATTTGATATTGATTATGTGGGCACAAAAACTATCAAGGGGCAAGTCATTACCGACCAACTAGCAGAGGCACCACTTCAAGATTATCATCCTTTACACATTGAATTTCCATATGTTGATATCCTAACGGTCAGCACAAAGACATGGCAATTGTACTTTGATGGTTTATATACACAACATGGATCAGGAGCAGACATTCTATTCATCACACCACAAGGACATACAATTCCAAAGGCATATAAATTGAGTTTTCCATGCACCAATAATACAACAGAATAAAGCTTTGGTCACAGGAATAAAGATGGCCATAGAATGGAACATTACACAACTTCAAGTCTTTGAAGACTCTCAACTCGTCATCAATCAAATCAATGATGATTATCAAACAAAGGATGTAAAGCTAATGTCTTATAAGAAAATGGTTAATGATGTCAAGAAATACTTTGTCAAAATAATTTTTCAACAGATTCCAAGGAAAGATAACAAAGCAACAGATGCCATGGCAACACTTGCTTCTCTACTTCAGACACATAAAAATCAAGAGCGTTACAAATTCTTGGTGGAAGTGTTGTTTCACCTTGCACATAATTGTCCTAATTCTCAAACTATCTGTCACCTTGTTGGGCATGATTCCTCCCGCTATGACCAAACTTATAACTACTTGAAAGATAATATACTCCCTCCTGACTTGTCAAATAACCAAAAGAGTAACTTCATCCGCCAATCCTTCCATTATACCATTATCGCAGATACCCTTTTTAAACGTGGTGTGGACAGTACAACATTTGTGGTACTCATTCAAGTGGTCTTACCCTTTTGAAAAAACTCATACGCTTGGGCTATTATTGGCCAACTATGGAATGAGATTCTTTTTAGATAGCTAAAACATGCAAAAAATTTCAAATCCATGCAAATTTGATTCATGCACCAACACAAGAACTTCATGCTTTGGCAACATCTTGTCCATTCTGCCAATGGGGTCGTGATCTAGTAGGAAAGATAAATCCTCCTTCATCCAATGGTCACAAATTCATCCTTGTAGCTACAAAATATTTTACAAAATGGATTGAGGTAGTACCTCTCATAAATATCATAGGAAAACAAATTGTTGCATTTACCTTGAACTACATCATATGTCGCTATGGTATACCCATAACCATTATCACTGATAATGGGTAACCGTTGAAGAACCCGGATGTCCACGAGCTATGTGAGAAATTCAAGATCCAACATAGATTCTCCACACCCTACTATCCACAAGGGAATGGGCAAGAAGAAGCATCAAACAAAACTATTCTGAAATTCCTCAAAAAGACAGTGAATGATGCTGGCAGAGATTGGAATATTCAATTAAACCATGCTCTATGGGCCTATCATACTAGTATCTGCACACCAACAGATGCCACACCTTTCTCTCTTGTCTATGGATCAGAAGCAATACTTCCAATAGAAGTAGAGATACCTTCTCTACAAGTATCCTTAAAAGGCCATATTCTAGATGAAGAACAACGAGTATCTAGATTGCAAGAGTTAGAATTAATCCATGAACGAAGACAAAATGCCTTTGATCATTTAAAGGTGTATCGACAAAGAATGTGTTGAAGTTATAATCACAAGGTCAAACCAAGAGCCTTTCAAGTTGGAGAACTAGTACTAAGGGAAAATCCACGCAACCAAGCAGCTCGAGAAAAGAAAGAGATATTTAAACCACACTGGTTAGGTCCGTTTGTGATCACGACAGTCTTTGGGTCAGGAGCATATCAACTATCAACACAGGATGGGGATCAGCTCGAGGAACCCATCAATAACATGCATCTGAAGAATTTTTTTGTCTGAAAAAAGCAGAAAAAATAAAAAACAATGGAAAAGCAGAAAAACCAAAAATAATGAAAAATATAGAAAAATAAAAAAACAGTGAGAAAGCCAAAAAAATAAAAAATAGTAAAAAAGCAGAAAAATAAAAAACAATGGAAAATCAGAAAATACAAAAAAAGCAAAAACAACAAAAAAAGTTAAAAATGAGAAAAAGTGCAATAAAAACAGATGGTGAAAACCTGACAATGGGCGTTATTTGTCAGCTAGCTCTTCCATCTATTAGTTCATGCATCCTTCCGCTTGCATTTTATTTCCCATTAGCATTGTTCATATCCACAAATAAGCCTTTGTAAATACACAGGCATCATAGCTGATTTCTCACCATGGTTTGGATCATTGGGTTTATCATAATAAGTTTGTTTCTAAGCTTGGGGAAAAATCGTGCACCTAGCTGGGGGCAAAATTTTCGATCATTTTGAGCTTCATTAAACAGGTAGAACAATAGTTAGACAACACTTGCCAAGTGAAACTGAGACACATCCAGCGTTGAACACGTGATCACATTATCAACTGTCAACCTATCACATGTTAGTCTAAACACAACACATACATATCAATGGATGATATCTTTTGCCTGATGATTTTCGCACTTTAATCAATGATTGTTCAACTTTAATATCTTGATTTTCGCTATCATTATTTCTGAGTGACTCCAGGATGTCTCTGACTAGAGAAAACAAGGAAGAAACATGATATTTTTCTTGTTTATTGTCTGTAAATTAATCATTAATATGTGCATATTTCTCTCAGGACATGATCATCGGAGTATCATCAAAGACATTTTCGATTTGCATATAGAAATGGTTAATACTACTTGTTTTATGCAAGCAACACTCATGTCATCTTGGGTCAATTATACCTCGATGCTTGTGCTACCTTGCAATATTAAAATCCAGGAAAGTAGTGCTTAGGTCATCATGGTTCAATTATATCATTGATGTTTACACTCACTTCCCATATTTTAAAACACTCAATGATGACAAAAATGCAATAACCCAGTGACTGGTCTGATCACAACTTTGCATTTTATTTGCATTTAGCTTGAATTTCATTCTTGCATAGGATCACAAAAGCTCATCTTATCCAAGGCCAAATCTATCGCAGGAATCATCAATGTATCATCATAGGTGTATACTGTTAATCCAACCGGTACTGAGAGGGGAGGGATACTTTTACTTTAAGCATGAACTAATTAACCATTCACCAATGTAAACATTTACTACAGAAGATTAAGCATACATGAAAAATACACAAAGACACACAGATTTATCTTGTGGAAACCCAATAGGGAGAAAACCACGGTGTGAGTAGGAACTCACAAAATTTGTACTCTTCTGGAGTACGCCTGGTGAAGAGACATCCATGTTAGGATATTACAAAGACACTAGTTAGGTGCCACCTAGTTAAGGGATTTTGATCAAGGCCGGTTAGTGCCTTTACCCTGTTAAAGGTAACCTAGTTAAAGGACTTAGAACATCAATAAAGATGTTACCCAATTAAGGGATTTAATATCTAATGGGACCTGTTAAAGTCCACATAGTTAAGGGATTTAAGTTGCAGTTATTAGAAAGCAACAGATGGATGATCAGATAAAAAAGCCACACATTAGCCTGATCAGATCACAATTAAGTATCACTCTAGGTCTACATCAATTGTGCTTGTTCTCCACAACTCTACCTTTCTTCAGTTTGTTGGTAATTGAATTATATACTGTCAGTCCTCTGTCACCTGAGTCACTGCTCGGTGAAATCCCAAATCTACCAGTCCTCTGTCACTCGGCTCTGCAAACTCTAAAACTCCCCTTGTGTCCACTTTCACATTAACTTCATGTTAGGTCCCAGAGACAACTAAGAGGGGTGGGGTTCATCAGTTGTCCAATAAATTCAAACCAAAATTAACTTAACCAAAACTTAATGCTAAATACCGGTAAACCAAACTTTATGTGGGTACACAGTTTATCAGTTAAAAGCAGTACCGGTAAAGATTAATGCATGAAACAGAAAGACAATAACATCCACAATACATAACACCAATATTTGTACGTGGAAACCCTGTAAGGGGAAAAACCATGGTAGAAGCCTTACCCACAATCAGATGATACTACTATAGATAGTATGTGTGTACAATAAGGGGTCTACACATGCAGAAAGGTCAAGTGCCTAGAGCTCACTGCTCAATCACAAAATGAGAATCACACTGACTATAATTGGATGGTTAAATCCAATGATAATGTACTGCTCAAAATAGCATCTTCATATGCTGGATTCAATACCAGTTTAGCTCTTATATGCCTTCTTCAAACCTTCCTTCAATCTTGAATGATGTTTGTGTGTATAGATCTACTTATATTTGCATATACCTTATTACAATCCTTATTCTTTTCTATCCTTGCATATCTTAATCTCAAAAATGAGATCTTACATTTATACCATAACCTAAGACCAATTGAGTAAGTCAGCTCACTAAAAGATATTACAATAAAATCAATTATAAATGAAACAATATACGATGCATGATGTTGGCTCAATGTATTTACAATAATAACAAATCATCTCCAAGACGTGTCGTGTTGATCTAGAATAGATATGCTTGCCGGTGCATAACCTGGACCTATTTGTCAGTAACAACAAATATGCAAACCCGAATATACCAATGAACAAATCACCAAAATAAAGTGTCCAAATGATGTCTTCAACATAACCAAGTAGTCTCCAAGTCATTCCAAGTGTCAGTGAACAATATAACCTGTCGGTGAACCAAATACCAATGACTGTGCATAAGTCACTTGCTTGTCGGTGAACATAACCAAATCTCCAAGTGCTGATAAGTGTTGACAAGTGTTGACATCAATGAAAAAATGATATCAATGTATCCAAAATACCAACAATCTCCCCCTTTTGTATTGATGGCAACACAAGATGGAAAAACCATCAAAGTGCCAAAATAGAAATGCCAAAAACCAAAAACCAACAATCTCCCAAAGAGATCATTAACCAGAAATCAAAATACAGATACAAAGAGTAATCAATCTCTCCCAAAATAACAATCTCTCCCCAAAGGATGATGTGTTTTTCCATATCAATCTCTCCCCCTTTGACATCAAATGCCAAAGCAATACAAAAACCAAATTCAAATACAGAATACCAACTCATTACAAAATACCAACTACTCCCCTTGAGAAGTAGCTCTCCTCATCAAAGCTGAAATAAAAGATTTCTCTGTGAATTCTACCAGTTGATGACAAACATCAACTGTCTAAGTCTCCACTGGTGGGGGTATAACTCCAAGATGCTCTCTTAGATATTCAAAAGTCTCTTTAGACAAAGGCTTAGTAAAAATATCTACAATCTGCTCTTTAGTATTTACATAAACCAATTTCACTTCTTTTGCTTCAACATTCTCTTTCAGAAAATTTCATTTGATATAAACATGTTTATTTTTTTAGTGAAGTACCGGATTCTTAGATATATCAATTGCCACCATATTATCATAGTAAATTGTTATAGGTTCCTTGCATTTTACCTTTATGTCCTTCAACATTTGTTTAATCCATAATACCGATGTGCAATTAGTTGCTGTTGCAACATATTCTGTTTTTGCTGTTGATAAAGATGTGCAACTTTGTTTCTTGCTCAACCAAGAAATTAATTTGCTACCAAGAAAAAATTCTCCACCGGTGGTGCTTTTTCTGTCATCTACATCTCTTGCCCAATTTGCATCTGTGTATGCACATAAATCAAAGTTTTCATCTCTAGGATACCATAAGCCAAGATTTCTAGTGCCTTGTAAGTACCAGAAAATCATTTTTACTATTGATTCATGATTTTCTTTAGGATTACTCTGAAATCTTGAAACAATGCATACTACATTCATATATCAGGTCTTGTTTGTGTCAAATACAGTAAACCTCCTATCACAGACTTGTACCTAGTCGGATTAACAGGTGTTGATTCATCTTTCAATGATAATTTATCAGTTGTAGTCATAGGTGTGCTTACCGGTTTAGAGTTTTCCATGCCAAATTTCTTTAGTAACTCCTTCAAATACTTAGATTGACTCAAGAATATACCTTTATCAGTCTGTGAAATTTACAATCCTAAAAAGAATTTTATCTCTCCAATCATAGACATTTCAAATTCTTGTTGCATTTCATTAGAAAAGCCTTTACATAATCCATCTTCTCCTCTAAATATTATATCATCAACAAAAACTTTTATAACCAAGATGTCATCATTAGTCACTTTGTAATATAAGTTGTTGTCAGCATTACCTATAGTAAAACCAATCTTCAAAAGATATTTATCCAATCTAGCATACCAAGCTCTAGGAGCTTGCTTTAGCCCATACAAAGTTTTACTTAACCTGCAAACCATATATTTGTCATCTATCAAAGAAAATCCATCAGGTTGTTCAATATAAACTTCATCAAGATCTCCATTCAAAAATGCATATTTAATATCCATTTGATATACTTTATAGTTCTTGTGTGCTACAAAAGCCAAGAATAATCTGACTACCTCAATTCTAACTATCGGTGCAAAGGTTTCATTATAATCAACTCCTTCTTTCTGTGAATATCCCTTACACACTAATCTTGCTTTATTTTCGATTACCTTACCATCTTCATTAAGTTTGTTTTTGAATACCCATTAAGTTCCAATTACAATTTTGTCTTTAGGTCGAGGAATTAATGTCCATGTGTTATTCTTCTCAATTTGTTTCAATTCATCTTCCATAGCTTTAATCCAAAATTTATCTTCACATTCCTCATTAACTGATGTTGGTTCAATTTGAGAAATAAGACATGCCTCTTCATTTGCCAGTCTTCCTCTAGTCATAACTCCTTGATACTTGTTTCCAATTATCTGATCTTCAGAGTGGTTCAATCTTACATACCAGGGTGTCTTTGTTTGCTGATGTTCCTCAGTTACTGTGGAATTTTCAGATGATGTCAGTGTAACTAGATCATCATTTTTTACCGGTGTACTCATTGTAGGTTCATTTGATATTAACTCTATTGCCATTTCAGAGTCCATGTACCTTGAATTTCCTCTAAACTGTTCATCAATCTTCACATTTGTACTCTCAACAATTTTTTGCGATCTCTTGTTAAAACATCTATATACCTTGCTCTTAGATGAATAACCAAGAAATATTCCTTCATCACTTCTAGGATCAAATTTGCCAATATACTCATCTCTTCTAATTGTAAAGCAGAAAAATCGAACCCTAGTTGTTCTCCTCCCCCCCACTCCAAGGAGAGAGAAGGGAGAGTCACTAGGGTTGATGGTTTTCACTTAGGAGAGACTTTACATTTAAAAGAGGGGTTGAAACCCACAAGATCCAATCCCACACAATGCAGGATTGGATTCTAAATGAGTTTCAAGGGTTAAGACATCAAGGATACCCTCTTTTGTAAAGAATGTAGATAGAATGATTGAACTAGGAATGCATGTAAAGTAGGAAAGATTCGCTTATAAATAGAGATAGGGATACGGGATGAAGCTGTGGACCTGGAATTAGCAGTAAAACATCGAGACAATGCTATTCTGCAAATTTGAGCGAAAGTTGACAGGACGATGGCGCCCAGAGTGCACACAGTCTTCTGAAAAATCCGCGAAACGAAGGTGGATCTGTTCGTCTCTGCACAAGGATTCCAGATCTTCAATTAGAGCTGCGTACCTGCAACCTACACACAGAAAAGAGAGGACGATTGGGGGGTTAGGGATTAGGGGTTTGCCTTTAGGTCAAACCACAGTTTTGGAATTAACCAAGAAATGAGAATGTTGTAAATGTAAATGTTTGTAATGTAAACAAGTACTGATACCTTGTTGTAAGAATGTTTGTATTCTTACATGCAAAGGTGTGATGTATGTTGTATGTTGTATGTGATCTCCTCTTCAATGGTTGAATCCTTGTCTTGAATGCAACACTTAGCCTTGAATGGAGACTTAGAATGCTCAATTGCTTGAAGGAATGCTTGAATGCTTGAATGTTTGAATGTTTGAATATCGCTTCCGCCTTTTGCACACATATGTCTTCCTCCCTTTTTGGAAGAGGAAATGTAGTTTATATACTTGTCAATTAGGGTTGAGAGACTGATTTTCCCGACCTTAGGCCGACCTAGAAACAATATTTTCCAATTTGCAAACTTAAAGACCCGATGCCCAACAAGAGACCGGGCTCAAAATAGGGCCAGGGACCAGGGCATTGGGCGCCATGGTCCCACCTCCCGGGATAGCAGGGTGCAAGAAGGGATCAGGCCAAGGTGCAGAAAATACAGTTTTTGGTGTCACAAGCAGGTTTCGGAGTCTCCATTCAGGTTCAACATTGCACCGCCATCGTGAAGACCCAAATGCAGTCGAAATTGTAAGTGTCACAATTTTAGGACGCTACATTTGGCCCCCACTTTAGCAGGAGTATAAGCGTACGCTCATACTTCCAGTAAAGTACAAGGAAACAACATTGAAAGACTTTCGCCACGTCAAGGAGGCCAGATACACCAAGCCCCTAGTGGACTAAGGATCTTACGACTTCGATTGACAAAGTAAAAGGGAAGATCACGAGGGAGAACCATGACTGTCAGTAGTAAGGTTCCCTCACTATGAGTCATGCAAGAAAGATATCAAAAATTTTCAAGGCAAAGCTAAATTTGCCAAGAAATTTTCAAGTATCTTGGAGAGATATGAACGGGATGTATGCCCCCCTATGTTAAAGCGATCACACACGCCTCACTGGAGGTGATTGCTTTAAGGTAGTGATACATATAAGAAATGAGAAAGGAAAGGAGCACATTATCACAAGGATCTAGACCCCAAGTGTGAGATAAGCCCAAGGATAATGGACACAAAACATGAAGCACGAGGTGACTTTGCTTTCCTCAAGGTCAGTATGATGTATGATAATTCATGTATATCATATGTATGTATGCATAATTGTTCTTCATTCCCCAATCAAGGAAGGTCACCTAGAAGAAGGGAACACATGTGTCTTTTGAGTCAACATGAGAGAGACCAAAAGAGATCTCAATGTTTTGCATCGTCCTCAAGTAGACAACACTATGGACAACAAATAGAAGAATGAGAATAACACATAGAAGAAGTAACAAAAGAGATCAAGAGAGGAGGAGAGAGTCTGCTATGCTAATGTTACTAGTCTAGCACGTCATCCACCCCCCGATCTTGCTGATCAATATTTCGAGAAGGCAGGAAACACGCTAGAGGAGGAACATCCAACACAGCAGATGGAGCTATCACAAGATCCAAATAGGGGCTATGTTCATGTTCCACGCCACGTTGTTCTTGTCTAGGAGCTAGGATAAGTGCTTTAGAAAATTCGTTAGATAAATGGTTATCAACATCAACATATTCATATTCACTATCAGAATGAACATAAGTAACATTTTCATCATGAATAAAATTTTCATCTATATCATCATCAAGATTTATAAAAATAGGATCTTTAACTCGCACAGGATCAAGACCATCATGCATCTTATGTTTAGGAGATTTTGGCTCAATTTTTGGCTAAGGAGAAAATGGAATAATACTAGCTGAAGGTGTTTTTGGGGATTGCAAAGTTTGAGAAGCAGCTGCCTGAGCTCTAAGATGACGCTTTTGTCGGCGTTCACGTGCAGAACAATTTCATCTAGTCTTAGTAGGAAGTTGAGAAGATTGAGGAGGAATGTTCTCATCCTTATCACTTGGGTGTTTAGGTTGTGGTCTCTTAGGTTGACTAATAGGAGAAGAGGAAGGTCTCTTCTCTCTATAAGAGGAAGGAGGAGGAACTGCTCCATATAAAGGAGGAATATTTGGTTTAGGAAGGAGACCAAGTCCATCATGACGAGGAGGTATAGGTCTACCTTTAGAAAGTTTATTAGTCATATTCATAGGGATGGGTTGGGAATCTTCTTGAGGAAAGACATTAGTTTTATCTTTCAAAGGAAGGACTTCCTTCTCAAGAATGATAGGAATATCAAGTTTGGGTGTTCTAGGTTCACTTAGAGATAGGATCATATCTTTTTTCCACTTTTGATAAGATTTGAAAAGATGATCACTCCGCGGTGGAAGAGATTGGAATTGTTTAGGCCAAAAATAATCAATAGGAACACTAGAAGTTCTTTCAGCTAGTTTAAAGAGACTTTGATTGACAGTAACAACTTCACCATTATGGGGAAATTTCAAACACTTGTGAATAGGAGAAGCAATAGCTTTCATGGAAGATAGCCAAGGATAGCCTAGCTTCACACGAAATTGTTCGGACGATGGAATAATAGCAAAGCTCACATCAAGGGGTTTGTTATGGACCTCAATAGGTAATGTAATAGAACCAATTGCAGGAGAAGAAAATGCATCAAATAATTTCACAACCACATTTGTTTCATCATAGATCACTTGATTCAATTGCAAAGTAAAAAGAAATTCTTCAGTAATGACATTAACCATACAAGAAGGATCAATAAGCACTCCATGGCAAGGTGTATTCTTGACTTTTGCAACTATATATAAAGGACCATCAGGTGCCCTGATAGTTTCACTGGAATCAAATGTGATGGAAGGTTCCTTAGGGATTTTCTGTTGTTCCACAAAGTTAATCACATTTGGAGTCATAGACACAAGATCATCAGGTGAGACAGAGGAATCATTCGTATCAATCACATTAGAGGTATGAGAAGGTAATGGATCGGTAAAAATCTTAAGATTTTGGTTAGGAGGAGCTACAGATGTGTTGCCTTTATCATTCACACCAGAAATAGAGATAGTATTATTATCAATCAAATCTTGAATTTTACCCTTTAAAGCAAAACATTTTTCAGTATCATGCCCATGTTGACGATGAAATTGACAAAAAGATTTGTTATCAAAATAGGGTGAATTAATCTTTTTAGTATCTATTTTCCTTATAGGAGGGAGGGTAAGCACATTTTGTTCCAATAACTTATTCATAATACTATGCAATGATTCATTCAAAGGAGTAAACTTTCTTTCTTTCTTGAAAAACTTAGAAATAGGAGGCACACCTGATGCTGCATTCACATTGTTGTTGATGATGTTTTCATTGAATTTAATAGACTCTTTGTTCGGTTTAAACTTCCCAAATGGTTGTTGACTACTATCACCCTTATCACTCGGAGCCATAGGATTTGCTTGTTCCATTTGACTCACAGTTAGTTGATAATTGTGAAGAGTTGCGCACAACTGTTGGAAAGAAGTAAACTCAGAAAACAGAAGTTTTTCTCTAATATCTTTTTGTAAATTAGAAATAAAGATTCTTTGAATATCATTGTCAGGTACTAGAAAAGAAATTTGAGCATACAAATGCCTATATCTACCAATGAAATCAGTCACTTTTTCTTTAACACCTTGTTTACAATGCATTAAATCAATCAAAGTAACTTTAGGACTTATATTGTTTTGAAATTGTTGAATGAAAGCATTTGCAAGTTGTTCGAAAGAAGTAATAGAATAAGAAGGCAACGAGCAATACCATTGTAGGGCTTTATCTCTTAATGTTCTAGTAAACAATTTTGCAAGCAACCTTTGGTCATAAGCAAAATCGGTACATATTGTTTGAAATGTCTTAACATGTGTTAGAGGATCACCCTTACCATTATAAAGCTCCAAATGCGGAATTTCAACATGTTTAGGGGGGATAGCTCGAACAATGTCAAGAGAAAGTGGGCTCGCAACATCAAATGTGGGCACACTAAACTTAGATTGATTCATAGAGGCAATTTGTTGCTGTAAAGAAGAGATAGTTTGTGCAAGATTGTTAATGGTCGCTTCAGTCGAAGAGTTCATATTAGACGTGTTAGATTGTGATGGAGGTATTATGTTATTGAAAGAAGGTATTTATTGAGAGTACGGTGGCGAGACACTATGATAGTTAGTCATAGGGGATGATTGGAAAGGAGGAACACTACAAGGAGGAATGGAATGGTTAAATGAATTGCCCCCTTGCATCATGTTTATTTGTGGAGATGAAATAGGAACACTCATTGAAGGAATGAATGAAGAAGTTGGATTGAATGAAGGAAGAGGGTTGATTGAAGAAGAGGGATTGCCCCCATGACTAGTGATAGTAGGAGGAATGTCTTGTATTGAAGTAGTCATTATGTTTGATGTAAAAGTAGGTATACTAGCAATAAGAGTTGTCAAAGGAATAGAATGATTAACTTGAGTAGGAGGTTGTGTATAACCTAAAGTTTCAGCACAACTCTTCATAGGCATCACATTTGAATCCACAATGTGTGCAATACCATGCAAAATATCAATTCCATTCTTATCACTTTGAACCATACGTTTTAGACCCTCAATTAATGAAAGAGCTTCACTATCAGGGTATTCTTGAGACATCTATTGTCGAAAATCATCAAATTGGTTATCCAATTTTGAAAGTTGTTCTACAAAAACCTCATGGAGAGCTTCTTCATCATTAAGAGGATTAGAAGAATTACCCATGTCCTCGTTAAAAAGGCCATTCAAATTAGGTTCCATCTCCTCAGTAATTAAACCTTGGAAAGACTTAATTCTAAGGCTTCGTCTAATGGGAATAGTGTAAGTAGGGCTTATTGTTGTAAAACTCATGCACTAAAGAGAGAGAGAAGATTTTGAATTTTAGAGGTAGCAAATTTCAATAAAATCAGCCAATCTCCTAGATTTAAGCTGTTAAATACAATCAGGACAATCTCCTGAAATTTTGGAAAAAATGTCAGGGACCGTGGCGAACGGAGTGCACACGGTCCTCGCAACTTTTTTTTAAATTTTCAGGGATGAAAGTTATGATGATTTTAAAGCTAATCTGAAAAAATTGAGTGATTTTACGATCTGTAGATAGGCCAAATTAAAGTTGCAATCTCAAAATTGAACCCTACCAAGATTGTTGAAAAATGCAAAATTCGAATTTTGAAAAAGAGAGGGAAACTGAAATTTTGAATTTTATGATTTTAGAGGGAATATTGAAAGCAATGTAGGCTTTGAAATTTTAAAAGTTGACTCAATTTCATGCAAAATTCAAATTTGAAAGCGGAAATCAAAGTTGCCGCAATTAAACACTTAATTTCAAAAGTCACAAATTGTAAAGATTTGAATAAAGCACTGAAATTTCGAATGAATTCCAACACACTTTTCAGATTTAGGACAGTAAGGAACACAATTTTGATATGAATTTTAATTTCAACAATTTTTGAATGATTATAAGCCTTTATCCAAGCAATCACTAGACCAATTTTGACTTTAATTTTGAAAGTGTTAGAACTGATAAAATCAGCCAAAATTCTGGATTTTAGCAGAAAAATATAGTAAGATCTAGCTCCCGAAATTTTGAAAAAAATGTCGGGGATGATGGCGCTCCGGGTGCACACGGTCCTCGCAACTTTTTTCCAAATTTTCAGGGATGAAAGATATTGTGATTTTGTTGCGGAATCCAAAGTTACAACCGATTTGGAGGTGTTTTGATCAGTGAAATCATTAGTCAAAGGTTGAATCAAGAAGGTTTTAAAAATTAGGGTTTTGACATTTAACCACTTAATTTTCAGAATTAAAGCACAAATATGAATTGACAATTTGCAATAGAAGGATAGATCTGAAACAAGCATTAACAATTAAACATTTCACAAGCTTAATTACTAAAAAGAAAATTTTAGGGTTTTTATGCAATTAACCTCTAAAATTTGCAAAAGATCAAACATAGAAATGTAATCAAGGAAGCAAATTTTTTAGATCTAACCATGAATAATTAGAATTAGGATGTTCACGTCGGGTTCACCAAAATGTAAAGCGGAAAAATCGAACCCTAGTTGTTCTCCCCCCCCCAACTCCAAGGAGAGAGAAGGGAGAGTCACTAGGGTTGATGGTTTTCACTTAGGAGAGACTTTACATTCAAAAGAGGGGTTGAAACCCACAAGATCCAATCCCACGCAATGCAGGATTGGATTCTAAATGAGTTTCAAGGGTTAAGACATCAAGGATACCCTCTTTTGTAAAGAATGTAGATAGAATGATTGAACTAGGAATGCATGTAAAGTAGGAAAGATTCACTTATAAACAGAGATAGGGATACAGGATGAAGCTGCGGATCTAGAATTAGCAATAAAATGTCGAGACGGTGCTGTCCTGCAAATTTGAGCGAAAGTTGACAGGACGATGGCGCCCGGCGTGCACATGGTCCTCCGAAAAATCCGTGAAACGAAGGGGGATCTGTTCGTCTCTGCACAAGGATTCCAGATCTTCAATTACAACCGCGTACCTGCAACCTACACATAGAAAAGAGAGGACGATTGGGGGGTTAGGGATTAGGGGTTTGCCTTTAGGTCAAACCCCAGTTTTGGAATTAACCAAGAAATGAGAATGTTGTAAATGTAAATGTTTGTAATGTAAACAAGTACTGATACCTTGTTGTAAGAATGTTTGTATTCTTACATGCGAAGGTATAATGTATGTTGTATGTGATCTCCTCTTCAATGGTTGAATCCTTGTCTTGAATGCAACACTTAGCCTTGAATGGAGACTTAGAATGCTCAATTGCTTGAAGGAATGCTTGAATGCTTGAATGTTTGAATGTTTGAATATCGCTTCCGCCTTTTGCACACATATGTCTTCCTCCCTTTTTGGAAGAGGAAATGTAGTTTATATACTTGTCAATTAGGGTTGAGAGACTGATTTTCCCGACCTTAGGCCAACCTAGAAACAATATTTTCCAATTTGCAAACTTAAAGACCCGATGCCCAACAAGAGACCGGGCCCAAAATAGGGCCAGGGACCAGGGCGCTAGGCGCCATGGTCCTGGGGGACCAGGGCACTGGGCGCCCTAGTCCTGAAGGACCAGGGCGCTGGGCGCCATGGTCCCACCTCCTGGGACAGCAGGGTGCAAGGACGAATCAGGCCAAGGTGCAGAAAATGCAGTTTTTGGTGTCACAAGCAGGTTTTGGGGTCTCCATTTAGGTTCAACGTTGCACCGCCATCGTAAAGACCCAAATGCAGTCGAAATTGCAAGTGTCACAATTTTAGGATGCTACACTAATATAGCATTTACTTCCAAGTAATTTGAAATATTTAAGAGTAGAAGTATTACTAAACCATAGTTAATGAGGGGTCTTACTGGTTTCACGTTTGATGTGAACTTTTTTGAATGTGTAAACCATTGTACTTACTGCTTCTCTCCAATATACATGAGGTAGATTTTCTTCTGATAACATACTTCTAGTTGCATCTAAGATAGTTCTGTTTTTCCTTTCCAGAACTCCATTTTGTTGGGGTGTCCGGGGTGCTGATAATTGTCTTCTTATCCCATTCACTTCATAGAATATATTAAATTCCTTATATGTGAATTCACCTCCTTGATCTGATCTCAGACATTTGATTTTCGTACTAGTTTCATTTTCTACTATCTCCTTGAATAGCTTGAATTTCCCAAGTGCTTTTGATTTCTCCCTAAGAAAAGTAACCCAACACATTCTAGATAGTCATCAATGATTAGCATAAAGTACCTATCTCCTTGTAAGCTTCTAGTTCTTGCTTTCCAAATTGACATTCCTTATATACCAGATTGTGAGGTTTGACAATTTTAGGTAAATCCCTTACTGCCTTAATTGTACTAATTTTCACAATGCAATCAAAATTTACATGACAGAGTCTCGTATGCTATAACCAAATTTTATCAATATGTGCAATCAAGCATGTCTTTTCATTGTTGTTCAAATGAAAGATATTACCTCTAGTATGATTACCGGTTGCAATTTCCAAACTAGTTATGTTCATGATTTTGCATTTACCATTATTGAATTGTAAGTAAAATCCTTTTTCAACTAATTGACCAACACTCAAAAGATTATGCTTCAAATCTTTAACATAGTAAACGTTATCAGTATTGTGCTTACCATCAAGAGATATTGTACCTTTACCTTTGATCAAACAAGCTTTATCATCTCCAAATCTTACTAGACCTCCATTATATTCCTGAAAGGTTAAGAATTTACTTTTATCACCAGTCATATGATGTGAACATCCTGAATCAATGATCCATTCATCCTTATCTTCAATTATAGCTACTAGGGCCTTCTCTACTAGTTGAACAGTAGGTGTCGGTTGATCTTCTGTTATAACAACAAAAACCCATCCATTGTCTGTCAGATCCTCATCAAAATCATCAGTGACTCCTTCATCAACAAGGTAACAAGATTTGTCTCTATTCTTCTTGTAGTCACATAAATCTGTCCACTTAATTAAATGAATATTTAGTATTTATTTGATTATTTAACCATCAATCAATAATTAATTAAATTAATATTTAATTAATTCATCTTAACCTACTTCTCCTATTAATTAAATAAATTATTCAATTCATTTGATTTAATTCACTTAACCAAATTCAGACCATTAATTAAATAAATAAATCATATTTGTTTAATTAAATCTTCTCTCGCATTTAAATAAATTAATATTTATTTAAATCCCCAAAATCCCATCTCTCACATATAATTAAATCACCTTTATCCTCCACCCACTTGCATTTTCCTACAAATGCAAGTTGCACAACTATTTTAAATTAATAAATTATTTATTTAAAATCCTATTTATCCTCACCCACTTGAAACCTTTAATGGTTTCCCTTAAAGTCTTGAAACTCAATGGCTTCCTTCTAGAGTCTTCTTAAGCCTTTAATGGTTTCCCTTAAAGTCTTCAAACTTAATGGCTTCCTTCTAGAGTCTTCTTAAGCCTTTAATGGTTTCCCTCAAAGTCTTCAAGCATTTAATGCTTTATCTTCCTTTTTCTCATATAAATAAATTAAGATTTATTTAAATAAAATCTAAAATTTGCATTCACATTTAAATAAATTAATATTTATTTAAATATCCATCCAAATGCAAATTACACCATTTAATTGAAATAAATGATTTTATTTTAATTGAAAATCCCAAAATTCCTCCCACTTGCATGCCTAAATCCCTTCTAGATTCTTCTAACTCCTTCTAATTAGCCTAATCCTATCCTAATCATTGTCACATTCCTAAATAAAAGGAAGTCACTTCTCAAAAACCTCCAAAGTCTTCAATAACCATTAAAGGCTTTATGTCTTCAAATGGTTAACCTCTAAATTCTTCCAAACCATTAAAGGCTCTTACATAACCATTTATGGTTAACTCACATTTTACCTTTGGTTATGTTGTTCACCAAAAGTGATAACCCAAGAACACCTGCAATTGATCTATGAATTAGCCAATTCAATCTATGAAGAACCTCAGGGCTTGGACAACATGACAAGGATATAAATCCTTCTACTCTTCAGGCTCTGCAAAACCTGGGCGGGTATACCTTTGATGCTTAGAATTATACCTATTACAGACCTATGATAGCATCAACATAAATAGATGGATCTCACCAGGGCTCTAAAACAAGTAGTTTATTGCAGATGGACTATATCTACACATAAAACTCAGCTATGCTTGAGCATGAGATAGATGAAACATAAACTAAAGATATTCTGATTGGATTTTAAATTGGTTTGAGAACCCCCTTAATTGCAAGATCAGTGCCTTATCCAAGGGCAACAGAGTCACAAATCAAACTATAGATGAGAACTTACTACAAATCCATCTTAATTCTTAAGTATTCCTGCATTTAATGCCTTGCATAAATACATTACTGAGCTCATCCACAGAAAATATCAGATCCAGAAACATAAACCTTGTTTTATTAATGTTTGCTCATAGAGTTTAAAATCTTCCTTGAAGATTACCCACAAACCAACATTACACTCACAGACACAGCTGCTCATGACCAACTTGATCCTCCTTAAGAACCAAATTTGAATAAAATGAGATTACATTTCAGAGACAAATTCTGTACAAATTTGTGCATGCCTTACATACACAAGAACCTACAACTAAGAACACCTATAGCAAAGAATTGAACTCCATTACTAAAAGGAAAGCCCTACCTTGTACAATCTTCAAGAATACTCCAAATTGGAAGCCATGAAAATTGAAGCCATCCTCCAAATTTTTGGAACCCCTCCAAAATGAGAAGAATTGGGAATAAGAAGGAGAGGGAAGAAAATCAAATCTGCAACTGAAATTGTCAAGTGTCTCCTCTCTAACTGAATTTCATTCCCATCAAAACTGCTCCCAAAATATCTTATCTTTGTCAAAATTGACTCCATAATTGGATTCCTCACTCTGAGAGCTTTCTGGAAACATATAATACTTTATATTTTGGCAAAAAATACAGCCCTGGGCGAATTAATCCTTCCAATGTGCACAATCATTTAAATTTTTGAATTTTCTCTATAGTTGAAACTATATCATTAACATGATTTCAATTTTAATTTTTGCCTCCCCTTTGGTCCTAACGCTTTGCCACATGGCGGGACCTGATTGGCTGATGGGGTTGACTGGATGCCACCTGGGATGACACCTCATCACATCCATGTCATCCACTTTGTCACTGCCACTTGACTGCCACGTGTACGCCACCTAGGTGCCACCTCTATGCCACATCATCACCACCAGGATGGGACCTACCTGCTGGACATCTGACTGTACCTGCCACGTGTACACCACCTAGACTTCGCCATTTTGCATTTTGCCTTTCGCCATTTCGCGGCCTCTAACGGGTGAGCATCTTTGGGCTCCAAAATCGCGCAGACCGTTGGATCAACCCGAACTTGCTCGATCTTTACCACTGCTGCATTTTCACCAAACCATTTCGCCATTTTGCAGGGCTTAACTCGTGTGCATCTCGCCTTCGCAAAGTCACACCGACCGTCGATCCATCTCGGACATGCTCGCTGGTTAAGTCGACCTTTCTCTGCAAAATTTTGTCCATCTACCTCGAGAAGCGTGCCTGCATGGGGTCCACCTGGTCGCCACTCAGTCGCCAACTCTGGTCGCCTTGGGATCCATGCCCATGCACATGGGGTCCACCTTGGGTGCCCAACAACACCGTCCGTCAAAAGCCCAGAGGCTTTAGCATTATGTATTGGTGGAGATTTACATATAAATATCAAAACGCTTCTCCCCACAGCGAATGTGGGATAATGTGATTTTCCTGAGACTGCAAGTTTTGAGGGTTCTCTCTGAGTTTTAATGGTGTCTACTTGCTCACTTTCCACATCTGAGGGAAGGAGGACTACTGAAGGATGCCCACATGCCACGCTCCAAACACCACGCCTTGTATTTGATTTAAGTTTTTTTCTTTTTTTTTAAACATCATTTACCATAGCATTTTCTATGATTGCTGGTAATTATTTTGCCTCCTTCTTGGATGCCACGTGAGGATTAAGTGTAAAGTTTCTACTGCAAAAGCCACACTCCATCCCCTCAACATCTCCATCTCACCACCCACATTGTTGAAAGTGTTTTGGATTTATGCCTTCTGTTGGACGTTGGATTTGGGGATACCCAACAGCCATGAAAACTAGCATTTGCAATTTGTTGAAGGTTTTCAACGCTGTTGTAGCGGCTACCAGAGGTTTCAAATGGCTGAAGTTTCAAATGTCTCTTTAGCCTAAACACTACGCAAAGGGGGAAGAAGCAAGGTCTGAAGCTTTATGCCTACACTTTGCATTTATTTGGAAAGACTTCAGTCTTCACACCACACCATACACCAAGGAAAACATTGAAATATACCTGCTATTTGCATTTGCCTGAGAGTTTTCTGAATGCATTATTAACAAAATTATATTGTGCACTTGCTGAAAGTTTTTCTTTAAACCATCGCCCACCACTCACAGCAAGGAGGAGGGAGGATGCCTTTTAAATTTGCCAATGGCATTTGCTGAAAATTGCTTTCTTAAAAAAAACCTCCTTCGAAAGCTACAACCACACAAAGGGGAGGATGGACATTTGTTTGAAAACTTATATGGTATGCTGAATTTGGTTTAATGCCTGCCACTTGCATTTGCTGAAAGTTATTAATTTTCATTTTCACATTTCCTGAAAGTTTACATTATCCTTTCAACGCTGCCCCCAGGAGGAAAATGCTTTGAAAACCGGCCAATTGCTATTTACTTGAAACTTATATTGCTTTTTTTTTTCCACGGTGCACCACAGGAGGAGGACTGGCAATCTACATTTGTCAATTTGCATTTGCTTGAAACTCTTTTGTTTTTGTAGTCGAAGTCAATATGGAAAGTTGCATTGTCGGTATCTGCTTCAATTAGTTAGTGACCCTGAACTTGATACGTCTCCATCATTTCAACATCTTCTTAATACTTAAATCATATAACATATGATTTAAAATAACAATTTGAACTTTGCCTGAAAAAAATGCATGAAGTGGCAAGCTAGGTTGGGCCCCAAAGTGGGTCCGACTAAAATTTTTTTGTTTTCATGCAACTTACCTCTGGAAATGCTTCATGAACCTTAAACATACCTCTAGAAATGATCGGAAACATTTTCGGATCACCAAATTGAGTTTTGCAACATTCAAGCAATTACGCCACGTTTTTGCATTTAATCGTGAAGACGTATTTTTCAAGGTGGTCAAAACACCTTTCTAGACCTCGCCATCTAATAGGCGTGTACTCTGATATACAAGCATGAGCACTACCAAGTGGTTTCTCAAGATGAGTCCCGAGCAAAGAGATATTAATTTTTGAAAATGCCCAACTGGCTTTGTCAACACTGCGGACCTGATGAAGTCAATGTTCTGGCAACACATGATGCCTTTCTCAAAAATATCAAATGACCTCCGTAGACCCTCAAATTTGAGACACAGGTACCTTTAAGTACAAAATAAAACTTGGAAATCTCAGTTCGATCACAAGGATAACAAGATGCAAATGGCGCACTCACAAAAATGGCTACATTAACTGATATAGCACTAAAAGTACGGATAACTGAAAACAATGGCTAAATGAACCCTTTTGAAAATCGATCAAACAAATTGACAGAGGCTTGAAATTTGAAATGTAGCTCATAATTTATACTGACATTAGCCTGGAACAAACATTATGTCATAACACTTATTGAGGCAACTTTTACACTTATGCGAAACAGGGCTCCGACTAGCTGTCGAAACAGGGACTAGTCAAATCACACAAACCGCAAACGGATTTGGCTTCAAAAACTGAGCAAATGGATTCGTCAAGACTTGAAATTTTGTAGGCTTACTCACATTTATGCACAAAATCCAATCCACTTTTAATTTCTTCATGAAAATCAATAGGGAAAAAGATGTAATCGCTCAAAGTAGGCTACTCAATAAAATCTGCATTTGTGCCTAAAATGCACTTTCAGCTCACCCCTCGAAATGGGTACCTGATAAACTTCTCCAAACTGAATTCTAAAAGTTGTACATCACTGCATAGGCCAAATGAAAGGTGTAGGATATGTCTTTCGAGCCTTACTCTCTGAAAATCAACTGGGTCCATTTACCCCCTCTCTAACTAGGCCATTCAAACTGACTCATTTAAGTGCCTTTTTGACATACAGAGAATTTTTTTGAAATGGGCCTCTAAACTTGACTCAAATTTAATGAGTCCCAATAGGTTAGAGACTTTCCTCTAACTTAACCATCCTTTTGACTCACGGGTCTCTTCAAAGCATTTATTTCTTTGACTAAGGTAACCATTTAACCCTTGCATATTCATTTATCCCTTAGATAAAAGGAATATCCATTAACCTAACCCTAACCCAACCCCTTAGGGTAATCATCATGTCCCCTCAAGCATTTAATTCTCCTTATCTCTCCTCTCAAGCCTCCTTATGGTGACACTTGTCAACATGGGATTGGGTTGAAAGTCTCACATGGATTGAATATCTTTCAATCCTAACCCTTGTTAAGATTGCTCAATCTTAACCCTTCATTTCCCCATTTCTTCTATAAATAGAACCCTTCTCCTCAAGCAAAGAGGTGAGCATTAGGGTATTGTTGTTATATTGGTATTAGCATAGAGATTTTTCATAGCATCATTGTCTACAATTACATAGCATTTGTTTATCATATTCAACCATCTTGAATCTCCATATGGCATCCATGGCTAGTGCTAAAAGTTGAGAGCTACACTCATGTGGAACTTGGAGAGGAGAGGAACAAGGGAGGACCAACTATGAGCATCTTGATTAGCATTTGGAGGAGTATAGTTTATCTATTCTATGTTTCTATGCTTTCTATTTCATGCTTAATATCTCTCTTGATATGCCTGTTTAGGATAATCTTTTGTTGCTAACACTAACGTTTGTTTCTTGTGCTCTTGTGTGTGTTGCCATCAAACGGATTTTCTAATCCTTTTTGTAGAGCATCACTTCTTAAATTTGTATCTCTGATATTCAAGGTTAGGCTTGTAGGTTCTTTTAGATTCTTCTTTCAATCTTGCATGTCTATCAAGACACCTAGATGTCATATGACCAATCTTATTGCAGTTAAAACATTTAAAGGTGCTTTATCTTCATACTTACTTCCAATTGGACCTTTAGGCATTTTCCTTGCAAATAGTGCTTCAAGTTCTTCCAGTTCTTCATTTTCTCTCCTACTTTTTTCAAGTTTTGTTGCATAAAAGGCTTTCCAATCATATTTGTCAAATGATAATGATGCAAACGATGATGCCTCGAAAGCTAAATCAGTCTTTATAGTAGCAACAGGACCAAATTCCTCAAGTTCAAAAGCTGAAAGTTTTCCAACCAATGTGTCTCTAGTTACTGATGTATTAGGCATTGTTCTCAATTCATTTATAGCAGTTACTTTCATTTTGTATGTCGGTGGAAATGCTCTTAAAACTTTTGAAACAATTTCATTTTCACTTAAGGTTCCTCCACAACATTTTATACCCAAAACAATTTCATTTACTTTTTCCATAAAAGCAAAAATCCTTTCATCTTCTTCCATTTTAAGATTTTCATACCTGGCCCGGAAGCATTCAAGTTTTGCAATTTTGACTGTGGAATCTCCTTCATTGAATTTTTCCAATTTGTCCCAAATAGCTTTAGAAGTAGACCTATCTGACAATCCCATGATTTGTTGATATGACAATGCGCTCAAAAGTGCTTCTCTTGCTTTGCAAGTCCTTTCCATTGCAATTCAAGTGTGTCTTCATCCTGATCTTCGATATGCCATAGTTGGTTCCATCAAGTTTAGGATTCTCCTTCCTGAAATAGTTTGAAGCCATTGGATCTCCTCAAGGTGTTAAACTTCTGCAAAAAGAGAACTAGGCTCTAATACCAATTGTTAGGTCCCGGAGACAACTAAGAGGGGGGTGCATCAGTTATCCAATAAATTCAAACTGAAATTAACTTAACCAAAACTTAATGCTTAATACCAATAAACCAAACTTTATGTCGGTAGATAGTTTATCAGTTAAATGCAGTACCAGTAAAGATTAATGCATGAAACAGAAAGACAATAACATCCACAACACATAACGCCAATATTTGTACGTGGAAACTCTGTAAGGGGAAAAACCACGGTGGGAAGCCTTACCCACAATCATATGATACTACTACAGATAGTATGTGTGTACAATAAGAGGTCTGCGCATGAAGAAAGGCCAAGTGCCTAGAGCTCACTGCTCAATCACAAAATGAGAGTCACATTGACTACAATTGGATGGTTAAATCCAATGATAATTTAATGCTCAAAATAGCATCTTCATATGTTGGATTCAGTACCGGTTTAGCTCTGATATGCCTTCTTCAAACCTTCCTTCAATCTTGAATGATGTTTGCGTGTATAGCTCTACTTATATTCACATATACCTTATTACAATCCTTATTATTTTCTATCCTTGCATATAATCTCAAAAATGAAATCTTACATTTATACCATAACCTAAGACCAATTGAGTAGGTCGGCTCACTAAAAGATATTACAATAAAATCAATTATAAATGAAACAATATTTGATGCATGATGTCAGCTCAATGCATTTACAATAATAACAAATAATCTCCATGACGTGTTGTGCTGATCTGGAATAGATATGCTTGTCGGTGCTTAACCTGGACCTATTTGTCGGTAGCAACAAATATGCAAACACGAATATACCAATGAACAAATCACCAAAACAAAGTGACCAAATGATGTCTTCGACATAACCAAGTAGTCTCCAAGTCATTCCAAGTGCCGATGAATAATATAACCTACCGGTGAACCAAATATCGGTGATTGTGCATAAGTCACTTGCTTGTCGATGAACATAACCAAATCTCCAAGTGCTGATAAGTGTTGACAAGTATTGACATACCTTTCAAAATTCCATTGTCAGGCCTTAAATTGCACTTTTGAAATCATATAGGAATCTCTGTCAATATAGTTGAACATGTTGATAAGTCCACCGGTTGACTGAAGAGGACTCCTGATTTAGCTGGTTGTAACTGAACGTTACTAGTCTCTCGGTTACCGACTCTTCCGATGTACCGATCAAAACCTATCTAGACAATTTCTTCCTGTATACCGGTTTTCTCTTTGCTTATCTGGTGGACATCTTCCTTGTCAATTAACTCATCACTACCTGATCTCCTTACTGCTTGCCGATCTTCTTATTGCATGCCAGCTTACTTACTTCCTATCGGTTTATTTCTTGCCAATTCACCCACGGCCTGTCGGTTTACTCGCTGCCTAGTTTACTCACTGCTTATGGACTGTGAAGACTAAGGAGATGATGTTGCCAACAATGACAACCATATCAATTACCGATCATACAAAATTGCATCAGAATGCCAACAAACTCCCCCTTTGGCATTAGTGGAAAATTCTACAAACTGTTGTGCCGGTTCCATTCTATGGCCCCTGTTCCTGACAAGATTCCAAAAAATTCCAAAATTCCCCCTTTTGCCATCAATGGCAAAGACTATCCAAGAAGAGTTGTCAAAATAAACCAAAAATCTCTTAAAGTTTTCTTGAGCCACTTTTAGAGAAGATTCCCATGAAGATTGAATTTGTTTCATGGTAGTAAAGTGCCCATGTAATACTGCAATGAAGACCTCCATATCATCAACTGTCTTACAGTCAGGTGTATGAATTAGGCGGTCTACCTCATTAATGTTCATTTGCATGAAATTAATAATTGGTGCTAAATAGAACTAGAGCTCTAACAAACTAAGACTTCTTTTGTCTTCTTCATCTTTCAACATTCTAATTTGATAATTAAGCATTTTGACTTTTCCATTAAAGGTTGATGTTGAACTGCTAAGGGGATCAAATGAGCTTACCAGATCCTGAATCTCCTTTTGAATCTGATTTCTTTTATTGTCTAAGTCTTTGATTAAATCAAGAAAGTTTGAATATTTCATCAGTAGTTGACCAACTTGCTGCAGTATGGTCTTAACTTCTTCTATTCTGGTTGAAAGAGCAACCTTTCCAACTGTTATCTGCTCCATGAGGTTATCTCCTCACTTTGTTTCATATTGCCTTACTGCAACCTTCTCCAGATTGGTTGCCTCTGAACTGATTGTTTTAACCAGAGTATCCAACTGATCAATAATGGGTGTAGTATCATCAACTGCAATGTTCAGGATGAGATCAGAGAGAATTGTTTTGGTAGAAGTGAGGATTCTTGCCTTCTTTTTCTTCTCTCTCAGTTTTACCTTTTCAGCTTGGATTCTCAGTTTTTCTCAGAATTTCATCAACTGTTTAGGGGTTATTTTATTTATATCAATGACCAATTCACCTTCTTCTTCCTCCTTTGTTCCTTCCTCCATTTATAAAGTCTCAACTTCTAAGCTAGTTATAGTGATTATTCTTACCTTTTTCTTTTCACTTTCATTGTCTAAGTCTAACTTCCTCTTTGCTGGAGAGTATCCATCACCACTGTGTTATCCTTTATTTTATTCTCTTCCTCTTTTCTTTCCTCTACTTTCTTCTCTTCCTCATTTCCTTCCTTTGTTCTCTTCTCTTCCTCTATCTTCTTTTCTTCCTCTTTTCCTTCTTTTGCCTTCTTTTCTTCCTCTTTTCCTTCCTTTATTTTCTTCTCTTCTTCATTTCCTTCCTCTGTTCTCTTTTCTTCCTTTGTCTTCCATTCTTCCTCTTTTCCTTCTTGAGAGAGATTAGGATTTGGTGACAATAAGGTTTTGTGAGGTGTATCCTCATAAGGAATGTCTTCAATTAATACTTCATCATGACCGAAAATTTTAGTTTTATCAGCTTCCTCGATCAATGAAGTATGAACCGATTGTTCCAATACCCTTTGTCAGATTGGGATGTTTGACACAACATTTCCCAAGATGTCCTCAATGGAGAACATATCAAATCCTTCAGTGGAGTCTATTTCCTTAGTTTTTCTTTTATCAAGGACAATTGCACCTTTGTCTTGTTTAGTTTCCTATTCAATTTCTTCTTCAACCTTCTTTTGCTGGTCCATAATTTCCCTCCACAAGGCAACACCTTCAGCATGCACTTCTCTAACTTCCCCTACTGCCACTCTTCTAGTTGTGTTCCTTATTTTGAAATGTTGAATGCATGTTGCAGTCACCAGTGAAGCTTGGTCAAGATCTAATTCATGTTGCACTTCCATGAGTGCTTTTATTCTGAGTTCCTTTTCAGTAGCTAGAGAAGTATTTCATCTTCCTTCAATTTGATCTAGCAAATATGATGGGATTATGTCATACAATTCACTGGAAGTTCTGCAATAGTTGTGCAAGTTCTTGATTAGAGATTCCTCAATTTTCCTCGTCTTCTTCGTTACTGATGGAATATCTCCTTCCAACACCACCTAGACCTCCAAATTCTTTGATGTCATGCACCATCCCATCAATTGTTGGAGCTTTGTTCCTTTCACTTATTCTAACCTCCTTTATTTCCACATTTGATACAATGTCACCTTCTTTCTTATCCTCTTTGAGCTTTGGATCACTCTTCCTCTTTATCATGTAGGTTACTCCTACCAGTCTATCTTTGCTTGGTGAAGATATCAGAGTACCTAGATTCTTTTCCTTTGTGTATGTTGTTGATTTAGTTGTTACAGTCCCCTTTGGTTTTGTTTTTGTCACTTTCTTCTTTCCACCAGTCAGTTCTTCATCTTTGGCAAGTGTGACCCCTATTTTCTCACTCGCATCGGTGGAGGTAGTGGTAGTAGATGCTTCAACTCCATATTTATTGTCAAGGGTATCAATCATTTTCTTTACCTTTCTTTTAATGATAGGCACCTGAAGTTCTTATTTTATTTTAGAGCTTGCCTCCCCAAATGTTCCAAACCTCTTTGCTTTCAAATCTACTGGTTTAGATGGAAGAATATTGATATGAATTTTAACCAGATCTGCTACAACCTCATACCCCATAGGTGGAACCCAAAAAGTTTTGGGTTCAACTGCTTGGATAATACAACAATCTGTATCTACAAGAAAATAAATGTTGTTCTTGTATTTCTACACTATTTCGGTTGGAATTATTTCCCTCTTGTGCATTCTAGTTTGGAATTCCTTGAAATATCCCCACATTGCTTCTCCAAATTTATCTCCCAGATCCCTAATCATTTCACCTATATGAACCATGATAGGTTTCTCCTGTGACCATACTATTACCCTAATCGGGCAAATATTTTAGCACATAGAAAAATATACATAGCAGAAGAGAGTCATATTTAAAGGTTTGCTTCTTATCCTTCTTTATTCTTTCCATGTTCACCATGAACTGGCTTTAAATCATCTCACATATATCATATGTTGCATCTTCTTTGATAATCTGATATCCAACATGGATGGCACTGCTCGACACACTATTCATGCGGCTTGATTGATATACCCTGTAACCCAACACTACAAAGGCAAATCTTACTTCAACATCCTCAATATGAGTGATAGTCATTGCTCTACTATCATAGTAGGATTTGGTTAATCAAGTGACTTGAGTTGATGAAATCATTCTTAGGGTTAATGCTTCACCGGTTGCACTGAACCCTGTCACTCTCCGAATCATCTCCTTTGTGATCTTGATCGGTGCATGATCTTCTAGCCACAAAAATTCATCATGAACCCTGCTCAATACATATCTAACCCAGTCACCATGAAACTAATCAGGAAATTCTACAACATATACCAAACCCCTGGTCTTCAGATGTAGGAACCCTGATTTCAACTGATCATTTTCACAAAACCCTTTAAAATTACTTTGAATGAACTTATCTCCAAGTTCTTCAAGTTTGCAATGAATATAAGAGTGAATATCTTCTACCAACAATACACCAGAGGGCATGGATGATAAAGCACCGGTCTTGTCAATTTCACCAACTTTCATCGGGTGCAGCTTGTGATGAATAATTATGAACAACAGATACCCCAACTGGTACTGAGAGGGGAGGGTGAATCAGTATAGGCAGAAACAAAACTTTCACAACAACTTATCTAGTTAAAACAATACCAACTGGTTGTCACTATTACTGAACTTAACCACAACAAAACTGGTTAAACACAGTAAGACATCAGACACCATAAACTGATAAGTTTGAACACTTCAAATATGATCAACACTTGATATCAACTTCACCCATTAACATATGCATGTGGTCTACTAGTAATATCATAACCCATTAACTCTGCATGCATAATATTTCAACCAAATAATTCATAAACATCACATGAAACCCAAATGGGAAAAACCACGGTGGGGATGAATACCCACAAGCTTGTTTGAACTCTTTTGAAGCTTGCCCTATTAGGAGCCAAGTCCGGTTAAGACTTTATAATAAGGTTTCTACTAGGAACTGATCCTATTAGAGATCACCCAGTTAAGGGATGGCTATATACACTGTTAAAGGTTACGTCGCTAGAGGATTTGAAGAGCTCAATGATCTTGAGTCACCTGGTTATAGGTTTTACAATAATCCTATTAAAGCTACCCGGTAAAGGGATTTTCCAACTGTTGAAATGGTTAGAAGACAACAGGTAAAACTCTGATCTGATAACAACACTAAATGCCAAGGCAGATCCTTTTCATTTCCTCTACTCTGCAATCACACTTTATAGTTTTCCTCTTACTGGTTTGGCAAGTATCTCATCACTTGAATACACACACAACATTTACCAACAACTTTACAATAACAAACATCATCGACCTTATAGACAATCAGTTAGGTCGGTGGCATAAACCCTAAACCCTAAGCATCTTAGGTTTACAACACAGGCGGTCCAACCCTAACCGTCCAAACACATTGCATAGAGCATTACAATTTCAAACAGATCACAAGATAATCTGCATCGTTCATTTATCACTGCACATGGGAATTAGTAACCCATCACACTCTCTTCTCATACCGTTTAAGAAGAATGATCATTCCTGAGGTAGACTCCAAACACATTCAATCTTCTCATGCAAGATCCTCAAGGAAACCTTCACGTGCACAAATCTGACATGGCACCTCGATCTCATTCACATCTCTTAGCTAACTCATCACATAGTATCATTGGCTGCATCGCACATGCTAGATCACCAAACCGATAACCCTAGAGCTGAGACTACCAACCGTTAGCCACACTTAGTGAAACCCTGACACTGGTTCACTGCATCACCTCATACCTCTTCATACTGGTTCACTTAGAACTTCTTGACATCAATGAGAACATACATTATCTTTATATCAACATGTCGGTTCATCATATGCCAATGATACCCAACAATCTCCCCCTTTGGCATTGATGGCAATACTCAATGTAGCATTGCAATTAAAAACATTATAGACTAGTGTATCTGCATCATCAGATATCTTCTCCCCATACATAATATATCTTCTCTCCCTTTGACAACAATGCCAAAGTGGAGGCATAAGCTTCCAAAATCTACTATGTTGCTCCCCCTAAGGAGTAGCATCCTTCAACACATCAATCCTGAAAGATTTGTCACTGTAGTACTTGACTGATGCGGAGCACACATCTTTTAGTTGACTTCATGAAGGGGCAGAACCCCTAATTCACCTCTCAAATAGGTAAATGTAGTCTTTGGTAAGGGCTTAGTGAATATATTTGCTAGCTTCTCCTTACTGAAAACATGTTGTAGTACAACCTCTTTATTTTGAACTTTCTCTCTCAAAAAGTGATATTTAAGCTCAATGTTCTTAGTTCTAGCATGCAATACCAATGTTCTTGGAAATATTTATTGCACCTATGTTATCATAAAATATATTCACCAGTTTGGATATAGGTACCTTGAAATCTTCCAATACATGCTTCATCCAAATTGCTTGAGTGTAGTTCATAAATGTTGCCACATATCTGCTTCAGTTGTAGATTGAGAACTATAGCTCTGCTTCTTACTTGTCCACGATACTAATCTTCCACCGAGAAAGAACGCTCCACCGGTTATTCTCTTCTGGTTGTCCACATTACCTGCCCAATCAGCATCGATATATACCTTAAGATTATATTCACCATTATATGGATACCACAATCCATAATCAATTGTTCCTTTCAGATATCTAAGAATCCTTTTTTATAGCTACCAAGTGGTATTCCCTTGGACATTTCTGAAAATGAGATACTATGCCCACTGCATGAGCAATATCTGGTCTATTGTGCACCACATAGTGCAGCTTACCAATCATTGACCGGTACTCTTTTTCATTCACTAGTGTTGAATCATCTTCTTTAGTCAGTTTACAACCAGTCACCATTGGTGTACCAACCGGTTTGCTCTCCTCCATGCCAAAAGTCTTTAATACTTCTTTGACATACTTGGGTTGGGTAATAAAGATACCCTCTTTCATTTGTTGAATTTGTAAACCAATAAAGAATTTTATATCTCCTATTAAGGACATCTCAAATTCTTTCTTCATTTCATCTGCAAATGCATGACTCATTTTATCATCTCCTCCAAAGATTATGTCATCCACAAACACTTCACAGATAAGAATCTGATCACCTTTTGATTTCAAGTAGATGTTGCTATCTTCGCTTGTTCTTTGAAATCCAATCTTCACAAGATGAGAGTTTAGTCTTTTGTACCATGCCCTAGGTGCCTGTTTCAGTCCATATGGGGCTTTGTGTAATCTACACACCATGTCACTGTCTTTTGATAGGGCAAACCCTTCTGGTTGCTCTATATACACTTCCTCTTCTAGGATTCCATTAAGAAAAGCATACTTCACATCCATCTGATAGACCTTAAATCCCTTAAATGTTGCAAATGCAAGTAGCATTTAAACACCTTGTAGTCTAGCCACAAGAGAAAAGGTTTCTCCATAGTCTTCTCCCTCCTCCTGAGCATATCCCTTGCATACAAGCTTAGCTGTGTTCCTGACAACTGTGCCTTCTTCATTCAGCTTATTCCTGAAGACCCATTTGGTACCTATGACATTTTTATTCCTGACTAACCTCTTCTTCTTCTCTTACTGCAGCTTCTACCAGCATAGGAACACTTAGATCTTTACAATTTTCTTTCTTAACCGATTCCCAGAAAGCTATACCCAGTTCATCCTCCACTTCTTTGCTGCATGTTTCCTCAGGTTCCTCAAGGGATTCATCAACCCTGGCATTGATGCTTTCAACAATTTTCTAAGTTCTATTGTTGTAGAACTTGAGAGCTTTGCTCTTAGTGGGATATCCTAGAAATATTCCTTCATCACATTTTGCATCAAATCTGCTCAAATGCTCACCTCTCTTGATATAGCACTTACTACCAAACACTTTAAAGTAACTCACAATAGTAGTTTTCCCTATCCAATACTCATAAGGGGTTTTGTCTTTGCCTTTCTTGATGAGTACCAGGTTCATATTATAGACTGCAGTGCTCACCGCTTCTCTCCAAAAAGTGTGAGCAACCTTTCCTTGGATCAGCATTGTTCTAGCCGCTTCAACTACAGTCTTGTTATTTCTTTCTGCTATGTCATTATGCTGTGGTATCCTTGGGCTAGACAACTACCTCTTGATACCATTATCTTCATATTACTTATTGAATTCATCATAAGTGAATTCTCCTCCTTGATTAGTTCTTAGGCATTTTATCTTTTTACCACTTTCTTTCTCTACTAATGCTCTGAAATCTTTGAATTTTCAAAATGCTTTAGACTTATCTTTCAAGAATGTGACCCACATCAATCTTGAGTAGTCATCAATAAGAATCATAAAATACCTATCTCCTTGAATACTTCTAGTTTTCTTAGGACCACATAAATCAATATACACAAGATCAAGTAAATGTTCCACTGAGAAAGACTTACCTTTGAAAGTTGAGGAAGACATCTTCCCAAGTTGACATTCTCTGCACAAAGAATTTTTAGGTTTTTTCAGCAAAGGTAATCCTCTTACTGCCTTGATCTTACTAGCTTTAACAATATTATCAAAGTTCAAATGACAGAGTCTCCTATGCCATATCCAACTGTCATCAAACTTAGCCATTAGACACCGACTTATCTTGGCATTCAATAGAAAGAGGTTGCCTCTCATCTGCTTACCGATGGCAATAAGTTCACCACTCTTTCCAATTATACTGCAGACTTTGCCTTTGAATTCTAGAACTAGTCCTTTGTCATTCAACTAAGCAACACTCGACAGGTTATGCTTAAGACCTTCTACCCAGTAGACATCATCTGCACTGCTCTTTCCATTCAATGAGATGGATCCTTTACCTTTCACCAAGCATGGTGCATCATTGCCAAATCTGACAATACCTCCATCATATTCCTCCAGAGAGAAACTTTCTTTGGTTGCCAGTCATGTGGTGATAACAACCACTATCAATTATCCACTCATTAGAGTTGTCAATGTGAGAGACAAGAGCTTTCTTGTCAGACACTTCTTCCTTTACTGCTACAAACACTATGTCTTCATTTTCTTCATCCTTTGATTCTTCATCTATGACACCTTCATCCACAACAACTAGACAATTTCTTTTGTTTCCTCCTTTATACTTTCTAAACCTCTCCAGTTTATCCTTATCATTGTTAGGACAATTAACAGCTATATGTCCTATCTTATTGCAGGAAAAATATTTCAAAGGAAGTTTGCCTCTATACTTTTCAGTTCCCTTCGGAAGTCTTTTATCAAAAAGAGCTTTGAACTCCATCAGAATCTCTTCATCATCCATATCTCTGCATTGTCTGGATTCATAACTGGTACTAGTTTCTTTTCCTTTTCTAGATGGTATAGTAGATGCTTTAAAGGATGACTCAGTCTTTTGAACACTGCCATCATAGCTATTCAACTCGTATGTAGATAACTTTGCAATAATAGAATCTAAGAATACCTTGGTTTTATCAATAGTTCTTAGTTCTTGGATAGCAATAACTCTGATTGCATAGATTGGTAACAATGATCTAAGGACCTTACTAACAACAATGGTGATAACTCAATGATGAACTACTAGTACCAAACCGATACTGAGAGGGGGGGTGAATCACTACAAACACCAATATCATCCAAAACCGGTTTGACAGCAAATACTCCAAAAGACTAACAAACAGGGATACCGGTAAAACAGAGTGAAACCGGCAACATCCAGTATAGCTCAACCAGTCATGAACCGGTCACTCAATAAGCTTTCCTCTTGGCTCAATACCATAGTATCATTATATTCTCATGCATAAATAAGTAAACTTAACCATCAGATCTTCACAATAGTGAGTTCAATGTGTTTTATAGACAGGCATAAAACATAGAACCTTCATATGCTTAACAGGTAAGACAAAGCATCACAAGACAAAAGCATTTCACATGACACACATATTTTTCACATGGAAACCCAACTAGGAAAAACCACGGTGGGGATGAATACCCATAACATGCTTTTTGAACTCTTTAGAAGTCCACTCTGTTAGGAGCCTTGTCCGGTTAAGGACATTACAATAGGTTCTGGTAGGAACCGATCCTGTTAGGGATCACCCGGTTAAGGGTTAAACCTGGTAGGGTCACCTTGTTAGAGGATTTCAAGAACTCAATGGCTGAAAGGATCTCCTAAGCTTCTCAAGCTTCTCAAAACTCATTAGCCTCGAGTTACCCGGTTAAGGGATTTGAAATAATCCAGTTAAGACCACCTGATTTAAGGGATTTTGAATCAAGCCAGTTAAAGCTACCCTGTTAGGGGATTTTACAACTGTTGAAGTGGTTAGAGATCAACAGGTATTACAATGATCTGTTAACAACACTTAATGCTAATGCAGATCCATTTAGGCTCCTCTATTCCTTCTGCACATTCACTTTGCAGGTATCTCTTCTCTCCTATGGTCTGGCAAGAATCTTGTATCACTTTCCTTGGATACACGCTCACAACTTTTGCCAACAACCTTAGATAGAAACCTAGCATCAACCTTATAGGAAACATACAGGTCAATAGCAAAAATCCTAAACCCTAAACCTATTAGGTTAAGCAATTCAAACGGTTCGATCCTGACCATTGAATCATACTGCATTTAATGCAACAATCTTGAATTGATCTCAAGACATTCCTCGTCATCCATTATCCACCATTTGACAGACTTCGCACTTTCCCGAGGTGGATAGGAATAGTCTTCTTCATGCAAGATCCTTCACGCACATAGAGCTTACGTGGCAACATGATTTGTCCTCCATCATACTGCTAACTCATCACATGAAGATTATCAATTGAGTCACTTGAGTTGCTCCAACCGGAAACCCTAAAGTGGAAGCTACCTACAACCCGGTAACCATACAATGCTTCCACGTGTCAGTTCACATAACTGCATGCCGGTTCACCTTGAACAAATGTGCCGCTTCACTTTGGCATATAAACCGGTTCATACATATGCCGGTTCCTCTCTCTTCACCTATCACATGTGTCGGTTCTCACCATGTCTCATATTGACATCAATGACAACATACAATATCATTATGTCTTCATGCCAGTTTGCATAAGGCTCATGCCGGTTCACATAATGCCAACAATCTCCCCCTTTGGCATTGATGGCAATATACAAAAGATATCTTCTCTGCTTTACATCTTCTCCCCATTTGCTACAGATATCTTTTCACTTCACTCTCACTCCTTCTCCCCCTTTGACAACAATGCCAAAGTGGAGGTACAATCATCACTGTTTCATCATGCTGCTCCCCCTTAGGAGTAGCATTCATAAATACACCAATCAACAAAAGATTTGTCTTTTCAGTACCTGACTGATGTGGAACAATCACTTTTAGTTCACCTCCTGAAGGGGCAATACCCCTAATTCACCTCTCAAATGCACAAATGTTGTCTTTGGGAGAGGCTTGGTGAATATGTCTTCTAACTACTCCTTACTGGACACATGCCCAAGGGCAACCTCTTTATTCTGAACCTTTTCCCTTAAGAAATGATACTTAAGCTCAAAATGCTTGGTTCTAGAATGTAAAACTGGATTCTTTGATATATTGATAGCACTTGTGTTATCACAGTATATACTTACTGATTCAGATATAGGGATCTTGAAGCCTTCCAGTACATGCTTCATCCAGATTGTCTGAGTGCAATTCATGAAAGTTGCAACATACTCTGCTTCTACTATAGACTAAGAGATGCAACTCTGCTTTTTGCTCATCCATGAGACCAGTCTACCACTGAGAAAGAATGCACCACCGGTTGTGCTCTTTCGGTCATCCACATTACCGGCCCAATCAGCATCTATGAATACTTTCAGATTGAAATTATTGTTGTATGGGTACCACAATCCATAATCAATTGTTCCCTTCAAATACCTATGAATCCACTTGACTGCACTCAAGTGAGATTCTCTTGGACTCTTCTGGAACCTTGCAGTGATGCCAACTACATGTGCAATATCCGGTCTACTATGCACTACATAATGCAACTTACCAATCATTGACCAGTATTCCTTCTCATCAACCAGTGCGGAATCATCCTCCTTTGTCAATTTGCAACCAGTCACCATTAGTGTACCAACCGGGTTGCTATCTTCCATGCCAAAAGTCTTCAACACCTCTTTGACATATTTGGACTAAGTGATGAAGATTCCATCATTCATCTACTGGATCTGCAGTCCAATGAAGAACTTAATCTCCCCTATGAGTGACATCTCAAACTCTTTCTTCATTTCATCAGCAAACTCATGACTCATCTTGTCATCTCCTCCAAAGATAATGTCATCAACAAAAACTTCATAGATCAGGATCTGATCTTCTTTAGACTTCAAGTAGATATTGCTATCTTCACTTGTTCTCTCAAATCCAATCTTCACAAGATGGGAATGTAGGCACTCATACCATGCCCTACGTGTTTGCTTTAGACCATATAATGCTTTGTGTAGCCTACATACCATGTCACTGTCTTCAGATAGGGTAAACCCATCTGGTTGCTCAATATACACCTCCTCTTCAAGTACACCATTTAAGAATGTGGATTTTACATCCATTTGATATACCTTGAATCTCTTAAAAGCTGCATATGCAAGAAGCATATGAACTTCTTCCAATCTGGCTATAGGAGCAAAGGTTTCCCCATAGTCTTCACCTTCTTCTTGAGCATATCCTTTGCATACCAGTCTGGCTTTATTCCTAATCACTATGCCATCTTCATTCAACTTATTTCTGAACACCCATTTGGTGCCAATGACATTTTTATGCTCTGGTCTAAGTACCAAGGACCATGTACCATTTTTCTCTATGTAGTCAAGTTCTTCTTCCATTGCCTTGATCCAGTCTTCATCTTTATGAGCCTCTTTGAATGACTTGGGCTCTAATTCAGAGATCATACATGAGTTTTCTCTGATCTTTCTTCTGGTAAGGATTCCTGCATTCTTATCACCTATGATCTACTTAGGATCATGATTCAACTTGACATACAGAGCAATGATCTTAACTAGTTCTTCTTGCTTTTCTTCTTCATCGTCATCTTCATCAGTATCAGCATTCACCAGTTCAGGAACACTGTTACTGGTACTAGGTTGACTAACAACCGGTTCCCAGAAGGTTGCAACCGGTTCATTTACAACTTGATCACTGCCGGTTTCCTCAGTCTTCTCAGAGGATTCATCAACCCTTACATTGATGCTTTCCATAATTCTCTAAGTCCTATTGTTGTAGCACTTGAAAGCTTTACTCTTGGTGGAATATGGATAACAACAATAACAATATTGAAAGGCTAAATGAATTCAACCACAAAACCCTAGCCTAATAACAACAAAGATCCACCATAACATATGAAGATTACCTAAGACAATGTAGATCATACAAAATCACAAAGATTATACCTTCACATGTCCAATAGGGTTTGGATCTCCATTCTTCCTATCTCCATTGATCTTGCTTGATGTATTTGCTCTCAAATTTTATGTGCACAAGAGCTCAACAAAGAGCGGAATGTGGTTGCAAGTAGGATCGTAGTGTAGTCAAGTCATTAAGATGATTCATTAGAATGCATAGAACGATTAGGGTTTGATAATGAAGGAAGCATCTCCTTATATAGAAGACACTATAAGAAATGGAGGGATAAGATTGAGAGGTGTAAAAGGAGGTCGGCTAAGATTAGAGGGTAGGTAAAAGAAATAATAAAATAATGAAAGAGGTAGGTAGTGTAGGAATTAAGAGATGATTGACATGTGTCATGGGTAGAAAAGGTTAATGAATTAATTAAATAAATAAAGATTTATTTAATTAATAGAAGAAGTGGGATAATTAAATAAATAAAATATTTATTTAATTTAGGAAAAGGATAATTTAAATAAATAAATGTATTTATTTAAATGAGAAATAAGGTTAGAAGAGGATAAATGAATTAATTAAATAAATAAAGATTTATTTAATTAATAGAAGAATTAAGCTTAGATAATTAAATAAATAAATTAGACTGGACAATTTTGGGTGTCTACATTTTGCCCCTCTTTGAGACAATGAGGCTTGTCGCGTTGTTTCAAAGAAGATAAGATGAACTGATACAGAGTTGCCCCAAGATGGGAATGATATGCCCCCTCGAGAGATTGGATGAAAATGTCTGAAAAGATTGCAGACAATCTCTCGATAAGAAAGACGGGATAGAATGGATTGACAGGATAAAGTGATAGAGTCACGGGCTAAAGAAGACTGACTCGGGAAACGAGGGCGAGGGCTAGGGTAGTCTATAAGATAGACCACAGGAGAAATACATCCTCATTGTCATCTACACATCCACGAGAGAAGATTGCAGAGAGAGAAAAGAGCAGCAGTAGTCAGCAGCAATGGCCTTTGTTCACAGATTCGACCGCGTTCGTCGATTTCAGAGGCCAGCTGAGGCAAGAGAGCTGGTAAGTACTACCAAACCTCCTCGTACTTCAACACATTTATTATTGTCATTAATGCATGCTAGGTAGAGCAATAAATGCGCTTAGAATAGGGTCCCAAAAAATGTCCAAAAATGTCCAGGTGCGTCTACGTTGGTGCCAGGTGCATCTATGCTCGTGAGGCGCATCTGTGTTTGTGTCAGGCGCGTCTGCATTTGAAACCGTGTCTGTGTCAAATGTGGCCGCATTTGTGATGTTTAGGCACTTCTGTGCCAAGAAGGCACGTCAATGTCACCCAGGCGCATCTATGTAGAGCATAGGCACGTCTGTGTTTGTTAGGTGCGTCTATGTTTTTCAGGTGCGTCTGTGCAGTCATTAAGCGTGTTTATGTCAGGTGAGCACGTTTGTGTCCAAAAATGTGAATTTGTGTCTTCTAGGTCAAATCGGCAGTTCTGTGATGAACATACGCTATCGATTGGATAAGCTGCTGAGAGAATACACTCAAGCAGGTCCTCTAGGAAAGACTAGAATAGATCAAGGCACTTTGTGATGAACAAGGAGTACCAAGATAGGAGCAGCACTTTGTGATGAACAGGGAGTGCAAATGTGAGCAACACTTTGTGATGAATAGGGAGTGCCACACACGTAGTACTTTGTGATGAATAGGGAGTACCACTAGAATAGAAGCAACACTTTGTGATGAACAGTGAGTGTCACTAGGATAGATAGCCATATGCATTTAGATAAAAAGTAGCATTTCGTGATAAACAAGGAATGCCACTATGACTAACATGATCGATTTGCTTGACTGTAGGAGTATTTGCCTATGCTGGAGTCACGGGAGAGATTCCCATCGACTCAGAGGTTGCGACCTGAGCTGATAGCCGAGGAGCGAGCTGCTATCGAGGCTATGGGATTGAGACATGTTCTATATGTGCCTGAGTTTCAAGCGAACATGGGACTGTTGACTGCGCTAGTGGAGAGATGGCACTCTGAGACATGTACTTTTCATTTGCCGATGGGTGAGATGACAGTCACCCTTGAGGATGTATACAGGATCCTGCAGATACCGATCGATGGGGAGCTGATCCCATACGATCGAGATGGAGATAGGGAGGCCCTGAGATGAGTGTTCCAGGACCCAAGACTAGAGATGAGGGCTGGACATGTGGTGTGGGATACGATGACAGCCACAGGGCTAGCGCTACTAGCAGTGGTAGGAGGAGCAATCTGTGGGTTCCTGTGTTTGGATAGGGTGACACGAGGGTTGGCTATAGGCTGGGGAGGAGCATTAGAGACACTGGTGACACAACACACTAGATATGCTTGGGGATTGTGTGTGCTGGCACACCTCTACTATGAGCTGCATCACTTTGTGTACCACAAATCAGTGGGATTGGACTGTGGGGTGACATTGTTGTAGGTGTGGGCTTATGAGCATCTGCCAGTGACAAGGTCGATACACTTCAAAGGTAGAGGTCATGGACGCAGTTTTGTGCACCTATATAACATGATCACGTCACAACCACGGATTGGCAGGTTAGAGCACTAGCGACGAGTGATAGATGATATTGACATGGTCATATGGAGACCATACCTGGGATGTAAGCAGTGGGAGGATGATGTAGTTGAAATTCCCTACACCTTCCAGAGCAGGTACCTGATTGGGCAGACGCCTTATGTGCTAGAGAGGTAGCTAGTGGACTGGGTTGGCAGGCAGTTTGGTAGGATCCAGAGGATGCCACGGGGCTTAGGCATGTATGCACGGACTGTGAGAGATCAGGTGTAGTTTGGACCCCTGCTATCATATGATCAGGTAGTTATGCAGCTTGTAGAGATGATGCCCCTACCCTGGGACATGTGGCCAAAGATTGAGGATGCTGGCATGGATGCCGAGTACATAGCATACTAGGCGGAGCATCCATTCCCATGCTTGACGGATCTAGGAGAGCCATTAGATGGGGATGGTGGTGGGGATGATGATGATCGTGGAGGTGATGGGGGCAGAGGCCGATGGAGGAGGGGAGCAGTTGGAGAGAGGAGGGTTGCACCTCGGAGGGAGGGTGGTGAGGGGTCGTGGTGGATTGCCGCTATAGGTGCCAGCAGCATAGGGTCCCAGACAGGTGCAGGTACAGGGACAGGGACAGATACAGGGACATGTACCAGTACAGGTATAGGCACAGGCACAGGGGCAGGCACCCGTATAGGGGGAGCCACAGGCAGAGGCGGAGGGGGCTGATGCAGAGGAGGATGAGCTGATAGAGATGAGGGAGATCTACCAGGGACAGACAGATGAGATCCAAGAGTTGGAGAGGGAGAGGGATCGACTCAGGAGGAGGCTCAGAGATACTGAGCGGGAGTGGGATCAGGCTATTCAGCGTTATATAGAGGCTGAGACAGCACTGAGGGCTGGGAGACAGGCAGCGGAGGACCCAGGAGCTGGATATGCTTATGTCATGTGGGCAGGGGAGGAGATTGCCTACTAGCGGGATCTCTATTATGGTGCAGTCCCAGCAGATCAGTGGGCGAGGAGCTTCCATAGACCATCACGTACAACGACAGCTACGGGAGGGATCCGGAGGAGACAGGCATCGAGTGGTGGGGTCATGGGTCCTCCACCACCACCAGATAGAGGGGATAGGAGGGATGATCTTGGGGTAGGTCCCTAAAGGGCTCAGATTCCATCGAGGCCAGGCGGCTCCGAGGGAGGGAGTTCATCATAGCCATAGAGGGCTCCCTATGTATCAGTATTGTACCATTTTTGTATGATGATGTAGACACCTACGGGTGCTTTTGTAGCCATATGATTTTGACATCATTGTATCATGACACTTTATATATTTATATGAGATGATTCATCTTTGCGGAAGCTATATGCATGTGTACCTATATGATGAGATGTTCTTATGTGATGTTTATGATGTGGATGCAAATATGTATATAATGCAATGCAATATTTTTGTCTTTTATGTTTTACATGTGTATGCAAATGAAAATGTGAATGTATGTAATGTAGATGAATATGATAATGCAAATGTAAATTGTGCTAACAGGTGTTGTGTGCAGGATGTGATGTAGTTGTGATATCTATATGTATGTATGAAATGCTTATATGTGATAATGCAGGTGCAACTATATGAAATGCAAATGTTTTTTTGGTGTGTCATTATACTCAATCATGTGATAGCAGGCTACGCGGACTCAAGAAGAAGAATGATGGAAGTCAATCAAGAAAGGGGGATGGAAGACAGAAGATATGAAAGTGAAAGAGCTTCTTGTGTGTTATCATCATTGAGTTTTATTATGGCAAGTAGGTTATGACAATCGAGGCATATGTTTGACCCAGAAAGTCATTGTACCTGTTTGCATGGAGATAAGATAGTCACAAACAAAGAATGCCCCAGTTCATACTAGACTCACAATGTCCTCATATCCTTGGACAAGTCATAGCATTACTAAGAGACAATCCACAGACAGCAAATACAGATAGGTGACGATACCCCATCCTCGCCTTTCTAGTCAAAGACATCCTAGAGATAGAATCTCTAGTCAGAGGCATCCCGGAAAAGCTAAAAGACATGTCACCAAAAGATAGAATCAAAAGAAAACCAAGACTCGACACCAACATCCACTGTAGTCCTCAAGTTTAGTGTCTCTTGTCACTTGTATAAGTCTTATTTGATTGTGGTCACAATGTTTACTATCGCAGAATGGATAGATAGCACTGAACCATATGTTGTCTGAGTCTGTTGAAAGATTTGATTTTGTTGAAGCCCATTGTTGCTGCTGTGTCTCATCTGAAACTGACTGAATCCATGAAACTGATACTATATTGCAGAGAAGATGAAACTTTATTGTGGATTTGTGATGCAAATGTTGCTTTATTGCGGATTTGTGCACGGACAGACTGAAGGAAGTTGGAAGAAACTATACTCGAATCATGTGATACTCTGAGTTCCACACCCATCACTAGACGTAGGATTTGCCTTAGCCATAGATAGGATCTGATTTATTATGGATGGAAAGGGAGGTTTATTATGAATGGCCAACCAATCTTAGGTAGATCAATAACAAGCCATGATGGGAATGTGTAAGTTTATTATAGATGAATTGGTCGTGAGTGTGTGCAAAGTGAAGTGATGAAAGAGAATCCTGAAGGAGGGAGGAGAAATGTCTCTACGCATGGCGCTGGTGACCCAGTTTTCACCATGGTACTTGCCCAGGGTGCCACCAAAGTGGTTTTCACCATTGGACAAAATTATTTCTCTTTACTTTTTTTGATTTTTCAATGTTTTTTTTTTTTTTTTTGTGTCACAAGGCGCCTGTTTGCCAGGTTTTCACCAAGTGACGATTTTTTTGTTTTATAATTTTTTTTGTATTTTTGAATTAGGATATTCTGAAGAGCTATGTGTAAAACCTGCGAAGGTGCTTGTTGTTGATAGGATCCTCCAAAGGTTCACCTTCTGTAGTTGAGAGCTGATATGCCCCAGATCCATATGTTGCTATAATGATGTAAGGACCAAGCCAATTTGGTTCGAACTTGCCCTTCTTCTCTCTATCTTGCTGATTTTTGGGGTTTTCTCTGAGAACCAAATCACCTACCTCAAATGTGTGAGGCTTGACCTTGTGATTGTAGCTGTGACTCATTCGTTGTTGGTAAGCCTTGAGATGATTAAAAGCAGTTTGTCTTCGTTCATCCAATAGTTCCAGCTCTTATAAGCGAGAGACCCTATAGTCTTCATCACTGATGATGTTTTGCAAAGAAACCCATAAAGAGGGTAGCTCGACCTCGATAGGCAAGATGGCTTTAGTGCTGTAGACAAGTGAATAGGGTGTAGCTCCTGTAGGTGTGCGAACACTCGTGCGGTAGGCCCAAAGTGCAGGATTAAGTTGGATATGCCAATTACGACCAGCATCATCAACTATCTTCTTTAGGATTTTAAGGATTGTTTTATTAGACGCCTCATCTTGGCCATTACCTTGGGGGTAATATGGTGTGGAGAAACGATGGGAAATATGGAAGCGGTCACAGAGTTCACGAACATCCTGATTTTTGAAGGGACGCCCGTTATCAGTGATAATGGAAACAGGAATACCGTATCGGCAAATGATATAGTTGAGGATAAATGTAGCAATTTGTTTTCCTGTGACTTGTGTGAGAGGCACAGCTTCAATCCATTTTGTAAAATACTTTGTGGCAGTGATAATGAATTTATGACCATTGGACGAAGGAGGGTGAATCTTGCCTATGAGATCGAGTCCCCACTGACAAAAGGGCCAAGGAGACGCAATTGGTTGAAGTTCTTGTGTTGGTGCATGTATGAGATCTCCATGAATTTGACATTGCTTACATTTCTTGACAAACTAATATGAGTCTTTTTCCATATTGGGCCAGTAATATCCAGTCCTGATGAGTTTCTTGGCCAAGGTAGGACCACTAGCATGTGGACCACATATCCCTTCATGCACTTCATGTAACGCAATCTGAGCTTCATCGCTTTCTAAACATCTAAGAAGAGTGCAATCTAGACCTCGCCAGTATAGGATATCAGCTAAAATGACATATCGAGAGGATTGGCGAATAAAAGTGCGACGTTGGTTATTTGATAGATCAGGAGGTAGGATATTGTCACGAAGGTATGTGAAAATGGAACCATATAACTGGGACTCGGGACCGACGACACATATCGTCTCAGTAGGCATGATCTCATATGAAGGAACCAAAAGGTTATCCACCAAGAACTCATAGCGGGTCTCATTTGGAGGTAAATCAATTAGTGAAGCAATTATAGCCATGGCATCTGCGGCTTGATTATGCTCTCTTGATATCTGCTCAAAGTCTATCTTTGTGAAGTGTTGTTTCAAGTCATCCACCATTTGTTTATAAGGCATTAATTTTTCATCTTTTGTTTGGTAATCATCAGTTGCTTGACGGATGACAAGTTGGGAGTCCCCAAAAACATGAAGTTCCTGGATCTTCCATTGAACTGCAATTCGTAATCCTGTTGTTAATGTCTCATATTCCGCAATATTGTTAGTGCAAGGAAATGATAAGTGGTATGATTTTGGTATAGAATCCCCTTGAAGAGTTATAAAGAGGATGTCAGCTCCTGCCCCGTGCTGTGTGTATGAGCCGTCGAAGTACAGTTGCCATGGCTCTGCATGTGACATTGTCAAAATAGATTCATCTGGAAATTCTGAACTTAGAGGAACATCATCTATCATGGGAGCATCTGCTAATTGATCTATGATGGCTTGTCCTTTTATTACTTTTCTATCCACATACTCAATGTCGAATTCACTCAGGATCATTACCCATTTGGCTAGTCGCCCAGTGAGTGTTGCTTTATTGAGAAGATATTTCAATGGGTCTATCCTTGCAACTAACTTAGTCTTATGAGTGAGCATGTAATGTTGTAATTTCTGCAAAGCAAAGACCACGGCGAGACATGCACACTCAATTGGTGTGTAGTTTAGCTCATATCCTACCAATATGCGACTGATATAGTATACTGCTTTTTCTTTGCCCTCAGCAATTTGTTGTGCTAAGAGTGCCCCCAGTGTTGTTGAATTAGCTAATATGTATAGTAACAGAGGTTGATCTAGAACTGGTGGCATCAGAACTGGCAGATTTAGAAGATAATTTTTGAGCATCTGAAAAGCCTGTTGACAGTTATCATCCCATTTGAATTTGATGTTTTTATGTAGCAGGTGCTGAAAAGGATTACACTTATCTGCAAGTTGTGCTATGAATCTTCGTATGCAATGGAGTCTGCCTTGTAAAGACCGAAGTTGATTGATATTTCTTGGTGGTTGCATCTCCAAGATGGCTTTGACTTTTGCTAGATCAGCTTCAATTCCTCTTTTGGATACAATGAATCCTAGGAGCTTCCCGGAGGTTACTCTAAAGACATATTTCTTGGGGTTTAATCTTACTTTGTATTTTTCCAACCGATCAAAGATGACTGAAAGAATGTCCAAATGTGTATTTCTGTCTATTGATTTTCCCAAGAGGTCGTCAACATAATATTCCACAGTTACGTGCATGAGATCATGAAAGATAGTAGTCATGGCTCTTTGATATGTAGCACCTGCATTCTTTAGCTTGAAGGGCATGGCATTCCAGCAGAAAGTTCCCCAAGGACAAGTGAATGGTGTTTTGTGTTGATCCTCGGGTGTGATCCTTATTTGATTATAACCAGAGAATCCATCCATCAATGATAACATTTCATGACCTACTGTGAGATCAATAATCAAGTCAATATTTGGTAATGGGAAATCATCCTTTGGACAAGCTTTGTTGATGTCTCTGAAATCTATACAAATTCTGATGCTGCAATCTAGTTTACTGATAGGCACTAAGTTGGAGATCCATTCAGGATAATCAATTGGGCGTATGAATCCAACATCCAATAATTTCTCAAGTTCTGCCTTGACTAGTAATGCCACTTGTGGGCGCATCTTTCTTAATTTTTGTTTTACTGGTTTTGCCCCCGGTTTGACTGTCAAATGATGCATTACCAAATCCGGATCCAATCCAGGCATATCAGCGTATGACCAGGCAAAGTTGATTTGTTGTTCTTCGAAGAAACTTATGAATTTTGACCTTTCAAACTCTGTCAACGATTGAGCCAGGAATATGTTGTGTGGAACCTCTTCTATACCAATGTTTGTTTTGATAGTCTCCTCTACCAACATGGATGACTTTTCCTCATATGATGCTGGGAGAATGTCGAGCCTTCCATCTTTGGGTGCCTCAAAGAGGTTTTTGCCCTCAAATACGTCCTTTCTTTTTACTTTTTTGGGGTTAGACAGTGCCACAGTGTGGTTTTCGCCATAAGACCCTTGATTTGTTCTTATTTTCACATTTTTGCGACTGGAAGGTCCGACACCCTCACCAAAATATGCCACGTTGTTGAGTTCTATAGTGTATCTCGCTTTATGGTCCCCAAGAGGAAGATCATCTCGTATGCCCAGATAGTCAATAAAAGCTTCGTCATTTTGGAATGTGTCAAACTGTGCAGGTCCTTCATGATCCCAGTCAATGAGTTGGTGGTGAACAAGGGGAAGGTCGTTAATGTCTTCGAAGTTAGTCGGGCTAAGAGTGAAGATGCAGTTATATTCGGGTATGTCAAGGTAATTATCGAGGTCATCGATGGCACTCTCCTCATCAGTCTTGATCACGAACGAAGCCAAATTATCATCACTAGTAGTGTATTCTGGGACAGGTGTTCTCATCCTATGTGATTTCAACCTAGAACTTTGAGACAAGGACTATGTGGAATCCTCATGGGTTGTTTCTTGACCAACTCTGAACTTGTTATAAAATTCCTCTTCTTCTGTTGGTTCATCTGGCTCTCTAAATATCTCGGTGAGCTTGTAGTCATTGGAAGACTTGTCGGAACCCCATTCCCATTCATTGGAATCTGTGGAATAGCGATCCTCTTGTTGAATTTTGGCAGCTTTGATTTGTAAGGCTTCTTTTGTCCTTTGGGTGTGGACCTTGGAAGTTAAGAAACCAAGTCCTTTCGAGCGTTCCTTTTTGAAAGTCAATTCAGGTTGTAAAGGTTCAATGATGCCTTCCTTTCGTAACCCAAGAGGGCTTTTTCCATCATACCCGAATTTTTGTAGAATTTTGAAGCCTTTGCCATATTTCTCACATGGTAGACTAATGTGATATTGTGTGTCATCTTCATTGTCTTTGTAAAGCATTCTGTATAAATCTTCCTCTTCTAGTTCACCCCATCTCTAAAAGGTAGTAGGGTCCCATTTGAGTATCATGATGGATACTTGTTTGTTAGGATGTGGTCTTCCATATTCTTTTGGGGAACTCATGACTTGTCGTAAGTACATGGTCTGATTTAAAGTGTATTCCCCCATGCCCTTGTCTTGAAACTTGCCTTTAAGCTCACCTTGTTTTGATGTCAAAGGTTTTAATGACTCGGGATCAATGTATGCCGAGGAAGGAACAGCTTCACGATTACTGGGAATGATGGTCTCAGTCTTTGATCTCAGGGTATTGCAATATATGAATGGATTAGGATCGCCGTTAATTGTTACTTCCACTCCATTATGAGGAAACTTAATGCATTGGTGATATGTGGATGGGACTGCTCTCATTTCATGAATCCAAGGGCATCCTAGTAATATGTTATAAGTGAGATCTAAATCCAAGACTTGGCAAATCACATCCTTTGTAACTGGCCCAACTCTGAGAGGTAAGGTGACTGTGCCCTTGGATGAACGCTCTTCATCATCATATGCCTTAATGGTGATTTGATTTGTATAATTCATAGCTTTATCAGAATATTCCAATTATATAATAGTTCTCAGTGTGCAAATGTTTAGACCTGCTCCTCCATCTATCAGGACTCATTTTATTCTATGTTTGTGTATGAAGGCTTCAACATGTAACGGTGCATTTTGTGGCTGACTTACAGAGGCATCATCAGCTTCTGTGAATGTAAGGGAGTGTGGAATGGAAAGGTATCCCACCATGGCTTGAAACTGGTCCATGTTTAGATCAGTAGGAACAGCAGTATCTCTCATGATTTGTCAAGAATGGCTTTATGAGCAGGGGATATGCGTAATAGCTCAAGGATGGAGATTAGCGCGGGTGTCTTCCCTAACTGTTCTACAAGATCATACTCAGGTTTGGTTGATGAAGAAGTGGTGTTCTTAGTTGGAGCCCCTTGCAAAGTGATTTTACCTTGGCGGGTTGTAACATGACATTCAGAGGTAGGTTCAGAAGAAGATCCAATACCTTTTAGGACAATCCTGGGTCTCTGGGTAGAATTCTCAGATGTTTTGTCCTTGATGATAATGGTAGAGACATAATTGTCCATCGAAATGTGATTGATAGTTGAATCATAGTTGTAGGATGCTCTAGTATAGTTGGTTTGATCATCTATGGCTTTAGCTTTTCCCTTGTCATGCTTTGGGAATGGTTCCTTAAACATCTCATGATCTTGATTAGATGAGTGTCCTTCAATCTCAATATCACCTCTATCAATGAGATCTTGTATGATGTTCTTCAGTCGATGACAATTTCTTGTCTTATGACCCTTGCTCTTATGAAATTCACAATACTCATCATCATTCCACCAATTTGGCTTGACCTTTGGTTCATATGGAGGAAAATCTGGAACTATGATTACTTTGTTTGCCACTAGCTTTTTGAAGACTGATTCAAGTGGTTCTCCCAAGGGAGTGTATTTCCTTCGTGATCTGGAAGTTGTTTGAGTATTCACTTGATTGTTTGTAGAACTTGATCCTGAAAAGATGAATTTGGGTCTCACTATGTTGGCATCAACAACACCATCATTGACTATATTCTTGTTTTTGTTCCAAAATCTCAGCTTGTCTTTTCCCTTAAATTCATCTTTGTTTTCCTTGAATATCTTAATGATGCCTTGCTCAATTAGGACCTTCTCTGTTGCTAAGCCTTTTTCAATGACGTCCTTGAAGGTGGACAAACAAGATTTCCTTAGATCATAGCCAATGTCTTTGTTAACGTTCTGGGTGAACATTTCTACCATTTGTTTTTGTGGAATTTCACAAGAGCATCTGCTAGCTAGATTCCTCCATCTTTGTAAAAATGATGCAAAAGACTCTCCCTCCTTTTGCTTGGTGTTGCACAAAGTAGTGACTGATATGTCTGTCTCTATGTTGTAGGAGAAATGTTGAATAAATGCCTCTGTTAGATCACCCCATGACTTAATACCGGGTGGGAGTTGGGAGAACCATTCCATAGCTTGATCACCTAGGCTTTGTGGGAATAATCTCATCAAATATGTCTCTTCTACTGCTACCTCAATGCAGGTTGTGAAAAATTGTCTTATGTGTGCCTTAGGATCCCCTTTTCCTCTATACTTATCAAATTTAGGCGTCACAAAGTGTGTAGGAAAAGGAGGCATTGGAATTCTCTTGTCAAATGGATAAGGACATGTGTCTCTCATTGTGTATGTTGGCTTCGGTGTATTTATGTTCTCCATTTTCTTTTGTAAGTCCCTGATTTGTTGCTCCAAATTGCTCTTAGGTGGAGATCGACTTCTTGGACCATACCCCATGCTTGAGGCACCAATTGGAGGAGGAGCATGTTGTATATATGGATGATATTGATCATACACATGTTCATATGGAGGAGGTCTATAGTGATGTTGCGTATATGGACCACTTGGTATAGATTCATGTTGAGGAACACCATATCTATTTTGTGCATGTATACCATACTCTATAGGTATGTCATGTTCTAATGTGTTGCCCCCAAATTTGACATGGGGTTTCCTTGTGTCCAAATTTTGAGCATGCCTTTGAATATCCAATTGCTTTGGTGGTTGATCCTGAGCATTGGTATGTGATTGAGCATATCTATCTACATAAGACTTCCATAATGGTCTGCGAAGGTGAGTATCATATGCTTGACCATGTGTATGTGGGACCTCTAGTTTTTGAAACAAAGATGATGGTGATTCAAGTACCATATCTGGTCCTCTATTGCCTCCACTATTAGGCCTCCTTTGATCCATGTTGGAGTGAGTTTGTTGCAAAGGTCTATGTTCCATTATTTGAGACATGTCAAAATCATGAGGGATCTTGGCTCCACTTTGTGCCATCATTTGTAAGAAGTATTGTCTATCCCTCCTCATTATTTCCTCAACCAATCGATTGAAATGGGGATTCATAATGGATTCTTCCACATCTGCCGAATGTACGGAAAAGTTGTCCATATTGTCATTGTGTGTACCATTGTTGTTTGTAGTGTCCATGTTCTCAACATTTGGAATGTTTCTATAGGCATCCATATCAGGTAATGTAGTATGATCAGAATTGAAAACGATATCATTGTCATACTCATAAAAACTCATGTTTGCGGACTCTTGAGCCTCTTTAGTTTCTCTCCTAGATTTTTGAAGATGGGTTTCAACCATGAACTAGGTATTGACCGAGATGTGTGAGACTAGATGAAAAATGGAAAAAGTATGGAAGACCAAGAGTTGGATGGAATGTAAATGAATCTGAGGTGTACATGCAATGTCCAAAGTGTAAGACCAAGTATGTATGTAGTAGAGTAGGTGTGACTTCCAACTAGAGGATAGTTTCTCTTGATGAGGTAAGTTGACCTTGACTCTAAGTAAGACCAAATGAGACCCAAAGGTAAGAAACCTTGATGAGGGACCACTTAGCAAAGTGTTGTTGTATGTAGTGTGTTGACAAAGTATGATGAGGACAAGCAAGTGACCTTTTGACTCAAGTTTAGACAATTGTGAATGTAAAGTGAGATGTGAAGCAATGATGGACTTTGTGAGACCCAAAGACAGGTTGAATGCTAAATGAAACCCTAGAGAAATGACCTAGGAAGCTCAAGAATTCCGAAACTGACTGTGTTTTTTTGTTGGACTGTAAAAGTTTTTTTTTTTTCAATTCTGAACACAGACGCACCTGTATACTTCATAGATGCGGTTTCCTGACACAGACATGGCTCTGTTCAACATAGACGCGTCTCTGAGATTTTTTTTTTGCTAAGTGTAATGTTGATTCTAGGAACACAGACGCGTTTCTTCCCTTCACAGACGTGGTTATACAACACAGACACTATTATGTAAGACACAGACGTGTTTCTACAAAATTTGTGCAATTTTTTTTCAATCTGTGAAGTTGTTTTGTTGTGACCAAATCTAACTATTTTGACTGTTTTTCGTGACAAGAGGACACAGTATTGATGAAGACCCAATGTTTGCAAGTGTCTAGACTCAAAATGACTCCAAGAAAAGTGTTTTGTTTGATGTAAAATTGTTTTGCATACACTTGAAGACACAAAAGACACAATGTTTTGTTGTTTGGTCTTGGATGCTTTGAATGTTTAAAATAAGTCAAGCACAATTCTTATGGCTGGCCAAGACAATAGTTGTTGATCCCACATGGGGTTTTACCCCCGAGGCTACGCTATTCAGAGCAGATACTTAGATGCTTGACCTCACTGGCTCCACCCTCGACACTCACTTCTTGGGTCAGCCAAGCATCAGTCCCCACGAAAACTCCCCGTGGCAAACTTTGTATCTCTACTAAGAACCATATGTGTGTGGGCCGCTACCAGAGGTCCGAGCTCCCGCCCCAACAACTAGAAGGATTTGGGCTTCTAAAACAAAAAGGTGCTAGTAAGGGCATCTGCTCGTGTGGCCATACATGCGGCACTTTCAGCTCTGTAAATACAGAAGGCTCCCAGCCGGTAGGGGTTATGCCCTACAACTGATCAAATAAATTTGATCAAACGGGTTTATAGGGAGACATAGTGTTGGTATGAACTAATCAGCACACGTTATTCATAGTTTTCACCATGAATAAAGTTGTTTATAGTGGTTTGGAAGAGGTGGGTTTTCCTCGCTACCACTTGGGTCGTTCTCTTCTCACTAGTAGTCCTAATGACCACACGGGAAGATAGGCCCTCTAAAGATTAAACAAAAAGAGCCTATTGCTCAAGACACAAAAAACAATGATTCAATTTTAGTGCACCAATTGAAGTGTTTGCTAGTCTATGAAAACAAGGCACACAATAAAAATCCAAAAACCTTTGCCAAGGACCTGCAACAAAAAGTTGTTAGTAGTTTGGATTTGTTTCAAATAATCACCCCTTCCTGCAAGCACACAAGTTAGGTAGATTCTAAACCCAAAAGACTTTGTGAAAATAGGGGCCTTCAACCAAACGATTTTGCTTTCAAGACAAGCTGCACCAATTTTGTTAGCTAGATCTGAAAATGTTAGCTCAAAATAAACCAGATCTGAAACCCTAAATGCAAAATCCCAAAACTGAATCAATAAACTCAAAATTTGAAACTGGTGAACACAGACGCAATTACCTCCAACACAGATGTGACTTCGTAACACAGACGCGGTTCTGTGAGACACAGACGCGATTACAGAACTTAGACGCGGCTAAAAACATCGCAGACGCGACTTAATAACACAAACGCGCTTCCTCGGAACCTGCAAAAAAAATAATGCCAGTAACACAAACGCGATTCTAGATATCGCAGATGCGCCAGAAAAACAAAAACGCGATCCGAAAGTGTGTAGACGCGGAAATATCAAAATGCTGCCGAAAACGTCAGATCTGCAACTTCAAAATGCAAAATCTGCAACAAGGATGTTAAATGCAAAAGGGACAAGGGTCCCACCGGGCGTGCCAAAATGTATATGGTGAAAATGGATAACAACAATAACAATATTGAAAGGCTAAATGAATTCAACCACAAAACCCTAGCCTAACAACAACAAAGATCCACCATAACATATGAAGATTACCTAAGACAATGCAAATCAAACGAAATCACAAAGATTATACCTTCACATGTCCAATAGGGTTTTGATCTCCATTCTTCCTATCTCCATTGATCTTGCTTGATATATTTGCTCTCAGATTTTTATGTGTGCACAAGAGCTCAACAAAGAACGGAATGTGGTTGCAAGTAGGATTGTAGTGTAGTCAATTGCATAAGATGATTAGAATGCATAGAATGATTAGGGTTTGATAATGAGGGAAGCATCTCCTTATATAAAAGACACAATAAGAAGTGGAGGGATAAGATTAAGAGGTGTAAAAGGAGGTCAGCTAAGATTAGAGGGTAGGTAAAAGAAATAATAAAATAATGAAAGGGGTAGGTAGTGTAGGAATTAAGAGATGAATGACATGTGTCATGGGTAGAAAAGGCTAATGAATTAATTAAATAAATAAAGATTTATTTAATTAATAGAAGAAGTGGGATCAATTAAATAAAGAAGATATTTATTTAATTTAGGAAAAGGATAATTTAAATAAATAAATGTATTTATTTAAATGAGAAATAAGGCTAGAAGAGGATAAATGAATTAATTAAATAAATAAAGATTTATTTAATTAATAGAAGAATTAGGCTAAAGTAATTAAATAAATAAAATATTTATCTAATTAGACTGGACAATTTTGGGTGTCTACAGGTGCCAATGACATTTTTATGCTCTGGTCTAAGTACCAAGGACCATGTACCATTTTTCTTTATCTGGTCAAGTTCTTCTTCCATTGCCTTGATCTAGTCTTCATCTTTATGAGCCTCTTTGAATGACTTGGGCTCTAATTCAGAGATCATACATGAGTTTTCTCTGATCTTTCTTCTGGTAAGGATTCCTGCATCCTTATCACCTATGATCTACTTAGGATCATGATTCAACTTGACATACCGAGGAATGATCTTAACTGGTTCTTCTTGCTTTTCTTCTTCATCGTCATCTTCATTAGTATCAGCATTCACCAGTTTAGGAACACTGTTACTAGTACTAGGTTGACTGACAACCGGTTCCCAGAAGGTTGCAACCGGTTCATTTACAACTTGCTCACTATTGGTTTCCTTAGTCTTCTCAGAGGATTCATCAACTCTTACATTGATGCTTTCCATAATTCTCTGAGTCCTATTGTTGTAGCACTTGAAAGCTTTACTCTTGGTGGAATATCCTAGAAATATTCCTTCATCACATTTAGCTTCAAATTTGCCCTGATGTTCACTCCTCTTGATGTAATATTTGCTACCAAATACCTTAAAGTAGTTAACCATAGGTGTCTTACCGGTCCAATACTCATAAGGAGTTTTGTCCTTACCCTTTTTGATGAGTACTCGGTTCATAGTGTAGACTGCAGTGCTCACCGCTTCTCTCCAAAAGGTGTGAGCAACCTTTCCTTGGATCAACATAGTTCTAGTTGCTTCAACCACAGTCTGGTTATTCCTCTCTTCTAGGCCATTCTATTGTGGAGTCCAGGGGGCAGACAACTGTCTCTTGATGCCAAATTCTTCACAGTACTTGTTGAATTCACTGGAAGTGAATTCCCCTCCTTGATACGTTCTGAGACACTTGATCCTTTTACCGCTTTCCTTCTCCACTAAAGCTCTGAAAGCTTTGAATTTCCCAAAAGCTTCAGACTTGTCTTTCAAGAATGTGACCCACATCATTCTTGAGCAGTCATCAGTGAGAATCCTGAAGTACCCATCACCCTACACACTTCTAGTTTTCATAGGACCACATAAATTAGTATGCACAAGATCAAGCAAGTTGTCAGCAGTGAAAGATTTACCTTTAAATGTTGAGGAAGACATTTTCCCCAATTGACATTCTCTACACAAGGTATTATCTGGTTTGCTCAGCACCGGCAACCCTCTAACTGCCTTGATCCTACTAGCCTTCACAATGTTGTCAAAGTTCACATGACAGAATCTCATATGCCATATCCAGTTATCATCAAACTTAGCCATAAGACATGTACTTATATTAGCATTTAGATGAAATAGGTTACCTTTAGTCTGCATGCCGATGGCTACCAATTTACCATCTTCACCTTTGATCCTGCAAACTCCATTCTTGAATTGCAGAGTGAGTCCACTATCATTTAACTGGGCAACACTTAGAAGGTTGTGTCTGAGACCATCAACCCAATACACATTGTTAGCACTACTCTTTCCATTCAAGGAGATGGACCCTCTACCTTTGACCATGCATGGTGCATCATTTCCAAAGTGAACCACACCACCATCATACTCTTCTAAGGATAGAAACTTGCTCCGGTCACCGGTCATATGGTGAGAGCAGCCACTGTCAATGATCCACTCATTGGAATCATCAAACCGGGAGACAAGAGCCTTCTTGTTTGCCACATCTTCCTTTACAGCAATGAACACAATGTCTTCATTCTCTTCATCTTTTGAATCCTTATCTGTGACACCTTCATCAACTGCCACAAAACAATTTCTCCGGTTTCCTCCTTTGAATTTCTTGAACCTTTTTGGTTTGTCCTTGTTGTCACTAATAGGATAGTTCATAGCAATATGTCCTATCTGGTTACAAGAGAAACATTTCAAAGGAAGCTTACCTTTGTATTTACCATTCCCTTTTGAAAATCTCCTGGCAAGAAGAGCTTCAAATTCCATCAGAAACTTTTCATCCTTCATTTCTCTGTTCTAATTGGGTTCCCCACTAGTGCTAGCCTCTTTTCCTTTTCTAGATGGTATAGCAGAAGCTTTAAAAGATGGTTCTGACTTTTGAACACTACCATCAAAGCTCTTCAGCTCATAGGCTATCAACTTGGCTATGATGGAGTCCAAGGATGCCTTAGACTTGTCTATTGATCTCAGCTCCTGAATAGCAGCAACCCTTATTGCATAGACCGGCAACAGGGATCTCAGGACTTTACTTACCACAATGGAATCTTCTATTTTGCCACCTGCACTCTTTATTTCTCCAACAACTATTTTGATTCTTATTCCATACTGTTGAATGGTCTCTCCTTCAACCATTCGCATGTCTTCAAACTTTCCTCTCAGGCTCTCTTCCTTAGCCTGTTTTACATGCTCATCACCACCATAGATATTTTCAAGAGCATCCCATACCTCTTTGGGATTTGCCTTGTCCTGAACATCAATAAACTCAATGTCAAAAAGAATACTGATGAGGGCTTCCATGACTTGCCCATTTTCTTGTATCTCTCTCTTTTGGTCATTGGTGAGAGTACCGGTAGGAACAACATATACATTTTCAACATAACTCCAGTGTTGAACACCCATGCTTTTGATGAATATCTTCATCCTGTCCTTCCATATACGAGAGTTTTCCCTGTTGAACTTTGGACCTTCCCTCTTCATCATTTGGCTAGGATCTTTTCCTCAAGCGATTAAGCTTACAGCATAGAGGACCTGGAGTGCTCTGATACCAATTGATAACTCAATGATGAACTACTAGTACCAAACCAGTACTGAGAGGGGGGGTGAATCAGTACAAACACCAATATCATCCAAAACCGGTTTGACAACAAATACTCCAAAAGACTAACAAACAGGGATACCGGTAAAACATAGTGCAATCGGCAACATCCAGTATAGCTCAACCAATCATGAACCGATCACTCAATAAGATTTCCTCTTGGCTCAATACCACGGTATCATTATATTCTCATGCATAAATAAGTAAACTTAACTATTAGATCTTCACAACAGTGAGTTCAATGTGTTTTATAGACAGGCATAAAACATAGAACATGCTTAACAGGTAAGACAAAGCATCACAAGACAAAAGCATTTCACATGACACACATATTTTTCACATGGAAACCCAACTGGGAAAAACCATGGTGGGGATGAATACCCACAAGCTACTTTTTGAACTCTTTAGAAGTATGCTCTATTTGGAGCCTTGTCCGGTTAAGGACATTACAATAGGTTCTGGTAGGAACCGATCCTATTAGGGATCACCCAGTTAAGGGATACCCGGTTAAGGGTTAAACCCGATAGGGTCACCTTGTTAGAGGATTTCAAGAACTCAATAGCTGAAAGGATCTCCTAAGCTTCTCAAGCTTCTCAAAACTCATTAGCCTTGAGTTACCCGGTTAAAGGATTTGAAACAAGCCGGTTAAGACCACCCGATTTAAGGGATTTTGAATCAAGCCAGTTAAGGCTACCCTGTTAGGGGATTTTATAACTATTGAAGTGGTTAGAGATCAATAGGTATTACAATGATCTATTAACAACACTTAATGCTAATGCAGATCTGTTTAGGCTCCTCTTTTCCTTCTGCACATTCACTTTGCAGGTATCTCTTCTCTCCTATGGTCTGGCAAGAATCTTGTATCACTTTCCTTGGATAGACACTCACAACTTTTGCCAACAACCTCAGATAGAAACCTAGCATCAACCTTATAGGAAACATACAGGTCAGTAGCAAAAACCCTAAACCCTAAACCTATTAGGTTAAGCAATTCAAACGGTTTGATCCTGACTGTTGAATCATACTGCATTAAATGCAACAATCTTGAATCAATCTCAAGACATTCTCCATCATCCATTATCCACCATTTGACAGACTTTGCACTTTCCCGAGGTGGATAGGAATAGTCTTCTTCATGCAAGATCCTCCATGCGCATAGAGCTTACGTGGCAACATGATCTGTCCTCCACCATACTGCTAACTCATCACACGAAGATCACTGATTGAGTCACTTGAGTTACTCCAACCGGAAACCCTAAAGTGGAAGCTACCTACAACCTGGTAACCATACAATGCTTCCATGTGCCGGTTCACATAACTACATGCCGGTTCACCTTGAACAAATGTGTCACTTCACTTTGGCATATAAACTGGTTCATACATATGCCGCTTCCTCTCTCTTCACCTATCACATGTGCCGGTTCTCACCATGTCTCATATTGACATCAATGACAACATACAATATCATTATGTCTTCATGCCAGTTTACATAAGGCTCATGTCAATTCACATAATACCAACAAATGGTATCATCAATAGTTCCACCAGCACTTTTGATATCTCCAACCACAGTCTTAATCCTAATGCCATACTGCCGAATGGTCTCACCTTCAACCATCCTCATATCCTCAAATTTACCTCTAAGGATCTCTTCCTTAGCTTTCTTTACATGCTCATCACCACCATAGATGTTTTCCAATGCATCCCATACCTCCTTAGGTGTGTCTTTGTCTTGTACATCAATAAACTCAATATCTAACAGGCTGCTGATAAGGGCTTCCATGACTTTCCCATTTTTCTGGATCTCTCTCTTCTAATCATCAGTCAGAGTACCAGTGGGAGCCACATAGGCATTCTCAACATAGCTCCAGTGTTGACCACCCATACTCTTGATGTAAATCTTCATTATGTCCTTCCATATCTTAAAGTTATCTCTATTAAACTTAGGACCTTACCTCTTCATCATTACAGCAGGATCTTTTACCTCAAGCGATTAAGCTTATATCACCGAGGACCTAGAGTTGCTTTGATACCAATTGATGAATAATGATGAACAATAGATACCTGAACTGGTACTGAGAGGGGAGGGGTGAATCAGTACAGGTAAAAACAAAACTTTCACAATAACTTATCTAGTTAAAACAATAACAATTGGTTGTCACCATTACTGAACTTAACCACAACAAAACTGGTTAAACACAGTAAGACATCAGACACCATAAACTGATAAGTTTAAAAACTTCAAATATAATCAATACTTGATATCAAATTCACCCATAAACATATGCATGTGGTATACTAGTAATATCATAACCCATTAACTCTGCATGCATAATCTTTCAACCAAATAATTCATAAACATCACATGAAAAATGCATAACACATAACACACAGATTTTTCACGTGGAAACCCAAATGGGAAAAACCATGGTGGGGATGAATACCCACAAGCTTGTTTGAACTCTTTTGAAGCTCACCCTATTAGGAGCCAAGTCTGGTTAAAGACTTTACAATAAGGTTCTGCTAGGAATCGATCCTATTAGAGATCACCTGGTTAAGGGATGGCTATATACCCTGTTAAAGGTTACCTCGCTAGAGGATTTGAAGAACTCAATGATCTTGAGTCACCTGGTTATAGGTTTTAAAATAATCCTGTTAAAGCTACCCGGTAAAGGGATTTTTCAACTGTTGAAATGGTTAGAAGACAATAGGTAAAACTCTTATCTAATAACAACATTAAATGATATCCAATGATATCCAACAACTTGAAATTAGGTTGGGGTTCCTTGATAGCTTAAACCAACATAGGAGTCGATAATTGCGCTACCATGATGACCTTCAATCGGGATTTTCTCAGATGCAGTTGAAAACCCTTTCTTAGTGAATACTAAACACCATTATCGCTCTGCTTGAATTTCTTTTTTGCACAAACAAAGCTATAGCAATTTTCAAATCACCTTGGAACACATAGGAGCTCAAGAAAATTCACAAGTAGTTAGGTAAATGAAAATGCACTACCATTTTTTTATTTATACATTAAGATTTATTGGCACTAAAATCCAATGGTCAGATTTGAATCTCACAACTTAAAGTACACAGATTTGATTTCGCTGGTTATTTGATGTCGATGTTGATATTCAAATAAATAACTCTCAAGACAAACTTCAATTAATAACTTTTAGACCAAATTTCATGCATCACAACTATGCATATAAACACATCCTTACATTTGTTGAGGGGCTTCAAGAATAATCTTACCATATATGCTCCCCCTGGGCATTAGTATGCCTAGTTAGAAGTGGAACTGTCATCACCAATGGATGATGACTTGGTTTTAGAATGTACTTGTCCTTCTTTTCATTAATCCTTCTTGATCCATGTCTTTTTCATTTCATCTCTTATTTTTTCAGTTGTCTTCTTTCCTTTCAGGTCATTTTGCTCCTTTTTCTTGCTAAATCAGTTCTTGTCTGCAGACCGGTTGTAGGATCGACTTCTGCATTCTCTAGCTAGGTGGCCTATCTTATGGCAGTTAAAGTATGCCATACCAGTTGTCCTCCATGGTCCTGGATTGTTTCTCTAACCCATTCTCATTTTGCATGTTTCAACAACATGACCAAAATTACCATACATGGAACAGGTGGCATTCAAGTGATTACTCCTTTTGTTAGGATTAACTAGTTTGATCGGTGGTCTTGATACCTTTGTCTTGAACCTGCATTCTTCTGATTTGTGTCCAAACTTATTGCAAGTCAAGCAATGTCCATTAAATATTTTTGCACTTGACAGGCTGCTTGATTGAGATCTACACTCACAAGCAGTGTGACCATACTTATGACAATTGTGACAGTAACCATCAAAAGTGAAAGCCTTCTTTTGATTAACCGGTTTATTCCTACAGTCATTGGTCTTATGACCCAATTTTCCACAATGATTACAAGAGAATTTGGAAGACTTCATACCTCTTACTTCTGAGTGATTTCTTTTGTCATACTTCATCCTTTTGGATTTAGATGATTCTCCAGTTTCCATAGGACCTGAACCGAGGTAACCAAGACTGGTTGTATCTTTTGTTCTTCTTTGGGCCTTCAACTATCTATATGCCTTCTCAGAGATTTCATTGAATTTTCTCGGCTTCTCATTTCTCTCATTTTCAGTTTTCAACTCACTCTTGAGTTGTTCAATCTCTTTCATCATCCTCTCCTTTTCTTCTGCATTGCCATTCAGTTGTTTATGTATGTATTCATTTTCTTGAGTGAGAACTTGAATCTCTTCATCTTCTCAATCATAATTGCATCATTTTCTCTTAGGGCATCTTCAGCATGTCTCCTGACTCTTTCAACTTTTGATAGATCCTCTTTTGCCTCTCTCTTTCTTTCATCAGCACCTCTGCTAGCTTCCAGTATCTCAGTCATTCTCAGGGCTTGACCTTCATGTTCTCTTTTGAGATGAGTAATTTCTTCGGTCAACTTCTTATTCTTTTCCATGAGTTTTGAGACTACTTCTTCAGATCCACTATGTTCAGAGAGTTAATCTATGATATCCTGCCTCTCATTTAGCTATTGAGCTAATTCCTTCCTTTTTGCAAGAGATTTTCTCAGTGTCTCTTTCAACTAAGAAATGATTTCATTGGCTTCATCAATCTGCTTCTGATACCAATACTCTTCCATGACCTTATCCTCAAGCTATCAAGCTTCACTTTAGAGGAACTAATCTCTGATACTAATTGTTAATCCCAACCGGTACTGAGAGGGGAGGGGTGAATCAATACATTACCGATTTTTACTAAATGATACTTTTACTTTAAGCATGAACTAATTAACCATTCACCAATATAAATATTTCCTGCAGAAGATTAAGCATACAAGAAAAATACACAAAGACACACAAATTTATCTCGTAGAAACTCAATAGGGAGAAAACCACGGTGTGAGTAGGAACTCACAAAATTTGTACTCTTTTGGAGTACGCTCGGTGAAGAGCCATCCCTATTAGGAGATTACAAAGACACTAGTTAGGTGCCACCCAATTAAGGGATTTTGATCAAGGTTGGTTAGTGCCTTTACCCTATTAAAGGTATCTTGGTTAAAGGACTTAAAACATCAATAAAGATGTTACCCGGTTAAGGGATTTATATAATGGGACCTATTAAAGTCCACCCAGTTAAGAGATTTAAGTTGCAGTTATTAGAAAGCAACAGATGGATGATCGGATAAAAAAGCTACACATTAGCCTGATCATATCACAATTAAGTATCACTCTAGGTCTACATCGGTTGTGCTTGTTCTCCATAACTATGTCATCTGCCAGTTTGTTGGTACTTGAATTCTACATTGTCGGTCCTCTGTCACCTGAGTCACTACTTGGTGAAACCCCCACTCTACCGGTCCTCTGTCACTTGGCTTTCCAAACTCTAAAACTCCCCCTGTGTCCACTTTCACATTAACTTCACTCACCTAGACAACAACCATCTCAAGAATGAGATAAGTGTATTTATAGACCCTTTAGTCTATCACCAACTTTTCCCTCCAAAACATACCTTTCAAAATTTCATTCCCACGCCTTAACTTGTGATTTTGAAATCATGCAAGAATCTTTGTCAATATAGTCGAACATGTCGATAAGTCTGTTGGTTGACTGTGAGAGGACTCCCAATTTAGCTGGTTGTAACTAAATGTTACTAGTCTGTCGATTACCGACTATTCTGATGTACCGATCAAAACTTGTCTAGTCGATTTCTTCCTGTATACCGGTTTGCTCTTTGCTTAGTCGTTGGACATCTTCCTTGCCGATTAACTCACCGCTACTTGATCTCCTTACTGCTTGTCGGTCTTCTTATTGCCTGTCGGTTTACTTACTGCCTGTCGGTTTATTGCTTGTCGATTCACCCACGGCCTGCCGGTTTACTCACTGCCCGATTTACTCATTGCCTATGGACTGTGAATACTAAGGAGATGATGTTGCCAACAATGACAACTATATCAATTACCGATCATACAAAATTGCATCAGAATGCCAATATATACACAATTAGATCAATGACCCATCTCTCTCTAGATGTTGTCGATCCAAAGTGAATCTTATGCTACTCCCTCAACTATGCCCACATCAACACATCTGCATCTTCCTACAACATGATATCAACAAAATGTCAAATCTTTATCCAATCAATCTTATCAATTCTATCAATCCATCGCATCTTATCCATTTTATCATGTCTTATACAGGATGTATCTTTCCTATAACCATCCATTTTGATCAAGTCTTATATAGGATATATAGTTCCTGAAACCATACGCTTTAATCATCTTCATCTTATAGAGGAGGTGTCATTTCTGAAACTAGACTAGATCTCGATCTCATCAATCTAATCAATCTTATCAATTTAATCAAACTCTATCAATCATCACATCTAGAACCACATCATAGTGATCGAAGAACTCACACTTTCATCAATCAACGTTGCAGAAATCAAATCATTTCTAATCAGGAAATCAATTTCACAACGATTAAAACACTCCAAAGGTCAATCATCATCATATCGATCAATCAAAGTCTAGGGCATCCTATCAAACCAGTGTCGCATCAACATCATCAAAATGAGATTATTCTTTGAATCAACGCATCATCACACCTCACTTCAAAGAGGGGCAAAATGTATACACCTAAAAATGGTATGAAGATAATTAATAAAATAAGCAATTATTTAATTAATCCCCCTTCCCAATTTAATTGAATTCATCGGCAATTTGATTAAATTCCCCATTCACTTGCTTATTAATAAATCTAAGGATTTATTTAATAAGTTCATTTCAATAGTCCCCTTTGATTAATTAATCCTCCCCCCATTTAATTCATTCTTCTAATTCCCTAATTAATTAAAACAAATCGATTTATGAGTTGTTGAAAGTTAATTAGCCTTTTCCTATTATTTGAATTTTTAAATTTAAATTTCCCACATGGCTCCTAACTTCTAACCACCTAACCTAAACACACCCTAACCTAAACACACCCTAACCTAACCCATTCCACCTAATCCTGGGTTTAGGTAGCCCCATCCTAACCTCCTTATGCTAACCTCCTATGGGTTGGATATTCTCCCCTTGAGACACATGTATCCTCCCTTGGACACTTGCCCTCTTGTGAGCAAGATTCCTTGACACTTGTCACCATAGAGATGACAAGTGTCCCTCTCTCCAACCTTCTCAAATTTGACCCTTGATATCTTCATAATAAATCTTGACCATTGATTCCTACCACCTCACCCGTGGCCTTGGAAATCCTACAAGTATCCCCCATTTGGATCACAAAGGATCCCATCTCATCTCATTTCAAGCATTTTATAGGCATATCACTTCTTGCATATCATTTAAGCATTGTTATTATAGGCAATTGCATCTTAGATCTAGCTTAATTTGACAATATTCTAGCATAAATGTTTAATCATATAGCATAATCAATCTCTCATCTAGCTTAATGGAATCATCATCTAGTCCAATCATGCATATCATTAGCATAATTTGCTTCTTGGATCAATCTAGTTTAATCACACATTCATCTATCTTGCACATCATATCCTTTTAAATCCTCCATCTTGGTGTAGTGAAGTCACTGTGATTGCTCATCTAGATCTAAGAGAAAATCCACACTCACATCTCTTAGGAGATGATAGGTCACTTTGTCATGGTTTATCTTTCATTTGATTTCAATTTGCTAACCATGCTTGTAATTATCTATTGAGTGTTTGTGTTGCAACTGCAGGTACCCTACTTCACACACACGACAATAACAATGAAATAAAAGTGTGAAGCAATTTCCTTTAAAAAAATTAGTGGAGGAACCAAAAGACATCATTCTCATTATTGCTATAAAAAATTAAGCTCGAGTCAAAAGACAAAAATGTATTCAACATTCCCTTTATATCCATAAAAGAACATATTAGCAAATAATGCATAAACAAGAAGAAGAGGTCACACAATCAGCAATATCACGTGATTTAAATGTCGTAGCTTATACAAAGCTTGTGAAGTGTCACAAATTTATATTTATTGTCTACAAAAACATAGTTAATTGTGAAGTGGCTTTCTTTTGGTTTTTGAAAAACAAATTCATTGATAATAGAATGATCAACATAATGTTTAAGCAACCCGTTAATGGGTCCCTGAGGGCTAATCCCACATTAGAAAAAGAGGAGGTCACATGGGAGCCACCTAGCAAGGAATGAATAAAAATAAATTTTGATGGGGCATCTAGAGGAAACCCAGGAACCTCAAGTGTGGGGGTAGAGGCGAGAAATGACAAAGGGTCTATCCTCTTCAAAGGAGCACGTCGTCTGCAGGATGGAACAAACAACAAAGCAGAGGCTCGGGCGGTACTTCTGACAACTGAGTTGGCCTTAAACATGAAATTCCAATGGTTGTATTTGGAAGGAGACTCCCAGGTGGTCATCAATGCAATCACTAAGGGAAATAATCCATCATGGAAATTATCTTGTTGGGTGGCGATCATCCGAGAGAAACTCAATCATTTTGAGGAATTTCAGGTATCCCACATCAGGCGAGGGGCAAATGTAGTGGCAGATCTACTCTCCAACATTGGATGTGACATGACTAGCCAAATGGCCAAGTGGTGGAAGGGAGATGGCAAAGTGTGGAAGTGGTCTTAAATGCAGCCCTAGAAGCACAAAGCAAACAACATGCACGCAAGGAAGCCTGAAATGACAAGTACATCTTTTTGTAGACTTTGCAATTAAAGTGGCAGTTGCTGAGTACAAATAGTACCTGTTAGAGATGATGGCAGAGTGTAGCAAATATGTTGTGAAATTTTATTCCTTTTATGTCATCGCACTTGCATTTATGACCTGTCTCAAATGACAGCGGAGGAATTTAATTCTTTTGATTTGTGAGCTGGTTATTGATTTTGTATTTAGTTTGATTGATAAATGGTATCATGTCATTTTCACTGTAGAGGCTGGAGTTAATAATTTATGCAAGTCTAATGGAAGCAAATTTCACTTTGCAAACTGAGAAGAAATTGGTACCATTCTTGGGGATAGTATCAGAGAAGAGAATGCAGGGGCTCTTCAGGTACAAAGAGGAGAAATTGTGGAGTGCGACACGCCTGATGCTAGGAGAGGAGGTGTCACACATCTATTTTTGCTATTGGATGAACATGGAGGTGTATTTCCCTGATTTTGGCATGGGCATGAGAGTTTGAGCTAGAGGTGGAGAAAATCAGGCTCACTTTATCAAAATTGATAGATGGGGAGTACCTAATCAACCTCAACTCCATTCTGGAGTGGGTAGTGCCTCAGACAGACATTCGCATTACGGAGGGAGATGATAAGGAGGATCTATTGTCATTTGTTTGAGGTCCAGAAAACCACATTAAAGAACAATGTCGTGAGCGAGCTCGCTTTGGTTAGGAAGACATGAAGCTCTGTGTAAAACTTATTAGGACAAATGAATTATTGAAGGCTCTAAAGGTGGTGGCACGAATGGAAGTCAGGAGAGATCTGCGAGATAGATTCAAGGAAGGGTGGGCGGTCCAATTGTTAGCAAGTATGGAAGGAGATCCTGATTTTGGATGCTTGGAATGCATCCCGAAGATGAAGAGTGAAGCTGCAAAAGGAAAAGCTTTGGCTGATATCGTGGATGAGGAGAAGGTGAACTAGAGCAAGAGCGAGTGAGTGGCCATGGGGCCATCTTTTTTTACATTTTCTTCCACTATACTATTTTGAAAAGACTTTTTAGGCATGTCTGTAATATTTTGGTGTATAGATGCACAGAATTGGTTTCCTTTCCTTGTTTTAGTTTCAAATGTTTTCAGAGTAGGTTAGGACTATGAATTTTTTGGGTCGATGTTTACATCTTTAGTGTGGCCTTGGATGGTTGTACACTTTTTTCTGAATCAATATACTACAAAATTATTGATAAAAAAAAACATAATGTTTAGGTAGTGATATGATTAGTATAAGTAATGATTGTAGTCAAAGAGACAATAATGAGCAGATGTTGTGTGAGGAAGGGCTTGTGGTTTCTAGTCTGAATACTTTCTCATAAGCTTTTCAAATAGTTATCCTTTGCTCTTAATCAAATATTTTCAATAGAAGATTTTATTTAATCATAGACCATAATCAAAGTTTGTCTGAGCAATGTATCACTGAAGCCAAACAATTGTATTTGGCAAATAGTGTATTAAATGAGTAAGATAGAGAATCAACCTAAAAGATTACAACAAAAATTAGTGATTTTATAGAAATTGCAAGACTTTATTTTTTTAAGCAATAATGCACAACAATTGTATTTTTTTGAGAGAATAAAAATAAAAATGGGAAACTGCACTTGGCTCTCTCTTGAAGTGATGCAAACTTATATATGAACTGTATATCTCATCTCTTGTCATTCAAACTTGCCCTTGAATTGATTATAGACTGCATATTCCTGATGAACAACTTGTTTGCATATTACTCAAATGATTGCATGATAAAAAAGACTTGTAAGTAAAACCTTGAGGTTTACTTAAGCTTTGAAAAGCGTGGAATACTCAAAGAGTTTGAAAGATTTTGTATCTTATCCTTTGCTAGACAAAGAATTCAATAATAGCAGATATCCCATTTTGATTGAAACTACTCTCTTGAGGATTGTATTTGATTAAATTTATCTCTTCTCATACTCTTTCAAATCCATTATAACCTCTTATCTACCAATGAACATTTTGAATATATTGCTGACTATTGTAATCTAGTATTCAAGTTTTATTGTAGACCTTCCTAGATCATGACTGAAAAAAGGCTATCACTTATGTGTTCATAGGAGTTTCACTTCATGGCTTGAAATAATTATGGCCTTTATGGCTTTCATTGACTGTCAAATTTCAAATAACTACATCACATGATATTTTGATAAGATTGTGTCAAGACCTTTCATAGGTTCAAGCTCACTGTTTTGATAATGGACCATATTGACTGCATTATGATAGTGATTTTGATATCCCATGTGAATGTTTTAACCTCATAATGCATTATATTGTGTACATCTTAAGAAGTTCCTCCTGAATTTTCCCTCATTCTCTGCAAAATTCATAACATGGTGTTGTATTTATGAGCCTTTGCATCTCCAAAGCTTTGTTTGTTTCTTTTAAAGTTGTCTTTGGAAGGTCTATATCACGGGCTTCCCTAAATGTGTACAGCAGAAAGATCCTCAATGATTGGGACACTGTTCTTCTTGACTGCAATTTTAACATTGACAACTTTGAACATTCTTTTGTGACTTCACCATGAGGAGTTTTTTCCACCCTATGCCCTTTGGGCACCATTACTTCTCTTTTTGTTATTATCCTTGCTTTCCAACATTGGCTTTGATTTGTTATAACTACAATCTTATGAAGGTTCTGCTCCACTAAAGACATGACTATCTCATAGTCAATATTGGGTGACTTGTTGACGTGTTTTTTATGACAGTGTCTAACACAAAATAAAGCTACCAATGGTCACTTTGTAATGCCCGCCAACAACCCTAGGGAAACTAACAACAACTAGGTCCAAAAGAGAGGAATAATATTTTTGTGTTGTGTTTACTAGCAAGGTTACACCTAACTCAACCTAGACACTAAGTTAATCATTTAGTTCAATAGTTAGAATACAACACTAAGTGTTTATCTATTGCTCCCTATATTATGTTACTAACATAGGTGAAGTCATTACAACGTTTTGACATTTCCCTGGGGTATTGACGTCACTACTAATTCCTACACCAATTTATGATTTAAGATCAATCTGTTTAGTTTACCATTGACATAGTAGTTCATTCCTATGATTCTAATGATTTATCCTTATCATGGAACATAACTACAAATGCATGTAAGCAATTTTAGTCTATATCATATGTTTTTCAGAATATGCTACTATTGTTGTTCACTAATCAATGCATCTACCAGGGTATGATCATTGACCTACTTATGCAATCTATATGTTCATAATGTTATGCATGCAACACTAATTTTATGGCAGCCATAACACAATTATATAAATTCACATTTAGCTTTCAATGATGTATAATTACTAAGTTTCAAGCATCTAACAACACCTTCAAGAATCTTGTATTGTACATGCTTGACCAATGATAGTTAAGGTTCTTCATTTATTTCCATTGATCATATTATTGATCTCATAAATGTATGCTAACATCTACTTAGTTTACATCCATATTCATATGAAAATATTGGAAGTGCAAGCATTAATTCAATCTATTGCTAAGAAATATCATGAAAAGGAGTAACAACATCCTATACCACCATATCTACACATCTACTATTTAACATTTAACTACCACATAAAGAATTGTATTGTTGATTTAACAATTTGACAAGATACATTTCAATTACAACTAACTATCCTACCTTATATTCTAGTCATGAAAATTCTTTCATGTTCTATAAGTTCAAATTAAGGAATATACATGATTAACAATGATAAGAAATTACTAGCAAGGGTATGACATTTCCTTCTTCCTTTCTACTTACATTGATTAACTCATATTATTATTTCCATTTGAATGTACCTACTAAGTAACTCATGAATAATTATAGTTTTTTTTTACATGGCATTGCAATTGTGATTAATCACTCACATCTTATACAACATTCTTAAATTATTACATGACTTGAGTTTATTTACCACACGATGTGCAATACATGAATCTACTCCAAAGGTTCAAGTCAACATGAAGAATGCTCTAAGTCCATGTATGAAGGCAACACCAAGGAAGAGGGAAAAAACCCAATGGCAAAAATCTCCAACCACCCAACCAATGTGGAACCTGCAAGGAACCACCCCCTGAGCTAGGAGATGTCGCTAGGTCCCAACTCTCACACTAAGCAAGGCTGATGCTTTACCCAAGGGATTGTCACTAAACAACTTCTACACACATAACCATGCATCAAACAAACAAGAGAGAACAAGAGGTTTCCAGAGGTTGATAAAACATCATAACAAGAGTACAAAAGTAAGCAAAGGACTCACATGTACGAGGGAGTGTCATCACACACCAACCAAGAAAAAGGCACTAGCCTATGACATGCAGAGCCATCTCAACCTTAAGAGAGAGACCAAGGGAGATTAGCTTACCATCTCCATGGTCTTCCCATGCTCAGCCTAAAATATCCTTTCTAGGACTGAGTCATGAGGCACTGATAAGTTATTATCTTTTTAAATTATCTAACTACCCATACCCATTCATTAATTAGTTATCACTTGATTACAATATGGTAAAATCCCTTATTCCCAAAAGGTCTAGACTTCACGCATCCTTACAAGGAACCTCATGAAAGTCTATCTCTCATGACCCCCAGGTGTCATAAATGATCCCAGTCCCTCTAGATGGATCCAAAACAATGAAATGAGAGGCTCTTACAAAATTAAAAATCAGACACAACACCAACATTACCAAACCATGACACACGCATGTACCCAAAAGACTGAACAACAACACATGCAGAAAAAATGAGCCTCTCAAACAAGGAAACATAACGAACTCATGACATCACTGTACTAAAACATATCGACATCGCGAGGTCTTCACACTCGCTACCACAATTTTAATAGTATGGTTATTTCCTCCTCATGGCAAACTCATCACGAGGGCATGTCAAGATGGTAAATAAATCTCATGATACACAAGTAAAAGAAAAATTCACATTAACCATTAGTTCATAAGCAAATGACATAAATGGCCTCTGGATGCAAAACCCAAATTGAAAAAGACTAATTGCAAAAGGTGGACTCAATGGACAATTTGCAATTACAAAGACGACATCCATATAAAACCATTACCAGTATAAGTTATACAATATCCATTGTCATTTAATATTATTAATGCTTTTGTCCAATTAAAATCATCAACTTAATATCTACCAATGACGTAAATGTATAACATATTTATCTCATAAAATTATCAATATGTAGACACACACACACACACACACACACATATATATATATATATGTATATATGTATATATGTACATATATATATACATGTATATATATTACTATATTACTATATCTTTTGTTGTTTTAAATCCATTTTAAATAAAACAAAAACACATTTTATTCAATGTAAAATAGAATACATTTTAATTAGAAGTAAATTATGTTTAAAATAAAATGAATTAGAAATATTGTTTAAGTATAATAAATTACCTTTAAATAAAATATATATATTTAAAATTTAATAAATAAAATTTTAATTTAAACAAAATAAAATAAATTTCAATTAAAACAACAAAAATAAGTAAATAAATAAAATGGAGGAGTTGGGGATGTTGGTTGCACCCCCTCCCCACTCTCCACCACATAGTAGTGGTGGAGGCTCAACACCCACCACCATGTGGTGGTGGTGTTGCCTAGCACCAGGCCACCACATGGCCAAATTTTTTATTTGTTTTCTTTCATTTTTTGTGTGTGTTTTAAATTCTTTTAAAATGAAAACTTAATTTTGTTTAGAATCTCCCCTTTAAAAAAAAAAACTCAATTTTCTATTAAAAGAAAGGGCAGCAACAGCAAGGGAAGAAAGAAATGGGGATTTATAACACGCTGATCAAAAATGAAGAATTCAATTTATTTTTTTCAACAAAGCATTAAGAGCAATGAGAAATAACAACATATTTTAAAACAAGGCAAGTTGCTATGAAATCAAAATTTCTTGCTTTCCTCCTCACAACCCAGTCAAATCCACTCTCAGCTGAAAATTCAAAGGAGGGTTTTCTCTTCTTTTTTCTTCCCTTCCATTCTAACCAACAAATCCATTTCTCAAACTGAGGTTTCAAAATTGAAGTATTACCCAACAAGATTAAGTGAAACAACAACAATTTTCGCAAGCAAATCTTAGAAACAAAAATCGGATTTTCAACCCATTGATTTGCAAACAACTCAAGCATCCAAAAGGGAGAAATGGAGATTTCAATCTCTAAATTTCATTACCAGCTCGTAAAAGAAAAGAGAAAAACAAAAAGAAGGTGCAAAAACCCTACCTCTTATTGGGTAAATGGAGAGGGGGAAATCTGGGCAGCAACACAATCCTTCAACAAAATCTTCAATCCTTCTAATTCTCCAGCCAATGCTCTCTTTTTCCAACCAGAAATTCAGAAACCTAAAAGAAATAATGAAGAGAAATCCCCACCCCCCAAAAAAATGAATAAAAACCCTAGCTCCCTTATTTTTACAAGAGAAAGAAAATAGAGAAGAATAAAATATTCAAATTTTCATATCTCATTATATATATATATATATATATATATATATATGTGTGTGTGTGTGTGTGTATGTGTGTGTGTGTGTGTTTAATATATATTCTCCTTTTGTCACACAAATTATGTTATTTTATATTTATACATCTATATCTATATACTGATTTAAAATCAAACAACTAGTTTCATTAAATACTTGACTCCTCAATTTCCAACCAGATTAAATCAAATCCGTTATTAAATAAATAGTATATTTAAGTAATCAAGTGGAGGAATGTCACAATGACACATCCCACTTGAAATGAGTGATGTGATGTTGATTCCCCATGCATGCAATCAAACAATAGTCATTCAATGAGCAATACATCTTACATAAATTAAAACCAGGGTTAGTATGTCCATCTCATCATAAGCAATAATCAGTGAAATGCATTTATGCATCAACATGACATAAATACATGTAACAATGAAACATCTACATGATATCTAATCACATAAGATCACAACGAAGCATGATCACAAATCTATAATATCCAAAATCATGAAACATACAATGTCTATTGATGATCATCAATAAAGTACATATAAAAGCCAAAATACATCTATGCATCATGTGAATCCAAACAAGCCTACCGAATCCATCGCATAAAATAAATGTATATTTGAGTCTATCAAAATGGAATAAGAGTCTGCTCAAGTGTGGGAATCACACACTTCACTCCCTCTTGATCAAAGTAAGATTGCATGCTAAGATTGCAAAAAGTTCAAACAATCGATTCTAAGGTTCCTTTATGCTACGGACGTGAGTCATTTGGTTGATGTGATTGCTGGTAATCCAAGGGGCCTTACGTTTGGATTATTCTTTCAATTCCTTGCTATGATGTGGAATTTCATAATCAAATATAACAATTCTATGATGCTTTTGCTTCAAACAGACTGAACTGGAATGTGTGTCGACTTGAATTTCATCTTCAGAATACTACTTGCAACATATTAGTTTCACAAAATACAAAGGAAATGCTACAGAAAATCAAAACTCAACCAATGAAACTACATGAAATGAATATAAAATAAAAACACTACTATTACCTTCATGATTTAAGTCTCATTGTGTCCTGATTCCACTATTCCTGGTTGCAGGTGATTTGCTCTCAAACAAGCACTGGTAGCTTCCAAGATGGCACATGAAGAATGAAATGATAACTGATAGTTAACTGATACTATGATATGCAATGTAAATTATTTAAAGCTAAATGATTATGCTAAATGAGAAATGCTAAATTGCTTCAAGATAAAAAGTCACGGATGCATAAGTTTACTCAAATTGTTAACTTGATGACTAACTCTTTCTCAACTCAAACTCCTACTTTTATAGACTTTGAGAGAATAAGATGATGTGTCTGAGATCAATTGTCATGATCAAATCTCGAAATTTGGATGGTTGTGAGCAAAGGTGAAGGTTGAGAGAAAGGGGGAAGGAGAAGACAAGTGTCACTCATCTCACCTTGACTAGGTTGCAGTCTAAGGAAATATAGGGATGGTTGGAGAAGATTTAGGCATGAGAGGACAAGTGGACTCAATTCCTTCCTAATATATATGGATGTTGGAGAGAATATAGAAGAATGTTAGGAAATATGTGTACGTACACAATATTTCATTTATTTTGGAAGTTGGAGATAAGTGGCTAATAAATGTTTTATTTATTTTAATTTTGTTGAATTAATTTAGCCACATGCTGGATGAGTTGGCAAAGGAAAGATGAAGTGGAGATGGAAGATGAGTTGCAAAAGGAATTAAATAATTAAGAAAATATTTAATATAATGAGACTATAGGATAGAAGAATTGTAGACACCTAAAAGTAATTATTTTTAACTACTTTTAATTCCTCACATAATTAATTAATTAATTATGTTAATTCAAATTCTCCTCAATATTAATTAAATGTAATTAATAATGTCACTATAGTATGTGACTGATTTGTTTAACAAATCAATCCCTTTCTTTATTCTTTTAAAAAGATTAAATCCTCACAAATCATCCTCTTGGCTAATTAATTTCAATTAATTAGTTGACCTACATGATTCCTACAAACCATCTTCTTAATTCATCATTAACCTAATAAAGTCTTCTAAAAACTCCCTAAACTGACTTAACCTTATTCTTATAATTTTTAATTCCCTCCACTCATTCTCTCTCCTAGTCAAATCCTCCTACAAATCCTAATCCCACCTAACATTTCCTCTAATCCCCCTCCTAATGAGTTGTTAATGGCTAATCATCATGATTAGCCACGAAGTCAACTCCTTGTCCCTTCCATCCAACCACTAGCTTTTAATGTCTTTTTCCTAGGTGAATGTGAGATTTTCAGAATCTCACAATCCTCTACGCATCTCCTCTCCCAAAGAATTTTTAATTCCTTCTTATTCCTCCAATCCCCATGATTATCCCTTTTTGGAGAATTTCAAATTCCTCCTCCCCATTCTTCAAGGAATGTCACATCCCTTGCTACTCTCAAGGCACATTGGGAAGTCTTCCCAATGCACTTCGCTCTTCTCAAGGAACCTTGGGAAGTCTTCCCAATGTACCTTGAGGAGTGTGGAGATAAGAAATGTCTTTAAGGCATATCTCTTGGTCTCCACACCCACTCTTGGGCCTTGTGTGAGCTCACAAGCAATCCTAGCCCTTCATCTTGAATCCATTATAGCCATCCATTCTTCCTCTCCTCTTCCTATAAATTGAGGACTCCATCCCTCCATTCTTCATCTCCAAGTTTAGTAATCTTATGCTGCCCTTTTGACACTAGGAAAATCATTTTAGCATCCTTATCATGTTCAAATCATATCTCATCCACACTTGATCATCTCATCCTTATCATCTTCCAAATCCATTCCATTTGTGCACAACATTGGAGAGCCATCCACATCAAGCAAGAAAGAGGAGCACATCAAGTGGAGAATTAGCCAAGGGCACCTTCACTTCATCAAGCTCCATCCGAAGGAGAAGGTAAAAGGATTGTGTGAGGTATATACATTTTCATTATTCATGTTTTCATGCATTTCAAATTATGTCTTTGATTTCATATGCTTCCATGTTTGATTTGCATGCTTATTAACTAATCCACCTCATAGGTATTTTTCCCCTCTTCATTCTGGCACGCCCAGTGGGACCACGTCCCTAAGAACTAATGTTTTTTTTTAGTTTTTATGAGTTGTGAGACGCAGGTTCCAGAATAGCGCAACTGCAAAAAAAAGAAAAAATCTTTGGCGGCTCTGTATTTCAGAGCGAGTGCTCTATGCAGTCTCCCATCTCCTCCTCATTCTTCTTCTTCTATCTATCTTCTATTTCTTTTCTGTTTCTGTTTAATTTTAATAATCTGTCTAACCGCGGGAATTAATTAAAAATTCTATTTTTTTGTTTCTACGCGATCCTCATTTTTGTTTCTTTTTTGCAAGAATTAATTTGAAATCTTCTTTGTTTAATTATAATCTGTCTGACCGCAAGAAAGTGTGAAAGTAGGAGAGTATGCTCTTGTCTATCTAGACAATCAGAAATCCAGACCTTTGGCACTTTTCTATTCTATTTAGCGAGTCTGCTCTGTAAAATTTATTCTATTTTTTTGCCATATCTGCTTTATCTTCACTCCATTTTCCTCCAAACTTCACTAGATCCCCCGCATTATCATTTTGCACATTTCCTTCCTTGGGGGCCTTATCCCAAAATCCACTTTTTGAAGCCCAAAATCCCACATTCCTCTATTTTTTGGGTTTGCCATAACTCCTCCCCCTTTTATTCAATCACCTCCAAATTTTCCCATATTATCCATCTCCAACTTTTGCTTCTTTGTCCATCTTGGACAAATTTTTCCATTCCTTCATCTCTCCTCCAAAATCCCCATTTTTTGCTTGCTTATCCCTTGGAAAGTAGCAAAAATCTAGTCAAATATCATTTACCCATCAAATTTTCCTCCAAATCCACATTTGTCATTAGTAAAAAAGTTTTTATTCATGTTTTTCTACTTATTCCCAAAAATTCAAAAAAATTAATATTTTTGTCATTTTGTTGTCTTTTGTAGGACGCTTGTTGAAGACTCCATTTTTCAAACCACTAATTACGTTGTTTTGCAGGTTGCATAAGAAATCTGACCAAACATTGTGCATTTATTTAAATTAGGCACCTAGATATTAATTAAAATGGAATGAACCATTGTCTTATGTGTCTTTAAGAAAAGCGTAAAGGTAGGAGAGTATGCTCTCGTCTTACTAGCATTCAGAAATCCAGACCCTCCAATCTTTTCTTGTTTGATTGCATGTTTACCCCTAGCGAGCCTACCCTCCCAACTTTCTCTTTGAGAAGGTAAGATGGGAATGACCTAAGTGAGTACACCTGGACCTGGGGTTCCCAACTCACTATAATAAATAGGCCATTGACTACGAAAGGGTCAATGGTTGGGGCTACATGAGAGTTCACTCTCACATTCGGTGCTTAGTAGGATCCTAGAGATCTCAATCATGCTTGTGTGACTACTAAGTTCTTGGTGTTTCGTTGGGCTATAGGCCTCAATTGTGCTTGCGCAACTTCAAAGGGTAGCTCCTAATGGGAAGACTTACTAAACACCTTGTTCATAGTGGCCAAAAAACTTCTAGTCATTGGTGCAGGAGGTCGGACCTCCGAAGCCGCCCATATTTTTACGACCCTTAGTAGAGACACAAAGTTCGCCATGAGGAGTTTTCATGGGAATTGATTCTTGGCTGCCCCGAGAAGTGAGTGTCGTGGAGGGGAGCCAATGGGGTCAAGCATCTAAGTGTCTGCTCTGGGTAAGCGTAGCTAGGAAACCGATTGGGATCCAATGACTATTGTCCTTGCCAACCTTAAGAATGTTGTATATGAGCATGAGTGTCTTTGAGATAATATGTATTTTATCATTGTGTTTTCTTTGTTTGATACATACTTGCCAAGAGAAGACTAAAAACACATCACTGTCCCCAAACACTTTGCAAAAATACTTGTCAAGACACAAACAATTGTCCAAGTCATCCAAGTCATTACCCACACAAAGTCCAAAATTGTGTCAAAACTCCGTTCGTCCCATGTTTCATAAGCCCAAGAGAGAAGCTAAGAGTTCATCCTCTCCATCAACATTCAAGTCTATCCTTTGAAACACCTACTATCGTCCAAATCAGGGTGGTCATATCCCTTCATACAACTTGCTATTCGAATCGATCCTCCATTAAGTCATGTTCATGCCAAAGACAACCTAGTCATCAAGTTTCTTCTAAACCATCACTACCATACATCCTCCATCAATCATCCTCAAGTTTCCCAAGGACTTAGCACATCATATCAATCTCCCTCCAATATCAAATCAATTATCAAAATTCAAATCCAATCATCCTCTAATCCAATTTAACTCGTGTTAAGGTTACATGCCTTGTAAAATTCCATTTAGACCTCATCATTAATCAATTGGCTCTCATGCTTGAAGGGGAATCCTCTCCAAGTACCTTTTGAGTCAATCAAGACTCTTAACTCACATCTTTACTTTGCTTAGGGTTATTAGTCAACCCTTGGTATAAGAGAGGCTCTTTAATCATAAATCCAAGGTCTAAATTCTACACAACTTGGCCATCACCTTACTTGTGGTTGAATCCGCCACCTAAAATCCTCATCCAAGAACTAAGGTGTCAAATCCTAATCAAATCCAGGCTCTAATCCAAGAACCATACCAATCAACAAAATCCCTTGTCATAAAAGACAAAATCCAAAATTCCACAAATATCTTGCTAAGTTCTTTCATCACAAATTTCCCCCTCCAAACTTTTCCAAGGTTATTCATGTATGGTTACAACTCGATCCCAAAAGAGAAAGATGGTTGAACAATAATATGGCATGCCAGACATTGGTGCCCTATATGAAGATCCCACGCAAGATCCTACACAAAGTGGGCAACCTAGCAATCAAGATCAAAGCCAAAATCCTAACATGGTTAGCCAATATGAACTCTCTCCGGAAGTGCAAACTTTCCTAGCGGATTCTTATAACCAAGAGATGATGAAAAAGTTTATTCAACACAATCCTACTGCACTTCTAAAAACTCTCCTTAAGAGTGGAGCTCAACTTCCACCTGAATTTAATAGATCCACTCTCGCCCAACAACCACAAGGAGACCTCGCTCCTACACAAAGTGTTGCACCTATTATTCAAACTCAATCAATTGCAACTCCATCAATCATCCAAGCTCAATCAATGCCACCCATGGCAACTCCCACCATGGTCTCCATCCCACCTTCTTCCTCCTTACCATCTATACCACTATCACATCCAATCTCATCTATTCTCCAACAAACTTCTATACCACCTCCTTCCATTCAACCACATATTTTTATTCCTCAAACTTCCCTTCCTGCCAACAATGTTGCAAATTTCATCTGGGCCATACTCAATCTCGTCACAATAGTTTGCGGACTGCAACCAACTATCACACAAATCCTTGTGACATCAGTCCTCACATCCCATGTTCCCGCCTCATCATCATATCAATATATTGGTGGTGGTGCACCTTCTTTGGCTCACCCAATTCTTGGGGCAAATACAATTCATCATTATCAAAGTCCATAACAAGACCTCATCAAGAAAATTCAAGACATGAAAAATATCATCAAGGACATGAAACAAAGGACTAATAAAAGGAAAACTTACTCATTCGAAGAGTTTTGCCCTTGTCCTTACAACTCATCTATATCAGTTGCACCCTATCCCTTGGGATTTGAGATCCCCAAATTCACCAAGTATGAAGGCAAAGGAGACCCCCACAACCATGTCTGAGAATTCCACATCTTATGCCAAGAAGTCTCCTATAGTGACCTTTATCTTCATAGACTCTTTCCCAAGAGTCTCACGGGAGATGTCCTAGCATGGTTCTCATCTCTACCACGAGGTTCCATTGTCTCCTTTCTAGACTTGGCAGAAAAATTTGTGGCCCACTATGCTTACAACATGGTTAATGATGTTTCTATGATGGACCTATGCAATACAAAACAAAGGCCTGGAGAAACCTTTGCCAATTTCCTACAAAGATGGCGACATCTTATCAAAAAATTCCAGTGGGACATGCCAGAACAACATCAAATTGAACTATTTCAAAAGAACTTGGTGCCTGAACTTTCGAGACCCTTAATATCCCAATGTATCAAATCCTTCCAAAAATTAACTGATAAGGGCCTTGCCCTTGAATGTGTCTTGATGGAGGAAGGAACCTTGAAACATTACCAAAAATCGACACAAAGTTCTTCCTCTTATCATAATGACAAGCCAAGATTCTGGTCTAAGAACAAAAATGTGGTCAATGATGGTGTAACTGATGCAAAGCGGGTCCAAACCGTGGCTGCTACCCCAAAATCCACCACCAATAATCATCAATTCAATAATCAAAACGATCAAAAGCAATCCCAAAAACCTCACAACAATGTCTCAATCCAGGGATGACCACCCCGATCGAATAATAGCTCCCCAAGAGACTTCACTCCTCTTGCTAGGCCTATTGAAATGGTGTTTCAAAAACTTGTCCAAGCAAGTGTAGTGGTTTTTCCAATCACTCGCCCGTTTGACCCCAATCAACCTAAACCAAGATGGTATAATGAAAATGAGTATCATGAATACCATCGTATTAAGGGACATGATACACGAAAGTGTATGAAACTGAAGATCTACATACAAGATCTCATTGATAGAGGTGAGATTGAAGTAGCAAATGCAAAACCTGGTAATAACAATGAAAAACTCAAAATTTACCAGGAACCCTTCCCGAAGCATGATAAAGGAAAAGGCTCATTATCTAATGCAATGGGTTATGACTACTCTAATCACATAACCGGCTTTGATTTTTTAGTAGGTCACATTGAACCTGCAGACACTCAAGTCAATGTCATAACCATCCAAGGAGTTAATCCTCCTTCTTCCCAAAACAGACCAAATCCTGCTAGGATAGTCATTCAAGGTGCCACGCCTTCCACCTCCCATTTCCAAAATGACTGCAATGTAACTACACATCAAGGTAAACTCACCATCCAAGGAGTCCCTCCCCCACCAAACCCCCCACCCATGTCTTCCACCTGCCGATATGACCTCCTTGACCAACTTGGGAAGACACCCGTGCAGATCTCTATTTTGGAACTTCTCAAGACTTCCCCGATCCATAAAAATTTTTTGGAACAAGCCCTTCTTGAATCACGTGTTCCTAATAACATCAATGCCACCTAATTTCAAGCCCTTGTTGGAAACCTTGCTGTGCAGCAACACCTTATATTTACCTCCAAAGATGCTCTGGCAGATGAAGACCATAACAAACCTTTGCACATCGAAGCTCTTATCCACAAGCACAAGGTCAAACGCATCCTGATAGACGGTGGATTTGGGCTTAATCTGTGTACATAGAAATTAATAAAACAATTGGGACCTTCTGAGGACCTAGTAGACACATCAGGAAGGATCACAATAAAGGCATATGATGATGCGGAAAGAGTTTCAAAGGGCATGATCACCTTACCTCTTGAAGTGGGCCCCATTACAATTGAAACCCCTTGCCAAGTACTAGATCTTGATCTCCTGTACAACATTCTGCTTGGTCAGCCATGGATTCACTCCTTGAAGGTTGTACCCTCCACCTATCACCAATGCATCAAATTCCCCTTCAATGGAAGAGAGATAACTATCAAAAGTGATCCACAACCCTTCCAGTATTGCAAACTCCTAGAGGAAAACCATCCATATCATTTCCCACTAAATAGACCCTCACCAACGCCTCCATCTGAAATGTCAAATGTTGCCTCCACATCATCCCAACCAGATAATCAAATCAAGATCTTGGACAATGGCTGTGGAGAATACAAATTGGAGGACGTCTTATTAATAAACAACCTCCCTCTCTCTCCTAATTCATTTGGCAAACCAAAAGAGGAGAGCCAAAATACCACCTTCCAGCAATAGGGCCCACTTAATGAGGAGAGCCTTGAAGCAGATGTCTCTTCCTGGTTGTACCAGGAAGAGGATGATGATCCCAAAAAATGTACCCAAAAGCATCTGCCATAGTTGAAAGAATGGGTTACAAAGGACACGGCTTGGGACCAGAGGAGAAAGGAAGAAAAGCACCCATAAATCCTATCTCCTATAGATACAATAGAGGATTGGGGTACACCCCGGTGCCTTCTTCGAATATCAAAAGCACTGATGAAGAAGAATTCCATGAAATGCCTTATGAATACGAGAAAGATATCTTCTTTGACACTTACATTAATACCATCACCCTGTAACCCCTCCCACTTCACACGAGATATATCTTGTCCATCCTAAACTCATTGACTGGGGCCAACGAGACAAACCCACTTTGGATATCTGTGTCAATGATAATGCTCTCATTGCTCTCCTGACAGCACAAAACCTAGAAGATTGTAATAGAATCGAGGGTATTCAACTACACGAAAAGGGATACTTTGGTAGTTAGGTCAATGCCCTTAGCCACAAAAAAAATAATAAAAGGAAAAGACATGATTCCCTAGGTGAAAACCTCCCTGGGGCACCTTTGGATGAACAAAAAATAAAAACAAAGAGCGTATCCGAAAGTGAAAACTTGGAAAAGGCATTTGACGATGAGGGACTTGACCTCCCTACCATTGGTTACCTTCCACAGGACAAATCAAATTTATTGATAGAAGAAATAGATAGCATCAACATGGGCACCAAAGTCATTCTGAAAAATGTGCTCATTGCCAAATCCCTTACAGAAATAGAGAAACAAGACTTCATCAACTTCCTTACAGAGGTAAAAATCAATTTTTCATGGTCCTATTCCGATATGCCAGGGTTGGATCCTGCCTTGGTGGTTCACAATCTCGTCGTCCGCCCATATGCAAAACCTGTAAAACAAAAATTGCGCAAAATGCACCCACATATTGCACTCCTGGTCAAGGCGAAACTCCAAAAAATGTTAGATGCAGAATTTATCAAACCAGAAGACTACGCTGAATGGGTCTCTAACATTGTACCTATCGACAAACCTGTTGGGGGCATCCGCATCTACACAAATTTCTGAGATCTAAATAGAGCTTGTCCTAAAGATGATTTCCCACTCCCAAATATAGACATGATTGTGGACCTTACAGCAGGACATGAAATGCTATCACTAATGGATGGGTTTTTTGGATACAACCAAATCAGGATAGCAAATGAGGATCAACATAAAACCGCATTCACAACACCATGGGGTACTTTCTGTTATTAGGTCATGCCTTTTGGTCTCAAAATTGCTGGAGCTACATACCAATGTGCCATGACAACAATTTTTCATGACCTCTTACACAAAATTATGGAGGACTATATGGATGATTTGCTAGGAAAATCTAAGACAAGACAAGAACACATTCCCATTCTAAAGCAGATCTTTGAAAGATTAGAAAAATACAAACTACATCTGAATCCCAAAAAGTGTGTGTTTGGAGTCACATCAGAAAAATTATTAGGATTCATTGTTTCCCGCAGAGGCATCGAGTTCGATCCTACAAAACTAAAAGCTATCATGTAAATGCCTCCACCAAAAACTCTCAAACAACTGCACGGTCTCCAAGGAAAACTCCAGTTTGTCAGGCGTTTCATTTCACAGCTAGCAAACAAGTGCCATCCATTTGCACACCTGTTGTGTAAAGACACAAAATTCAAATGGGATTTCTTATGTCAAAAGGCCTTTGAGAAATTAAAAGAATATCTAGCATCACCTCTAGTTTTGATGCCACCTACCCTTGGAAAACCCCTCATTTTGTACATATGTGCTACTACAGTGGTATTGGGGGCATTACTAGCGCAAACAGGTGATCAAGGGAAGGAACACGCCATTTACTACATCAGTCGGACATTGGTAGGATATGAACTCAATTACATCCCCCATTGAAAGAGCATGTTTAGCATTAGTGTTTAGCACATAGAAACTATGACACTATATGCTAAACAACAAGATAAAATTAATTGCTAAAATTGATCCATTTAAATATCTCCTATCAAAAGCTACTCTCACTGGTAGAACCACCAAATGGGTCATGCTCCTAAGTGAGTTTGACATCAAATATGTGGATAGAAAGGCAATCAAGGGATAATTTATTGCAGATCAATTAGCTGAAGCTCCACTTCCAGATGACCATCTTATTCTCATAGAATTACCAGATGAGTTCATTATGACTGTTTCCACATCCTCCACATGGAAATTATACTTTGATGGCTCCTACACCCAAAATGGATCGGGGGCAGGAATATTATTGGTCGCACCTCAAGGAGATGGCATCCCCAAATCATACAAGATATCCTTTGCATGTACCAATAACATAGTAGAATATGAGGCACTCATCACAAGTTTGTGTCTGGCTATCCACTAGAAAATAAAGGAGTTACAAGTTTATGGTGATTCTCAGCTCGTTATAAAACAAGTCAATGACGAGTACCAGACAAAAGATGATAAACTCCTTCCTTACTGTACCATGGTTGAAGATCTTAAGAAACATTTTACAGCAATAACATTTAATCAAATCCCATGAACAAACAACAGTGCTGAAAATGCAATGGCCACCATTGGCTCCCTCCTTCAAATGCCAGCACATAGTTAGAAGTGTGAGTTCTTGGTCGAGCAATTATTTATACTAGCATATGACCTACCAGAGTCTGAAATGGTGTGTGTTCTTGTTGGTCTTGAGTCTCCTTGGTACCAAGAAACCTTCGCTTTCCTCAAAGACAACACCATTCCCCCACATCTCACAAAAACCCAACAACAAACCTTCATCCACCGATGTGCTCGTTACACCATCCTCAGAGAAACCCTATTCAGAAGGCATTTCGATGGTTCCCTCCTAAGGTGTTTAGATAAACAAGAGGTGGAATGAGAATTACGTGAAGTACACAAGGGTATCTATGGGGCACACTCAAGTGGGCTCACATTGGCTAAAAATATTTTGAAAACAGGATACTATTGGCCTAAAATGGAGGTAGATGCATATAATTATGTGAAGAAATGCATCCCTTGCCAACAACATGGCGATGAAATTCATGCACCATCACAAGAATTGCAACCATTTATAATACCATGGCCCTTCTCATAGTGGGGGCTTGATCTCATTGGGAAAATTCACCCTTCATCTTCCAATGGACATAAATTCATTATCACCGCCAACGAATACTTCACCAAGTGGGTAGAGGCTATCCCTCTTACTTTCACCACCGACAAGCAAATATCGAAATTCATCCTAAACTATCTAATCTGTTGGTATGGCATCCCAAAAGTTATTATCACAGAAAATGGCAAACAATTTAAAAACCAGGATGTCAAAGAACTCTGCCAAAAATTCAACATCCAGCACCGCTTCTCCACTCCATATTACCCCCAAGGCAATGGCCAAGCTAAGGATTCTAATAAAACCCTAATAAAAATCCTCAAAAAGATAGTCAATGAAGCAGGTTGTGATTGGCACCTCCAACTCCATCCTGCATTGTGGGCCTACCGCACCTCCATCCGCACCCCCACAGGCGCCACTCCTTATTCCCTAGTATTTGGTTTTGAAGCCATCCTTCCCCTTGAGATCGAGATCCCCTCTCTAAGGGTAATGCTGCAAAATATCTTACCAGATGAGGAATACAGAATTGTCCGCTTACAAGAGCTAGAATTGTTAGATGAAAGGCGCCTCAAGGCCTTGAACCATCTCTGGGTATATCAGAACCGCTTGCGGACGAGTTATCACAAAAGAGTCAGAATCCAAGAATTCCAAGTTGGTGATCTTGTCCTCATGGAGAATCAAAAAAATCTACAAGAAAGAGAAAAGAAAGGCAAGTTCAAGCCTAATTGGCTTGGACCATATGTACAATCATAGCGAAATATGGATTAGGAGCTTATCAGTTGACTACTCCTGAAGGCGATCCTTTGGATGATCCAATGAATATCATGCACCTCAAAATATTATATGCTTAGTCCTTAGAAAGTCTTAAATTTCCAAAAAAATAAAAAGTCAAGAAAAAAATTAAAAAATCAGAAAAAGATCCTGAAAAAATCGTCACTTTGGTGAAAACTTGGCACACAGGCGCCTTATGACACAAAAAAAAAAAAAAAAAAAAAAAATTATTAAAAAATCAAAAAAAGAAAGAAAAACAATTTGTCCATTAGTGAAAACCACTTGGTGGCACTATGGACAAGTACCTTGGTGAAAACCTTTGTGCAAGCGCCAAGGTAAATAATCGGATCCATTGTCTATCATGTCAATACTACAAATCATCTGCCATCCAGCCCACCCATGCACAAAATATGGATCAGGAGCTTATCAATTGGCTACTCCTAAAGGTGATCCTTTGGATGATCCAATGAATATCATGCACCTTAAAAGATTTTATGCTTAGTCCTCAGAAAGTCTTAAATTGTCAAAAAAAATCAAGAAAAAATTAAAAAATGAGAAAAAGATCCTAAAAAAATTGTCACTTTGGTGAAAACCTGGCAAACAAGTGCCTTATGACACACACAAAAAAAAAAAATCTGAAAAAGAAAGAAAAACAATTCGTCTAGTAGTGAAAACCACTTGGTGGCGCTATGGATAAGTACCTTGGTGAAAACCTCTGTGCAGGTGCCAAGGTAAATAACCGGATCCACTGTCTATCATGTCGATACTACAAATCATCTGCCATCTAGCCCACCCATGCACAACATTCCTTCTTTTCTTCCTCCCAATAAAACATGTGTATGATGATGAGTCTTCATCTGAGTCATGAACAAGGAATGTCCCATTAAAACTGAGCTTTTATGCCTCTGTGTAAGCTTCAAGAAGTCTTCTTGAGAAACAATTCCAAATCCACTAGTCACTCTCCAAAACCATAGAATCACTTGCCTAATCCAAAAGCCCACTTTGCCCTAGGGATGACCCCTTCCCTCGCTTGGCAACCTAATCCTTCATCCTAGTTCTACTCTTGGCAAGAGATATCATTTGGTCGCAAGGAAGTGACTTGTTAGATTTTGTTAGATCTTTTCATATAGACTTGCATCTTTTTCCCTATGACTACCACTATTTATGACTACCTGGGTTCTTCCATATCCAGGTATGTTATGATAGGTGCATACTAGGACATATTTCATAGTATGGCATGTTTGGGATCCCTCTTGTATAAACCGGTGACTCGGTACTAGTGTTTATCAACACTTACCTTCTCGTGTACAAGAGGTATCGGTGTGTTTGAGGGTTTCCTTGCACGAACCCACAATTTTGTATTAGAGTTTCTTAACACTTGCATTGTTGTGTGCAAGAAATTCCTGTTTGTCTACAGAGTCAGTCCACACCCTGGGTTTCTCATGGCATCCTGATTTCTATAATCAGTGGTGCAAGCCACTCAGGGCAACATTAAACTAGGTTGTCTCTCCACATTTGTTGTGCACAAAATCTCACCATCATCCCATCAAATCCTAAACTCAATAATCCCATGGAGTTCTCAATTTCCCCCACTTCCCATCTATTCCATATTCTTCTATCTAAGATCATTGTGTTATTATTGGCATATTCCCTCTTTTTATTAATTCATTCACATCATGTAGAGTGCATTTCTTAGACAATCATTTTTTCCACACAACATTTACCATATAAGATTGCATCACATAAATAAAAGATACACTCATCCATATAGCATTACATTTAGACTACATCATAAATCATTCACACATGTGTATTTATACATAAAGCATAAAAAACACTCATCCTGCATCCAAAAACTATGTTAGCAACACATCATAAACATACATACATCAGCATCCACTCTACATCACAAAATAGATCAGCATAGCACATCCATGATTGCATCCATATATGACATCATAAGAGAAACAAAAATAATCCATCACAATAAATGCTACACATCATCTGTCACCAATCAAATCATGTATACATACATATATATATATATATATATATAAAGAGGAAAATATGTCCATCATGATACAATGACCGCTCATAGGGTCCGTTGTGGCGTATATGGGCCCCCGTGAGGGCCCATCTTCCCCCGCGGTCTCGCTTCTAGTATTCTTCTTTCCAAATTCTTCATGACTGCTTCATATTTCTTCCTCATTTATCCCTTCCACCCTGATTCTTCTTCCTCTTTTTTCGAGAATTTTTCATCCTTTTTTCAAAAAAAATTTCTAGGGGGTATACACCTCCAATGCTTTACGTTGGGGCATCCTTTTCTTCTTCTATCTTCTACACATCGCCAAAATGTAGACACTTAAAAATAATTATCTTAGTTATTTTTAATTCCTCACATAATTAATTTTGATTCTGATCATGTCTTATACAAGATGTATCCTTCCTGAAACCAGACGATCTGATCATGTCTTGTACAAGATGAATCCTTCCTGAAACCAGACGTTGTGATCCGATCTGTCTTATACAGGATGAATCCTTCCTGAAACCAAACGTTGTGATCCGATCATGTCTTATACAGGATGAATCCTTCCTGAAACCAGACATTGTGATATGATCATGTCTTATACAAGATGAATCCTTCCTGAAACCAGACGTTGTGATTTGATCATGTCTTATATAGGATGAATCCTTCCTGAAACCAGACGTTGTGATCTGATCATGTCTTATACAGGATGAATCCTTCCTGAAACCAGACATTGTGATCTAATCATGTCTTATACAGGATGAATCCTTCCTGAAACTAGACGTTGTGATCAATCATGTCTTATACAGGATGTATCCTTCCTAAAACAAGACACTTTGATCATGTCTTATACAGGATGACTCCTTCCTAAAATCAGACTGAATCTAGACCTTATCAATCGAACCAAACAAAATTATTCTTTGAATCAACGCGTCATTACACCTCACTTCAAAGAGGGGCAAAATGTAGACACCTAAAAGTAATTATTTTTAATTACTTTTAATTCCTCACATAATTAATTAATTAATTATGTTAATTCAAATTCTCCTCAATATTAATTAAATATAATTAATATTGTCACTATAGTATGTGACTGATTTATTTAATAAATCAATCCCTTTCTTTATTCTTTTAAAAAGATTAAATCCTCACAAATCATCCTCTTGGCTAATTAATTTAAATTAATTAGTTGACCTACATGATTCCTACAAACCATCTTCTTAATTCATAATTAACCTAATAAAGTCTTCTAGAAACTCTCTAAACTGACTTAACCTTATTCTTCTAATTTTTAATTCCCTCCACTCATTCTCTCCCCTAGTCAAATCCTCCTACAAATCCTAATCCCAACTAACATTTCCTCTAATCCCCCTCCTAATGAGTTGTTAATGGCTAATCATCATGATTAGCCACGAAGTCAACTCCTTGTCCCTTCCATCCAACCACTAGCTTTTAATGCCTTTTCCCTAGGTGAATGTGAGATTTCAAAATCTCACAATCCTCTAGGCATCTCCTCTCCCAAGAAATTTTTAATTCCTTCTTATTCCTCCAATCCCCATGATTATCCCTTTTTGGAGAATTTCAAATTCCTCCTCCCCATTCTTCAAGGAATGTCACATCCCTTGCTCCTCTCAAGTCACATTGGGAAATATTTCCAATGCACTTCGCTCTTCTCAAGGAACCTTGGGAAGTCTTCCCAATGTACCTTGAGGAGTGTGGAGATAAGAAATGTCTTTAAGGCATATCTCTTGGTCTCCACACCCACTCTTGGGCCTTGTGTGAGCTCACAAGCAATCCTAGCCCTTCATCTTGAATCCATCCTAGCCATCCATTCTTCCTCTCCTCTTCTTATAAATTGAGGACTCCATCCCTCCATTCTTCATCTCCAAGTTTAGTAATCTTATGTTGTCCTTTTGAGCCTAGGAAAATTATTTTAGTATCCTTATCATGTTCAAATCATATCTCATCCACACTTTATCATCTCATCCTTATCATCTTCCAAATCCAGTCCATTTGTGCACAACATTGGAGAGCCATCCACATCAAGCAAGAAAGAGGAGCACATCAAGTGGAGCATCAGCCAAGGGCGCCTTCACTTCATCAAGCTCCATCTGAAAGAGAAGGTAAAAGGATTGTGTGAGGTATATACATTTTCATTATTTATATTTTCATGCATTTCAAATTATGTCTTTGATTTCATATGCTTCCATATTTGATTTGCATGCTTATTAACTAATCCACCTCACGGGTCTTTTTCCCCTCTTCAAGAATAACCATTAAATATTAGATATTTAATTAATTGATTGGAAGAAAAGGATAAATGAATTAATTAATAAAATATTTCAATTAAATTAATTAATAGAATAATATGAAATGAATTAAATAAATTAATCTTTTCAAATTAACTATTTAATAGAAGAATACTTATTAAATAAATATAAAGTATTTATTTAATTGCTCATAGCCATTTTTATGTGTATACATTTTTCCCCTCTTTGAAATGATGTTGAGACAACATTGTTTCAAAAATTAAATCAAGTCTTGATAATGCGCCTGATGGAGATAAAAATCTTGATTGTGTGCCCCCTCGGGAGATTGATCGTGAAATTATTGAAAATTTTGGATTGAACGATTGATCTCATGATAATTCATTGAAATTTCTTCAATTTTGGTTGATGAAAATTTCCGCTCTCTTATTACTTTGATATTCTGTTTGATTTGATGATTGATAGAGTTTGATTGACCTCATGATTAGTGATGGTCAATGATGTAAACTCGAAGCTTTGATGATCTGATAGGATATAGTTTGATTGACTTCACGATTGATGAACGTCAATGATGTAAACTCAACATTGGATAGACTAGATGCGTAACCTCATGATGAATAAGCGTCACTAATATGTGGTCAAAGAGATTGATAGAAATCTCAAGTGAGCGGATAGGATAGCTCATTGATTGGATCAAAAACTGACATTTTTTTGATATCATGTTGCAGGAGGATCTAGTTGTATTGATTCATCCAAGGGGAGCAGGAGGATCAACAAGGCCTACAACATCTAAAAAGAGTGGTGCTCTTTGTTCTAGTAGACATATTGATATGAGACGTTGATTTGTATCATGTGACATTATATTTTATTGATTATTTCTTTGATATCATTGTATACTTGGACTTTTTATTGGTTTATGATGATCTATATGTAGACATGGACTCTATATGATGATCTTTGGTTTTTTATGCATGTTATTCTATATGATGATGATCTATATGCATTGATTAGATGGATGATGTTATGATGATCTTTTTTTCCTTTATTTTCATGATGTTGATGCTCTATATGATGCAATGATGATGAAATGCAAAATGAAATTAATTTTAATTTTTAATGATCATGGATGCAAATGAAAAATTATCACTAACTTAAATGATGTAAATGCAATGATCTATATGGGAATGCTTCTAATGATTTTTAAATTCTATCCAACTGACATCATGTAAATTTAGATTCATTCATCATAATCATTATAAGCATTACATATAGATTATTTACTTAACATTGAGTCTATCCAATGTTGAGTTTACATCATTGACAGTCATCAATCATGAAGTCAATCAAACTCTATCCTATCAGATCATCAAAGCTTTGAGTTTATATCATTGACTCTCACCGATCATGAGGTCAATCAAATTCTATCAATCATCAAATCAAGTAGAATATCAAAGTAATCAAAGAGCAGACATTTTCATCAATCATGTCTATCCAATGTTGAGTAAATGCTTATAATGCAACTAACAATAAATTCTTATCATGCAGACAAATTAATGAGCTAATCTAAAAATGATCTAACTAAAATGATACTTCCATTCTTCATATGTTTTCTTATAACAGTGTTTGATTTCATCGTTGAGCTTTTAAATGTTGTAAGAAAATACAAGCAACTTGACATAATGATTCAAGCTGACTTGAGTATTTCTTACATGGATTTTGATATAGAAATTTTATACAAGCAACTTGATATGATGAATCACACTGACCTGAGTATTTCTTGTTGGATATACAAGGATTCCCCTTTCATGCATGACTCAGAACATCCTCCTTGATCTTTTGCCGATCATATCCTTAGACAAGTACATACCTTAATAAGAGATAAACCACATACAACAAACAAAGAACATAATCATGCCCCATCATAGCTTCTCTAGTCATGGACATCCTTGAGTCGCATAGAGTACATGATTGGCTGATATTGAATCTTGAATCTTGAAAATATTGAATCTTGTATGCCATTCACATGTTCTCATGGTCATTAACAGATATAATCATCCTGATGAATAATAATTGATAATCCTTCATTACTTGCTGGTTTATTCTTTATTTTTTGAGTTTCACGATTTAGTTGTTACAAAATACCTTGATCTTTGTTGCTTTGTTGCTCATTATCTGTTTCAAAATCCTAAGTGTTTTTGGTTTTTCTAAGTTTTCCGAATGTTTTGGATTTTCAAAGATTCAAAATATCACCTTAGCAAAAGGAATTAGGATTTTTCCCCCTGTAAAAACAAAATTTTATTATGGATGTATGAAGAATGATCCAAACCATGGCAGGATAAAACACAGATATGATTGATTCTGATAAAATCTAAGACAATGACTACGACAAGTATGTCAAATATTGATAATTGTTGGTAAGCTACATATTTCCTACTAATGGTTAAAAGAAATGGATGTGAAAGATGAAATGGATGAGCTAGGATAGATGGAAGCGATAGATGCAATAGGATGGAGTGGATAGGTGTGTGAAGCGATCTCATAGATGGAAGAACTCACTTTTTAGATAGCGTCTGTTTACCAGGTTTTCACTATCTAAATTTATTTCTTTTTTCCATATTTGATTTTTTTATTCTTTTTTTTCAATGTTTTATGATTTTTAGGGATTTTCTGCTTTTTTTATTTTTACGATTTCTTCAGGACTTTATATGCTTTTTACAAATTTTTTTCGGACTTTATATATCAAGCATAGAATTTCTTAAGATGGATGGAATTGATAAGTTCATCAAACCAATCACCTTCAGGGGTAGATAACTTGTATGCTCCTGAGACATATGTTGCTACTATGACAAAAGAACCTAACCAATTTGGTTCAAATTTACCCTTCTTTTCTCGATTTTGTTGATTTCTCAGATTCTCCCTTAGAACTATATCTCCATTTTGAAAAAATTGTGGCTTGACAATGTGATTATAAATTCTTTCCATTCTCTATTGATATGCCTTCAAATGATTTGTTGTATTTTGGCGACGTTCCTGAATCAGCTCAAGTTCTTGAAGTATAGAGACTCATTATTCTTCTTCTTCTAGTATAAGACCTTTCAAGGAAACTCGTAGAGAAGCTATCTCTACTTCTACTGGTAATATGGCTTCTAGACCATAGACTAAGCAATATGGAGTTTCCCACGTTGGTGTGTGGATGTTGGTTCGATATGCCCAAAGAGAAGGATTTAGCTGAATGTGTCAGTCTTTAGCAGCTTCATTGACTATTTTCTTCAAGATTTTCAAGATAGTTTTGTTTGATGCCTCAACTTGACCATTTCCCTATGGATAATATGGTGTAGAAAACCTATGTTAGATATGATATCACTCACATAGTTTCTTCACATCTTGATTCTTAAATGGTCATCCATTATCAGTGATAATGGTCATCGGGACTCCATAGTGACATCTTGATGCCTCAAATTGACCATTTTCCTATCACTTTTGTCAAAGGTACTGCTTCAATCCATTTAGTGAAATACTCAATAGTAGTCAGAATGAACTTATGTCCATTAGAAGATGAAGGATTTATCTTACCTACCAAATCAAAGACTCCATTGAGAGAATGGCCATGATCCTGCCATAGGATGCAATTCTTGTGTTGGTGCGTGGATGAGATCCCATGGATCTAGCATTGTTTGCATTTCTTGGCATATGTGAATGAATCTCTCTCCATAGTAGGCAAATAGTAACCCATACAAAGAAGTTTTTTAGCCAGTGTTAATCCACTTGAGTGTGTGCCATAAATACCTGCATGAACTTAATTAAGAACTTTCTCAGATTCTTCTTGTTTGAGACATCTCAATAAAGTGTTATCTAGACCTCACCTATATAAGGTATCAACAATAATAGTATAGCGGGATGACTGACAGATAAAATTTCTTCTTTGATTGTGGGATAGGTCAGGAAGAAGGACATTCTCTTTTAAGTATTGATAAGTTTGGTCATATAAGGATTGATTGGTACCAGATATATGGAAAATCATGTGGATATGATAGGATTCATTGGTAGGTTTCAAGATATCTTCCACCAAGAATTCATAACGTTGTTGATTCTCCTGATTCTACAAGAGAGATGCTATTGTAGCCATTGCATCTGTTGATTTATTCTCATTTCTCAAGATCTGAGTGAATGATACTTCTTCAAAGTGTTCTTTAAACTCTTCTACCAACAGTTTGTAGGGCATGAGCTTGTCATCCTTAGTTTAATAATCATCATTTATTTGGTTGATTATGAGATGTGAATCACCATAAACATGTAATTCCTTAATGTTCCATTCAATAGCCATTTTGAGCTCAATAGTCAATGCTTCATATTCTGTAGTATTGTTTGTGCATGGAAACCATAGTCTATATGATTTTGGAATTGTGTGTCCTAGAGGTGTGATGAACAAAATTCTCATACCTGATCCATATTGTGTATAGGAACCATCAAAGTACAACTCCCAAAATTTTGTACTTATTGTCAGAATGTCTGCCTATCAAAGTTGACTTGTTCAACAAATACTTTAGTGGATCTATATTTGCTATCAGTTTCACATAATGAGTCAACATATAATGTCACAATTTCTTAGTTGCAAATACAACTACTAGGCATATCTTCTCTACTGATGTATAGTTCAATTCATAGCCTACAAGTGTTCTACTGATGTAATACACTGCTCTTTATTTGCCTTCTTCATCATGCTATGCTAAAAGAGCTCCTAATGATACATTTGTCATTGAGATATAAAGAAACAATGGTTTCCATTTGATTTGTGATACAAGTATTGGAGTATTCATCAAATATTCTTTAATTTGCATAAAAGATTCTCTGCACTTATGATCCCATTTGAATGGAACATTCTTATATAAAAGATGAGTGAATGGATGACATCTATCTGCTAATTGAGAGACAAATCTTCTGATTGATTGCAATCTTCCTTGTAGAGAACACAATTGACTTATGTTTCTAGGTGACTCCATTTACATGACAACTTTGACCTTTTCTGGATCTACTTTAATTCCATGAGCTGATATAATGTACCCAAGAAGTTTTCCAGAAGTTACTCCAAATGCACATTTCTTTGGATTCAATCTTAATTGATATTGTTCGAGCCTATCAAAGATCTTGCCCAAGATGTTCAAATGTTATTTCCTTGTATGAGATTTTGCATGTATATCATCTACATAATCTTCCATAAATGTATGCATCATATCATGGAAAATTGTTGTCATGGTTCTTTGATAAGTTGCTCCTGCATTCTTAAGCCTAAATGGCATAACATTCCAATAGTAAGTACCCCATGCATAGGTGAATGCTATCTTTTCTTGATCTTCAAGGGCGATTCTTATTTGATTGTATCCTAAGAATCCATCCATTAATGAAAACATCTCATGTCCTACTGATAAGTCCACAATCATATAAATATTGGGTAGTGGGAAATCATCTTTGGGACATGCCTTGTTCAAATCTCAAAAATCGATGCAGACTCTTATGCTTTTATTTGGCTTTGACACTGGCACAATTATTGAAACCCATTCTAGATAGGCAACAGGTCTTATGAAACCCACATCCAATAGTTTCTTTAGCTCAACTTTTACAAGGAGAGCGATGTGTGGATGCATTTTCCTTATATTTTGTTTAATTGGTTTTGATTTTAGATCTACATTTAGATGATGCATGATAAGATCTAGATCAAGTCCTGACATGTCTGCATAGGACCAAGAAAAATTTGTCTATCTTTGTCTAAAGAATTTTATGTATTCTTTCCTTTCTTCATCTAATAATGATGCAGCAAGATGAAGTATCTTGGGATCCTTTGGTGTGCCAATGTTTATTGCTTCTGTTGGCTCTATTAGAATAGTGGATCTTTCCTAAAAATATGCAGGGAGGATGTCAAATTTTCCATTTTCTAGCGCCTCAAAGAGGTTTTCACTATCAAATACGTCACTTTATTTTTCCTCTCAATTGATCTAGTGTTGCCATGAAATGGTTTTCAGTACTAGGTCTTTTTCCTTGTTTTATTTCAATTTTGTGACTAGAAAGTTTGGCATTCTCCTGACTGCAAGAAACATTACTTGATTCCACAATAGAAGATATCTTAGGTGCTATGGGTTTGACAACATTAAGATATACGACTAAGTCATGGTCATTGGAAAAGACTGTTGGTATTTTGGTATGGTTTTGTCATTGATGTCAACACCTACTAAATACACCTACTTTGGAGATCCAGCAACATTCACCGGCAAACAGTAAACTGTGCAAATAGTTACCGGTATATGGTTAACCGACAGGATATAATGTTCATCGGTACCTGCAATGACATGGAAGACACTTGGTAATGTCGAAGACATCATGTGGACAATTTATTTTGAAGTAATAATCATTGGTATATTCTTATTTGCATATTTGCTTTTACCGGCAAATAGGTCCAGGTTATCTAGGGTTACACCGACAGGTTTATCTTTTCCAGATCAGCATGGCATGCTATGGAGATGATTTATTATTGTTGTAAATGCATTAAGCCGATATGTTCAAATGGTTATTGCATCGGATATTGTATTGTTTGTAAAATGTTTTTATTGTAATATCTTGTAGAGCCGACCTACTAAAATTGGTCTTAGGGTATGGTATAAATGTAAGATCTTATTTGTAAGATCAAGTGTGGAATGCGAAAAAGATTTAAGGAAGGGTATATGCAAGATCAAGCAGGGATATACACGAAGACATCATTTGAAGGTGAAGTTAGGTTTTTGTAGAAGCATATCAACATTACACCGGTACTGAATTTAGCATATGAAGATGCTATTTTGTGTAGTACATTCTCATTGGTTTAACCATCCAACTGTAGTCAGTGTGACTCCCATTTGTGATTGAGCAGTGAGCTCTAGGCTGTTGGCCTTTCTGCATGTGCAGACCCCTCTTTGTACACTTACTATCTGCAGTAGTATCATCTAATTGTGGGTAAGGTTTCCCACCATGTTTTTTCCCCTTATAGGGTTTCCACGTACAAATATTGGTGTCATGTGTTGTGGATGACTTTGTGCTTATGTTTCATGCACTAATTCTTACCGATACAGCAATTTTATGTTAACACTGTTTACCGGTATACTTAACTGATTTGCCAGTATTAAGCATTAAGTTGGTTAATAAGTTTTTGGTTTGAATTTATTTGACAACTGATTCACCCCCCCCCCCTCTCAGTTGTCTCTGGAACCTACAATTGGTATCAAAGCCTAGTCCTCTTTTTGCAGAAGTTTAACAACTTGAGCAAATCCAATGTCTACTAATTATTTCAGAAAGGATAGTCCTAAACTTGATGGAACCATGGGATATGGAAAATCAGAATGGAGACACATCTAAATTGCATTGGTAAAGACATTTGGGAAGTTACTAAGAATGGTTATACTGCTGATGTAGCTGGTCAGATTGCTCCCATTACTTTAGCTAAAGATGAAGAAAATGATTGCAAAGCAAGAGAAGCACTTTTGAGCACATTATCAGATCAACAAATCATGGGATTATTAGATAGATCCACTGCAAAAGCTATCTGGGATCATTTGGAAACACTGAATGAAGGGGATTCCACTGTCAAAATTGCAAAACTTCTGAGTCAGGCATGAACATCTGAAAATGGAAGAAGATGAAAGGATTTCTGCTTTTATGGAAAGAGTAAATGAAATTGTTTTGGGTATCAAATATTGTGGAGGAACCTTGAGTGAAGATGAGATTGTTTTAAAAATCTTAAGAGGTTTTCCACCAGCATATAAAATGAAGGTTACTACTATAAATGAGTTGAGAACAATGCCTAATACATGAGTAACTAGGGATACATTGATTGGAAAACTTTCAAGTTTTGAACTTGAGGAATTTGGTCCTGTTACTACTATAAAAACTGATTTGGCCTTCAAAGCATCAACATCATCTGCTCCATCCTTTGACAAATCAGACTGGAGAGCCTTTTATACAAGAGAACTTGAAGAAACCAGGAAGGAGAATGAAGAGCTTGAAGAACTTGAAGCACTATTTGCAAGAAAAATGCCAAAAGGTCCAATTGGAAGTAAGTATGAAGGTAAGGCACCCTTTAAATGTTTCAACTGCAATAAGATTGGTCATATGGCTTCAAGATGCCCTGATAGACATGCTAGACTAAGAGAAGAAGCTAGAAGGACATACAAACCTAATCCTGAATATCAGAGATACAGATTTAAGAAAAACAAAGATAAATCTTGTTACATTGTTGATGAAGGTGTGACTGATGATTCTGATGAGGATCCAGTAGACAACGGATGGGTCTTTGTTGCTATAATAGAAATCAACCGGTACCTATTGCTCAACCAGTAGAACAAGCCCTAGAAGCTAAAGTTGAATCAAAGGATGAATGGATTATTGACTCAGGATGCTCACATCACATGACTAGAGACAAAGGTAAATTCTTGAACTTTCAAGAATATAATGGAGGTTTAGTAAGATTCAGAGATGACAAAGCCTGTTGAATCAAAGGTAAGGGTTCAATATCTCTTGATGGTAAACATAACACTGACAATGTCTACTATGTTGAAGGATTAAAACATAATCTTTTAAGTGTTGGTCAATTAGTTGAGAAAGGTTTTCAGTTACAATTTAAAAATGGAAAATGCAAAATCATGAATAGAACTAGTTTGGAAATTGCAACCAGTAATCAGACTAGAGGTAATATCTTTCATTTGAATAATAGTGAAAGGCATGCTTAATTGCACATATAGATGAAAGTTGGCTATGGCATAAAAGACTATGTCATGTAAATTTTGATTGCATGGTAAAAATCAGTACTTCTAAGGCAGTTAGAGATCTACCTAAAATTGTGAAACCTCATAATACAATTTGCAAGGAATGTCAATTTGGAAAACAAGTTATAGCTAGTTTCAAAAGTATTCCAGAAAAATCCAATAATGCCCTTGATTTAATTCACACTGATTTATGTGGTCCAGCTAGAACTAAAAGCTTACAAGGTGATAGATATTTCATGCTAATTATTGATGATTATTCTAGAATGTGTTGGGTTACTTTTCTTAGAGAAAAATCAGAAGCACTTGGGAAGTTCAAGCTATTCAAAGCAATGGTTGAAAATGAAACCGATAAGAAAATTAAATGTTTAAGATTAGATCAAGGAGGAGAATTCACATCTAAAGATTTTAATACATTCTATGAAGTAAATGGAATCAAAAGATGGTTATCAGCACCTCGGACACCACAACAGAATAGAGTTGTTGAAAGGAAAAATAGAACTATTTTGGATGCAGCAAGAAGTATGTTATCAGAAGCAAATCTACCACATGTGTACTGGAGAGAGGCAGTAAGCACTATTGTCTATACATTCAACAAAGTTAACATCAAAGGTGAAACCGGTAAGACCCCTCATGAACTATGGTTTGGTAATACTCCTACTCTTAAGTATTTCAGAATCTTTGGAAGTAAATGTTATATTAGAAGAGATGAGTATATTGGCAAGTTTGATCCTAGAAGTGATGAAGGAATATTTCTTGGTTATTCATCTAAGAGTAAAGCATATAGATGTTTCAATAAAAGATTACAGAAAATAGTTGAGAGTACAAATGTAAAGATTGATGAACAATTCAGAGGAACTTCAAGGTATATAGACTCTGAACCAGTAATAGAAATTATGACAAATGAACCTACAATAAATCCATCGGTACAGAATGATGATCCAGTTACTCCGGTATCATCAGAGGATTCCATAGTAATTGAAGAACAACAACAGACTAAGATACTGTAGTGTCCTAAAATTGTGACACTTGCAATTTTGACTGCATTTGGGTCTTCACGATGGTGGGGCAACGTTGAACCTGAATGGAGACCCCGAAACCTGTTTACAACACCAAAAACTGCATTTTTCTGCACCCTGGCCTAATCCCTCCTTGCACCCTGCTGTCCCGGGAGTTGGGACCATGGCGCCCAGTGCCCTGGTCCTTGGCCCTATTTTGGGCCCGGTCTCTTTTGGGCATCGGGTCTTTAAGTTTGCAATTCGGGAAATAATGTTTCCTGGTCGGCCTAAGGTTGGAAAAATCAGTCTATCAACCCTAATTGACAAGTATATAAACTACTTTTCCTCTCCTAGAAAGGGAGGAAGGAGATAAGCAAGGGCAAGACGCGGAAGCGATATTCAAACATTCAAACATTCAAACATTCAAGCATTCAGGCATTCCTTCAAGCAATTGAGTATTCTAAGTCTCCATTCAAGGCTAGGTGTTGCATTCAAGACAAGGATTCAACCATTGAAGAGGAGATCACATACAACATACAACTTACTACATACATTACACCTTCGCATGTAAGAATACAAACATTCTTACAACAAGGTATCAGTACTTGTTTACATTACAAACATTTACATTTACAGCATTCTCATTTCTTGGTTAATTCCAAAACTGGGGTTTGACCTAAAGGCAAACCCTTAATCCCTAACCCCCCAATCGTCCTCTCTTTTCTGTGTGTAGGTTGTAGGTACGCGGCTGTAATTGAAGATCTGGAATCCTTGTGCAGAGACAAACAGATCCACCTTCGTTTCGCAGATTTTTCGGACGACCGTGTGCACGCTGGGCACCATCATCCAGTCAACTTTTGCTCAAATTTGCAGAACAGCACCGTCTCGACATTTTACTGCTAATTCCAGGTCCGCAGCTTCATCCCGTATCCCTATCTCTATTTATAAGTGAATCTTTCCTACTTTACATGCATTCCTAGCTCAATCATCCTATCTACATTCTTTACAAAAGAGGGTATCCTTGATGTCTCAACCCTTGAAACTCATTTAGAATCCAATCCTACATTGTGTGGGATTGGATCTTGTGGGTTTCAACCCCTCTTTTGAATGTAAAGTCTCTCCTAAGTGAAAACCATCAACCCTAGTGACCTCCCTTCTCTCTCCTTGGAGTTGGGGAGGGGAGAACAACTAGGGTTCAATTTTTTCGCTTTACATTTTGGTGAACCTGACGTGAACATCCACATTCTGATTATTCATGGTTAGATCTGAAAAATTTTCTTCCTTAATTACATTTCCATGTTTGATCTTTTGCAAATTTTAGAGGTTAATTGCATAAAAACCCTAAAATTTTCTTTTTAGTAATTAAACTTGTGGAATGTTTAATTGTTAATGCTTGTTTTAGATCTACCCTTCTATTGTAAATTACCAATTCGTACTTGTGCTTTAATTCTGAAAATTAAGTGGTTAAATGTCAAAACCCTAATTTTTAAAACCTTCTTGATTTAGCCTTTCATTGATAATTTCACTAATCAAAACACCTCCAAATCGGCCGTAACTTTGGATTCCGCAACAAAATCACAATATCTTTCATCCCTGAAAATTTGGAAAAAAGTTGCGAGGACCGTGTGCACCCCGAGCGCCATCGTCCCCGACATTTTTTCTGAAATTTCGGGAGCTAGATCTTACTGTATTTTTCTGCTAAAATCCAGAATTTTGGCTGATTTTATCAATTTTAACACTTTCAAAATTAAAGTCAAAGTTGGTCTAGTGATTGCTTGGATAAAGGCTTATAATCATTCAAAAATTATTGAAATTAAAATTCATATCAAAATTGTGTTTCTTATTGTCCTAAATCTGAAAAGTGTGTTGGCATTCATTCAAAATTTCAGTGCTTTATTCAAATTTTTGCAATTTGTGACTTTTGAAATTAAATGTTTAATTGCAACAACCTTGATTTCCACTTTCAAAATTGAATTTTGCGTGAAATTGAGTCAATTTTTAAATTTCAAAGCTTGCATTGCTTTTGGTATTCCCTCTAAAATCATAAAATTCAAAATTTCAGTTTCCCCCTCTTTTTCAAAATTCAAATTTTACATTTTTCAACAATCTTGGTAGGGTTCAATTTTGAGATTGCAACTTTAATTTGGCCTATCTATAGATTGTAAAATCACTCAATTTTTTCAGATTAGCTTTAAAATCATCATAACTTTCATCCCTGAAAATTTCGAAAAAAGTTGCGAGGACCGTGTGCACTCCGTTCGCCACGGTCCCTGACATTTTTTCCGAAATTTCGGGAGATTGTCCTAATTGTATTTAACAGCTTAAATCTAGGAGATTGGTTGATTTTATTGAAATTTGCTACCTCTAAAATTCAAAATCTTCTCTCTCTCTTTAGTGCATGAGTTTTACAACAATAAGTCCTACTTACACTATTCCTGTTAGACGAAGCCTTAGAATTAAGTCCTTCCAAGGTTTAATTACTGAGGAGATGGAACCTAATTTGAATGGCCTATTTAACGAGGACATGGGTAATTCCTCTAATCCTCTTAATGATGAAGAAGCTCTCCATGAGGTTTCTGTAGAACAACTTTCAAAATTGGATAACCAATTTGATGATTTTCGACAATGGATGTCTCAAGAATACCCCGATAATGAAGCTCTTTCATTAATTGAGGGTCTAAAACGTATGGTTCAAAGTGATAAGAATGGAATTGATATTTTGCGTGGTATTGCACACATTGTGGATTTGAATGTGATGCCTATGAAGACTTGTGCCGAAACTTTAGGTTATACACAACCTCCTACTCAAGTTAAGCATTCTACCCCTTTGACAACTCCTATTGCTAGTATACCTACTTTTACATCAAACATAATGACTACTTCAATACAAGACATTCCTCCTATGATCACTAGTCATGGGGGTAATCCCTCTTCTTCAATCAACCCTCTTCCTTCATTCAATCCAACTTCTTCATTCATTCCTTCAATGAGTGTTCCTATTACATCTTCACAAATAAACACGACGCAAGGGGGCAATTCGTTTAACCATTCCATTCCTCCTTGTAGTGTTCCTCCTTTCCAATCATCTCTTATGACTAACTATCATAGTGTCCCACCACCTTACTCTCAATCAATACCTTCTTTCAATAACATAATACCTCCATCACAATCTAACACGTCTAATATGAACTCTTCGACTGAAGCGACCATTAACAATCTCGCACAAACTGTCTCTTCTTTGCAGCAACAAATTGCCTCTATGAATCAATCTAAGTTTAGTGTGCCCACATTTGATGTTGCGAGCCCACTTTCTCTTGACATTGTTCGAGCTATTCCCCCTAAACATGTTGAAATTCCGCATTTGGAGCTTTATAATGGTAAGGGTGACCCTCTAACACATGTTAAGACCTTTCAAACAATATGTACCGATTTTGCTTATGACCAAAGGTTGCTTGCAAAACCGTTTACTAGAACATTAAGAGATAAAGCCCTACAATGGTATTGCTCATTGCCTTCTTATTCTATTACTTCTTTCGAACAACTTGCCAATGCTTTTATTCAACAATTTCAAAACAATATAAGTCCTAAAGTTACTTTGATTGATTTAATGCATTGTAAACAAGGTGTTAAAGAAAAAGTGACTGATTTCATTGGTAGATATAAGAATTTGTATGCTCAAATTTCCTTTCCAGTACCTGACAATGATATTCAAAGAATATTTATTTCTAATTTACAAAAAGATATTAGAGAAAAACTTTTGTTTTCTGAGTTTACTTCTTTCCAACGGTTGTGCGCAACTCTTTACAATTATCAACTGACTGTGAGTCAGATGGAACAAGCAAATCCTATGGCTCCGAGTGATAAGGGTGATAGTAGTCAACAACCATTTGGGAAGTTTAAACCGAACAGAGAGTCAATTAAATTCAATGAAAACATCATCAACAACAATGTGAATGCAGCATCAGGTGTGCCTCCTATTTCTAAGTTTTTCAAGAAAGAAAGAAAGTTTACTCCTTTGAATGAATCATTGCATAGTATTATGAATAAGTTATTGGAACAAAATGTGCTTACCCTCCCTCCTATAAGGCAAATAGATCCTACAAAGATTAATTCACCCTATTTTGATAACAAATCTTTTTGTCAATTTCATCGTCAACCTGGGCATGATACTGAAAAATGTTTTGCTTTAAAGGGTAAAATTCAAGATTTGATTGATAATAACACTATCTCTGTTTCTAGTGTGAATGATAAAGGCAACACATCTGTAGCTCCTCCTAACCAAAATCTTAAGATTTTTACTGATCCATTGCCTTCTCATACCTCTAATGTGATTGATACTAATGATTCCTCTGTCTCACCTGATGATCTTGTGTCTATGACTCCGAATGTGATTAACTTTGTGGAATAGCAGAAAATTCCTAAAGAACCTTTCATCACATTTGATTCCAGTGAAACTATCAGGGCACCTGATGGTCCTTTATATATAGTTACAAAAGTCAAGAATACACCTTGCCGTGGAGTGCTTATTGATCCTTCTTGTATGATTAATGTCATTACTAAAGAATTTATTTTTATTTTGCAATTGAATCAAGTGATCTATGATGAAACAAATGTGGTTGTGAAACTATTTGATGCATTTTTGTCTCCTGCAATTGGTTCTATTACATTACCTATTGAGGTCCATAACAAATCCCTTGATGTGGACTTTGCTATTATTCCATCGTCCGAACAATTTCGTGTGAAGCTAGGCTATCCTTGGCTATCTTCCATGAAAGCTATTGCTTCTCCTATTCACAAGTGTTTGAAATTTCCCCATAATGGTGAAGTTGTTACTGTCAATCATAGTCTCTTTAAACCAGCTGAAAGAACTTCTAGCGTTCTTATTGATTACTTTTGGCCTAAACAATTCCAATCTCTTCCTTCGCGAAGTGATCATCTTTTTATATCTTATCAAAAGTGGAAAAAAGATATGATCCTATCTCTAAGTGAACCTAGAACACCCAAACTTGACATTCCTATCATTCTTGAGAAGGAAGTTCTTCCTTTGAAAGATAAAACTAATGTCTTTCCTCAAGAAGATTCCCAACCCATCCCTATGAATGTGACTATGCCTATATCTAATAAACTTCCTAAAAGTAGACCTATACCTCCTCGTCATGATGGGCTTGGTCTCCTTCCTAAACCAAATATTCCTCCCTTATATGGAGCAGTTCCTCCTCCTTCCTCTTACGGAGAGAAGAGACCTTCCTCTTCTCCTATTGTTCAACCTAAGAGACCACAACCTAAACACCCAAGTGATAAGGATGAGAACATTCCTCCTCCTCAATCTTCTCAACTTCCTACTAAGACTAGATGAAATCATTCTGCACGTGAACGTCGATGAAAGCGTCATCTTAGAGCTCAGGTAGCTACTTCTCAAACTTTGCAATCCCCAAAAACACCTTCAGCCAATATTATTCCATTTTCTCCTCAGCTGACGATTGAGCCGAAATCTCCTAAACATAAGATGCATGATGGTCTTGATCCTATGCGAGTTAAAGATCCTATTTTTATAAATCTTGATGACGATATAGGTGAAAATGTTATTCATGATGAAAATGTTATGCATGATGAAAATGTTACTCTTGTTCATTCTGATAGTGAATATGAATATGTTGATGCTGATAACCATTTATCTAACGAATTTTCTAAAGCACTTCTTCTAGCTCCTAGACAAGAACAACGTGGCTCGGAACATGAACATAGCCCTTGTTTGGATCTTGTGATAGCTCCATTTGCTATGTTGGATGTTCCTCCTCTAGCGTGTTTTCTACCTTCCCGAAATATTGATCAGCAAGATCGGGGGGTAGATGACGTGCTAGACTAGTTCATTAGCATAGCAGATTCTCTCCTCCTCTCTTGATCTTTTGTTACTTCTTCTATGTGTTATTCTCATTCTTCTATTTGTTGTCCTTAGTGTTGTCTACTTGAGGATGATGCAAAGCATTGAGATCTCTTTTGGTCTCTCTCATGTTGACTCAAAAGACACATGTGTTCCCTTCTTCTAGGTGACCTTCCTTGATTGGGGAATGAAGAACAATTATGCATACATACATATGATATACATGAATTATCATATAGCATACTGACCCCGAGGAAAGCAAAGTCAGCTTGTGCTTTGTGTTTTGTGTCTATTATCCTTGGGCTTATCTCACACTTGGGGGCTAAATCCTTGTGATAACGTGCTCCTTTCTCATTTCTTATGTGTATCACTACCTTAAAGCAATCACCCCCGGTGAGGCGTGTGCGATCGCTTTAATGTAGGGGGGCATACATCCCGTTCATATCTTTTCAAGATACTTGAAAATTTCTTGACAAATTTAGCTTTGCCTTGAAAATTTTTGATATCTTTCTTCCATGACTCATAGTGAGGGAGCCTTACTACTGACAGTCATGGTTCTCCCTCGTGATCTTCCCTTTTACTTTGTCAAACAAATTCGTAAGATCCTTAGTCCACTAGGGGCTTGGTGTATCTTGCCTCCTTGACGTGGTGAAAGTTTTTCAATGTTGTTTCCTTGTACTTTACCGGAAGTATGAGCATACGCTTATACTCCCGCTAAAGTGGGGGCTAAATGTAGCATCCTAAAATTGCAACACTTGCAATTTTGACTGCATTTGGGTCTTCACGATGGCAGCGCAACGTTGAACCTGAATGGAGACCCCGAAACCTATTTACAACACCAAAAACTGCATTTTTCTGCACCCTGGCCTTATCCCTCCTTGCACCCTGCTGTCTCGGGAGGTGGGACCATGGCGCCCAGTGCCCTGGTCCTTCAGGACCATGGCACCTAGTGCCCTAGTCCCCCAGGACCATGGCGCCCAGCGCCCTGGTCCCTGGCCCTATTTTGGGCCCGGTCTCTTTTGGGCTTTAAGTTTGCAATTCGGGAAATAATGTTTCCTGGTCGGCCTAAGGTCGGAAAAATCAGTCTATCAACCCTAATTGAAAAGTATATAAACTACTTTTCCTCTCCTAGAAAGGGAGGAAGGAGATAAGCAAGGGCAAGACACGGAAGTGATATTCAAACATTCAAACATTCAAGCATTCAGGCATTCCTTCAAGCAATTGAGCATTCTAAGTCTCCATTCAAGGCTAGGTGTTGCATTCAAGACAAGGATTCAACCATTGAAGAGGAGATCACATACAACATACAACTTACTACATACATTACACCTTCACATGTAAGAATACAAACATTCTTACAACAAGGTATCAATACTTGTTTACATTACAAACATTTACATTTATAGCATTCTCATTTCTTGGTTAATTCCAAAACTGGGGTTTGACCTAAAGGCAAACCCCTAATCCCTAACCCCCCAATCGTCCTCTCTTTTCTATGTGTAGGTTGCAGGTACGCGACTGTAATTGAAGATCTGGAATCCTTGTGCAGAGACGAACAGATCCACCTTCGTTTCGTGGATTTTTCGGAGGACCGTGTGCACGCCAAGCGCCATCGTCCTATCAACTTTCACTCAAATTTGCAGAACAGCACCGTCTCAACATTTTACTGCTAATTCCAGGTCCGCAGCATCATCCCATATCCCTATCTCTATTTATAAGTGAATCTTTCCTACTTTACATGCATTCCTAGCTCAATCATCCTATCTACATTCTTTACAAAAGAGGGTATCCTTGATGTCTTAACCTTTGAAACTCATTTAGAATCCAATCCTGCATTGTGTGGGATTGGATCTTGTGGGTTTCAACCCCTCTTTTGAATGTAAAGTCTCTCCTAAGTGAAAACCATCAACCCTAGTGACCTCCCTTCTCTCTCCTTGGAGTTGGGGAGGGGAGAACAACTAGGGTTTGATTTTTCCGCTTTACAGATACCCTGGTATGTAAGACTGAATCATTCTGAAGATCAGATAATTGGAAGCAAATTTAAAGGAGTCATGACAAGAGGAATATTGGAAAATGAAGAGGTATGTCTTATTTCTCAAATTGAACCATTATCTATCAATGAGGCATGTGAAGATAAATTTTGGATTAAAGCTATGGAAGAAGAATTAGGACAAATTGAGAAAAATAATACTTGGACATTAGTTCCCTGGCCTAAAAATAAAAATGTAATTGGAACCAAATGGGTATTTAGAAACAAACTCAATGAAGATGGTAAGGTTGTCAGAAATAAAGCAAGACTAGTGTGTAAGGGATATTATCATAAAGAAGGAGTTGATTACAATGAAACCTTTGCACCGGTAGCCAAAATTGAGGCAGTTAGATTATTCTTGGCCTTTGCAGCTCACAAGGATTACAAAGTTTATCAAATGGATATTAAATGTGCATTTTTGAATGGAGATATTGAAGAGGAAGTCTATATTGAACAACCTGATGGATTTTCCTTGACAGATGACAATGATATGGTTTGTAGATTAAGAAAAGCTCTGTATGGATTAAAACAAGCTCCAAGAGCTTGGTATGCAAGATTAGATAAGTATCTTTTAAAGATTGATTTTACTAAAGGAAATGCAGATAGCAATTTATATTACAAAGTAACTAATGATGAAATCTTGATTATGGAAGTATTTGTTGATGATATAATCTTTGGAGGAGAAGAAGGATTATGCAAAGAATTTTCTCTTGAAATGCAGCATGAATTTGAAATGTCTATGATCAGAGAAATAAAATTCTTTTTAGGATTGCAGATTTTACAAACTGATAAAGGCATATTTTTTAGTCAATCTAAGTACTTGAAAGAACTACTTAAGAAATTTGGGATGGAGAAATCTAAACCGGTAAGCACACCTATGACTACAAATGACAAATTATCTCAAAGGGATGAATCTACACCTGTTAATCCAACTAGATACAAATCTATGATAGGAGGTTACTGTATTTGACACAAACCAGACCTGATATTATGAATGCAGTATGTATAGTTTCTAGATTTCAGAGTAATCCTAGGGAAAATCATGAATCAGCAGTAAAAAGGATTTTCCGATACTTACAAGGCACAGCAAATCTTGGATTATGGTATCCTAAAGATGAAAATTTTGATCTATATGCATACATAGATGCAAATTGGGCAGGAGATGTGGATGATAGAAAAAGCACCACTAGAGGAGAATTCTTTCTTGGAAAGAGATTAGTTTCTTGGTTAAGTAAGAAATAGAGTTGTACATCTTTATCAACAGCAGAATCAGAATATTTTGCAGCAGCAACAAACTGTACACAGGTACTTTGGCTTAAGCAAATGTTGAAAGACATAAAGGTAAAATGCAAGGAACCTATTACTATATATTGTGATAACACTACAGCAATTGATATATCTAAGAATCTAGTATTACATTCTAAAACAAAACATGTTTCTATCAAACTGAATTTTCTAAGGGAAAAAGTTGAAGAAAAGGAGATAAAACTGGTTTATGTGAATACTAAAGAACAGCTTGCAGATATTTTCACAAAACCTTTGCCTAAGGAAACTTTTGAGTATCTCAGAGATTAGCTCAAAGTCTTACCTCCATCGGTAGAGACTTAGACAGTTGATGATTATCATCAACTGACAGAATTAAATGGACAAATCTTTTATTCCAGTATTTGATGAGGAAGCTACTTCTCAGGGGGAGTAGTTGGTATTTTTTATGGACTTCAAATTTTGTAGCTTTGGCATTTGATGTCAAAGGGGGAGAGATATATGGAAAAACATTGGGGAGAGATATATGGAAAAATGCATTATCTTTTTGAGGAGAGATTGGTATGAGAGATTGGTATTGAAAATAAATCTTTGAATAAACACATGTTACTCCCAGGGGGAGAAATGGAGATTGTTGGTTTTTGTACTTGGCATTTTTATTTTGGCACTTTGATTGTTTTTCCATCTTGTGTTGCCATCAATGCCAAAGGGGGAGATTGTTGGTATTTTGGTATGGTTTTGTCATTGATGTCAACACCTACTAAATACACCTACTTTGGAGATCCAGCAACGTTCACCGACAAACAGTAAACTGTGCAAACAGTTACCGGTATATGGTTAACCGGCAGGATATAATGTTCACCGGTACCTGCAATGACATGGAAGACACTTGGTAATGTTGAAGACATCATGTGGACACTTTATTTTGAAGTAATAATCATTGGTATATTCTTATTTGCATATTTGCTTTTACTGGCAAATAGGTCCAGGTTATCTAGGGTTACACCGGCAGGTTTATCTTTTCCAGATCAGCATGGCACGCTATGGAGATTATTTATTATTGTTGTAAATGAATTAAGCTGACATGTTCAAACGGTTATTGCATCGGATATTGTATTGTTTGTAAAATGTTTTTATTGTAATATCTTGTAGAGCCGACCTACTAAAATTGGTCTTAGGGTATGGTATAAATGTAAGATCTTATTTGTAAGATCAAGTGTGGAATGCGAAAAAGATTTAAGGAAGGGTATATGTGAGATCAAGCAGGGATATACATGAAGACATCATTTGAAGGTGAAGTTAGGTTTTTGTAGAAGCATATCAGCATTACACCGATATTGAATCCAGCATATGAAGATGCTATTTTGTGTAGTACATTCTCATTGGATTTAACCATCCAACTGTAGTCAATGTGACTCCCATTTGTGATTGAGCAGTGAGCTCTAGGCTATTGGCCTTTCTGCATGTGCAGACCCCTCTTTGTACACTTACTATCTGCAGTAGTATCATCTGATTGTGGGTAAGGTTTCCCACCATGGTTTTTCCCCTTACAGGGTTTCCACATACAAATATTGGTGTCATGTGTTGTGGATGACTTTGTGCTTATGTTTCATGCATTAATTCTTACCGGTATAGCAATTTTCTGTTAACACTGTTTACCGGCATACTTAACTGATTTACTGGTATTAAGCATTAAGTTGGTTAATAAGTTTTTGGTTTGAATTTATTTGACAACTGATTCAACCCCCCACCCTCTCAGTTGTCTCTGGGACCTACAAAGACATCCAATTCAGGGTTTTCTAGGTTATCCCAATCAATTAGTTCTGGATGAAGAAGGGGTAAGTCATAGTCATCGTCATTGTTAGATGCTTCAAGGTTCATGACATAATAGTCATAATTTGGCATACATTAGGTAATGTCATAGATAGAATGCTCTTGAGGATAGTCTCTCCCAAGTGCTCTCCAATCGGTTCTAACAAAATCAGTATTGGTATTTTGTGGTTCATAATCAAGAGACTCTTCATCTGACGTTTGTCCCTCAAATGAATGGATTATATCAATACATACATATTTAATACTGCAAGTTCCTTCTTGATTAATTTCAATAGATTTATTTATATTTTGAAGTTGACATACTTGTGTACATGACATAGAGGATTCTTTTGCTATCTTTTGTCTTCTCTAGAACTCAGCTTCTTCTGGACTAATAGTCAATCTTGCTTGACTATCTATTAGTTCTTCCATGGTTCTTCCATAACTTGGTACGTCTTGCTCATCATTTTATAGAAATCTAATATTTCCTGATACTTGATCAATAACTGTTTGTGTTTCTTGTTGTGTTACTTCTTTTTCTTTTTCATCCTCTTTCTTTTATTGTCTCGTATATACCTCTTTCCTCTGAATTTTGAGTTCTTCTTGTCTTCTTTCTAACTCTATCCTTTATTTTGTGAAAGATGAGTCTTCATTTGTAATAGTTGTTTGTTCTTTATCCTTTCTTCACTTGATACACTAGATGATAAATCTGAACCCCATTCATATGCATTTGAATCTGTCTTTGAACCATTGTCTAGGATTATACCACTATACCATACAAGAATATTGTATGGTGCAAATAGTTCTTTGATTTTGACCATCTCTTCTTTCACTGCTTCTAGAATATCTTGCTCAGATTCAACACTTGTTTGTATTCCTTGAACTTGTTTTCAAGATTCTTCTTCTCTTTTGATTGCAAGTTATTCCTGTTGTTTCTCATATTCTTCTTATTTTTGTTTATTGGCTACTATTTCTGCTGCTTGGTGTAGCTTTTCTTGCCATGGTTCTTCTCTAGGAACTGCTTTCTTTCTCCACCTTGGCTGTTGATAATTATGTTGTTTTTTATTTGATTTTGGATATCCAAGTCCTAATTTATCTTCTTTAGATTGCAAGTGAGGACAAATAGGTTCTGAAATACCTTCTTGTTGATTACCAATTGGTCCTTTTCCTTCATATCCCATTTTTTGCATGATCTTATAACTATGGGAATATTGACTTTTGCAGTTGTTGCTATATTTTCATTTTCATCTTTGTACAACCAACTAAGAATGTCCTTGTTTTCATTTTCTTCTGCAAGTGTTCCAGCTCTAACAAATTCTCCATCAAACATTTCTACTGATTTTTCTGAGATCCACGGTTGAACATTTGTAGGTTTTCCATATGATTTAGGTGAAAGTGGCAAGCTATGTAAAGATTATTTTTCCATTCCTTCATCATTTAATTTGAGCTTTTTCTCAAAGGTTTTCCATAATTTTTCTTGAATTTTTTAGGTGGAATAGACTGATTCTCTGTTATGTGGAACTCTTGTATCTTGTGTTGGCTTCAGATTATTGCAATATTGGCTAGAGTCTGTAATTATAGTGATTTCCTGTCCCTCATGGGGAAAATTTACACATTCGTGATATGTAGAAGGAACTGCTTGCATGTTGTGAATCCATGGTCTTTGCAGAAGAATATTATAAGATAGATTCAAATCTAAAACATGGCATAATGTATTCCTTTCCACAAGTCCTATTTTGATTGGTAACACAACAATTCCTTTAGAAGAACACTCTTCTTCATCATAAGCCTTAATGGTTATATTCTTCTTTGGATCTACTGCATTTTCTAAATATCCCAAAACTTTTATTGAACTTAATGCACAAATGTTTAAGCCAACTCCACCATCTATGAGTACACGTTTGACATGAGTTTTGTGAATGGTGACTTCAACATGTAAGGGAGCATTGTGAGGATGTTACAAGGATGCATCATCATTTTTAGAAAATGATAAGCAATGAGGGGCTATAAGGTGTCCCACCATGTTTTGGAACTGATCTACATCCAGGTCTTTTGAAACTATTGTTTTCATTAGAGCTTTTTCCAAAATTTCCTTATGCATACATAGGTGAAACTTTGAGGAGCTCTAAAATTGATATTTGAGCGGGTATTCTTTGCAATTGTTCTACTAAGTTGTATTATCATGAAGTGGATATTGATTCATTTGTTATACCCAGAAATGTAACCTTCGCTTTGCTTCTTGTAATGACGTTGATTGGTTCTGAAGGTGTGTTATCTTTAACAATGATGACATTTACCACATCATCGTACGTATAAGTGTAGTTCACTTTAGCTTTCCCTTTGTCATCTTTTGATTTAGACTGTTCACCTTTTTCATAGTTTGGAAGTGGAGTTTTGAAGGCTAGATGTGATTCATTCATCTTATGACTATCCACTATGATAGTTCCATTATCGATTAAATCTTGGATAAGGTGCTTCAATCTTTGACAATCATTAGTTTGGTGTTCTTTATTTCGATGATAATTGCAAAAATGATTGTCGTTCCACCAATTAGGTTTGACTTGTGGTTCATAATTTCTTATTTTTGGTAAAGTAATCAGTTTATTCGCAACAAGAGTTTTCAAAGTTGATTCCAAGGGTTCTCCAATGTTTGTGAATTTCTTGTGAGGATTGGAGAAGAAAGACTTGGATTTACTATTCTCTTGATTGTTATTGTTTGGGATTTGACTTGATAGATTAAATATTGGTTGTTGATTTGTAGCATTATTGTGGTCATTTCCTCCATTGATAACATTCCTATTCTTTGACCAGAATTTAAGTTTGTCATTGTTATTGTTGTTGTTGTTGTTGTGATTGTTATTTTAGGAATTATTGTAAAGCTTTAACTCTCCTTTCTTTACCATTACGTCTTCTATTTTTAGACCATTTTCAATCATCTTGGCAAAAGGAGGACATTGCATTTTTAGATGGTAACTCATTTCACTGATAAGGTTGTCAATGAATATGTCCATTTTCTCTTGATTGGGTACATCTCTTGGATACCTATTAAACATTGGTTTCCATCGTTGTAAGAAGATCATGAAAGATTCACCATTATTTTGATTAACATTGCATAATTCTAGCATTGTTATCTCATTTCTTACATTGTAGGAGTATTGTGAGATAAATTTATTCACAAGTTCTTCAAAAGATTTGATTCCAGATGGTAGTCTTGAGAACCATTCCATCGATTGCCCATTTAAACTCCTAGGGAATAGATGCATCAGGTAAGTTTCATCATGTGCAAATTCCATACTCATAGTACAAAATTCCCTAATGTGATATTTAAGATCAGATCTCCCATCGTATTTATCATATTTAGGGATTTCACAATGTTGTGGGATGTTGGCATATGTGCAGAATATGTTGACATGATGATATTGTGTTGTCATTGATGTCAATATGCTAAAAGAGAACTGGTAATATGTTGAAGAGTGAATCAGTAACATGATGAAGAGTGAACAAGATTATTGAAGTTAAGCAACTGACAAAGAGAACCAATATGATGTTGTGAACCGACATATGTGAAAAAGTGAACCGGTATGCTTGTCCAAGTGAACCGGTATGATGTTGTGAACCGGAACCGGTATGTTAGAATGAGAATCGGTATATGGCACTAGTACATTCGAAGCTGATTTCTGACGGCCATTTGTCAGATTTGCGATGAATTTTCGTCGGAGTGCCAACAAAATCAACCGTCGAAAACTCGACGTCAAATTGGTCGACGATGCCATACCCATCAAAAATACGACAATCCAATGGACTCTGCCAATGCTATATGTCCACCTATTACATCGTCGGTCGAAAGCTTGGTAGTCATCATAATTCTGACGATGATAATTTTTATCAAAAAAAAAAAATTATTATCGATGTCGGTGTTTCCTTCCTTCGATGGCTCTTTTATATCAATGAGACATCGCTGGGTCTCATCGATCTGGTGTGCTCCTTTATTTTCCATCGAATTACTTCTTTCATCGATATCACTATGCCCCATCGATGAATGAGTCTATTATCTCACCAATAAAGTTACATCAGCAAAACCATGCATATTGAGAACATGCCTTTTAACCTCCTCAAAACCTATATCCTCATCGATATCTTTTATCGATATAGCTTCCTTTTGTTGGATCGATATTATTCTTTTGATGAAAACACTCCTTTCGGTGGGTCCTTTTTATGTTGCACCGATAGTATTATTTCCTCAAGAACTTTTCCCGTCGATGAAGACCCTCTCTGCTTTCTTCGATATCTTTTGTCGATGAAGTTATTATCTTCGGTGAGTCTTTTCTGGAATTGATCGGCATTTCCTTCCTTCGATGGCTCTTTTATATCGATGAGACATCACTGGGTCTCATCGATACCTTTTGAATTCAGATCGATATTATTCTTTTGATGAAAACGCTCCTTTCGGTAGGTCCTTTTTATGTTGCACCGATAGTATTATTTCCTCAAGAACTTTTCCCGTCGATGAAGACCCTCTCTGCTTTCTTTGCTATCTTTTGTCGATGAAGTTATTATCTTCGGTGAGTCTTTTCTGGAATTGATTGGCATTTCCTTCCTTCGATGGCTCTTTTATATCGATGAGACATCACTGGGTCTCATCGATACCTTTTGAATTCAGATCGATATTATTCTTTTGATGAAAACGCTCCTTTCGGTAGGTCCTTTTTATGTTGCACCGATAGTATTATTTCCTCGACTCATTCATCGACAGGGCATAGTGATATCGATGAAAGAAGTATTTTGATGGAAAAATAAAGGAGTACACTGAAGCCCAAGGTTTCTTCAACATAAGACCCGATGGATATCAAATATGTTTCAATGAGGAGACAGTCATACTGTCCGAATACAGTATTTCGATGAAGGGAAAAAAATATTTGATCGAAGTAATATTCGAAACAAAAGTATTGTCGATAGAAATAAAGAGATCGATGGACTAAAGAAACAAATGATCGAAAGACATATCCTCATCGAAATGATTATTGATTGCTGCCAAAATTAGAAACAAATCCCACGGAAGGTCACATCACCATTAAATTCAAACATGTGCTTGAGTGACAGTTGTCCAAACCGCCATTACTAACTAATTAAATAACCCATAAGTAGTGGATCAACATCAAAGGACACAACATTAAGGAATTCACAGACGATGAACTGAAAGCAGGAATTGGGTGAATTCATAGATAAAGCTCAGTAATTCAAAGTAAGTTGTTTGCACATAGACCTCTTTTTTAAAATTCAAATGGAATCATCATCTAAAACTAATAAGACCAGAAAGGGAAAAGAACCTATCGCTATAGAAGAAAAACCTAAAAGACAGAAAAGGGAAGGGCGTTCTTTGGCCCAGGACCTGATTGACCAGTGGCCATCATCTATTTTGAGGTCCAAGAAGATTAGAGCTGATGAGGAAGGCCTGGAGGACCGGTTTAAGGACCTTGGAGACATATGGACAAAATTGAGAGGGTATGAATTATTCATATATGGGTACAATAGAAGAGTTGCCCCTCAACCTATCAATAATTTATGGTGATTGAACTTAGGAAGGTTAGTTGTGGCTAATGTATTCATGAATGTGGAGCTCATGAAGGCACTGGCAAACAATTATGACCCTAAAACTAGGACCATATATAACTACATGGGTGAGCCAATTCTTGAAATCAGAAAGGAGGTTATTGACACCATGTTCGAGTTGGATTGGGGATTTGAAGAATTGATTGACCTCAAGAAGTTAACAAGTAAATATTTTAACCTAGAGCACATTTACAAAACATGGAGACTCCCTATACATAGACCTAGGAATGCAGGGTCCTTAGTGCCACTAGGTCAAGATGACAAAGCTCCCTATGATGTCAACTCTTTCCATCCATATTTCAAGTATACCTATTACTGTGTTGTCCAAGTGCTAGGGATAAAAGCCCATCCTTTGATGGATGTTGTAGCCATGGTCATTTGTGTCGATTTGCAGTCTAAGGACCCTCGCTTCTTTGATTTTTCTGCTTATTTGGTTGAGGTTTTGAATCATGGGTTAGAAAAGTTAAAGGGGGATGTCATCAATGTTCATTTCAAGCATTATTCCTTACTTATGCATATGCTATTGTATGTGGACCAAGATGAAGGGTATGGCCAGAAGAGTTATGTGTCAGGACATATGACAATGCTAGGATGAGAAAGCCAGTGCAACTATGGGTTTCTTCATGGGACCAGAGGTATGCGAATAATCAATATTGGCATTTTGAGGAGTTCTTTGTCAAGCCATTATATAGATTGTTGGGATGCCCGTGCGATCATGCCCTTACACCAGAGGTTCAAAGATTCCTAAGACCAAAAGATTTCGCTGAAGATCCCTCAATTGAACACAATTGGGGAGATTGGTATTATTTTTTAGACTGCACAAAAGTCAGGGTATATAGGTTTCGAGGGAGACCATACTTACTACCACTTACAGTCCCTAACAGAGTGGCTTGTCTGGAAATTGTGAGGCAACTGTCAATAGTGAGTATAGAGCATCTAACAAGCCATGGGAAACAATCAATTGTACCTGGGTTGTTAGTATTTTCTGATTTAATTGTGAAAAGTTCAAAGAGTTATGGCCTGTTGCAAACAAAATTGGATTATTATGGCATGGCTATGGGGGATCTAAGGCCCAATTTAATCCCAAAGGATACATAAGGATAGCCCGGTCATCACAAAAGTTGAAGGCTAGAGAGCATAAATCTTACCTACCGGATGACCTCATTAAGAACATTGGCAGAGAAGAAGCCAGAGTGAAGCGAATAAAGTTTAAGAAAGCAATGCAGGCTTATAAATGGAAGCTTTTTAGAAGGAAAATGGATGAGAACATGCTACAAAAGCTTGAAGACCCCTTGGAGTTGGCCAAAAAACTTGTGGAGCATGAATTGGAAATACTTGAGGGAGTCCCGCCTCATGTTTTTAGGGATTACATTGATACTATTAGGAATACAGAGCCTTTGGCTCATATGTCTCCTAATTCCACATCTGGAATCATTCCATTCACTCATCGAGAGGATTACCCCCTGGTTATGAAGAGGATACATCGATAGACTTGGCAACAAGACAACTAAATGTCCGAGAAGTGGCTGACATCAGATTCCTGGAGCATGAGGATTTCATTGCTGATAGTGACTTCATTGCTTCCAAGGAGTTCACCGCATTCCTCTATCAACATAAAGGATCTCAAATTAGGAATAACATGAGAAATATTGAAGAAGAGCAGCAACTTCAAAAGTTACAAGAGGAGATGGATCTTGTGATGAGAGAAATGACACCTAAGAAGGGAAGACAGTTGCTTAAGGAAGCTGGTGTGTTATTATACTCTAGATGGGGCATGAACTTTGCCTCCTTGTTTGATGGATTCCTCAAGAAATAGGACCCAAGTAGGAAAATGATACCAAAAGAGATTGATAAACTCTTTAGAGGATCAGGATATGATCCAGATCAGAAGGCTCTTCTACAGTGGGCTATCTATCCCAAAGATAAAAGACCTATATTGGTTGATACAGAAGAAGATTTTGGACATTTGATGGTGCAGCAGGTTGGAAAGACTGACCCTAGAACAACTGCCAAACTAAATTTGGATGTCGCTAAACTGAACCAAGATCAGATAGAATTTCTGGTCTGAGAAAATTATACATACAAAAGCCTATATGAGAAAACCGATGAAGAAAAATAGAGGCTGCAAGCAAGATTGCTTCAGATTGATACAAGTACTAGTCAAATAGGGATGACATATGGTGTTGACAAAGATGCCATGGATGCCTTGACAGATGCTATGTTTTGGAGGAACAGGGCCGAAAAGACATCTCGGCAAGTAGAAAAGGTACAGCAAAAGATGGATAAGTTGATTCTAGAGATCATTGAACATAGGTTCAGAAGTATGATACAAGTTGCAGAAATCTATTGGAAAACATACACTGGAATAGTCAGAGCTTTGAAAGAGCATGAAAGGCTCAAGTCTCAGTTGGGAGACATGATGAATGACAATAGTCTGATTAATCCAGGTGAGAAAATTGAAGCTGAGGCTTACTTGAAGTCCCATGATGAATTGGCAAATCAATTAAGGAAAGAGCTTCAAAGGCTGGACGATGGGAATACCCCTAGGGTGCTCTCTTTTTACAGTAATGGTGAGTTAGTATCATTCAAACAGTGGAAATAAGAGTTCATTGATGAGAATAATCAAGCAATAGCAGAGTTGGATCGGGACAAAGAATTGTCACTTTGTGTTAACCATATTCTATCCAATCATTTCCAGACAGAAAGCGACATGAGGACACTAAAAAATGACGTTCTAATGTACATTCAACACATAGGAATATTGAACTTGTTTATCTTCCAGTTTATTAACAAAAGTGCTAATTAATAGTTATGTGTTGAAAAGCCATGATTCTTGGTGACAATGTATACCCTCATATAAATGAGGGAACTTTTGTAACAATAAGGATCATTAGAGAAGAAGTAGAATATAGCCTCAAGCTTACTATTGTACCATTTTGTGAACATACATAATATAATCAGTTGTCTTTCCTTTGTGTATATGCTATGGATTACTGCATCTTTCTATAGGCAGTTGCTTGTGATATTATCTAAAGGAGATAAGGTTACTTGTGTTCTTCCAATAAAACTTTGTGTTTCATATTGTGGATTTGAATAAAAGATTTACTTGCGAATATAGTTTTCTATATAGTGCACCTGCATATTATCTCAACCATGGTGCGCCTGCATATGTATATAGTTTTGTTTATAGGTGGAAAGCCTGAGGTTCAATGTCGTACTTGGTTGCTCTGATACCACATGTAATATTCCACATCTGGCATACACTTGAGCCAACTAACTCACTGGTTTACTAACCAACTATCTAGCAAACTGCTTAATGTCTGCTAAGAATAACGGTCATAAGTGACCATCATAAGATAATTAACATACACTTGAGTTAGTTGATTCATTGGTTACAAAACTTCTAGGTTTATTGATCCAATTCGTTACATAAAAATCTCATGTCTACTGACATTAACGGTTTACAAGGACCTTCATAGGATTGTGACATAACCTAACAAGCCAACTGCTACAAATCCCCTATCTCTAATAAGCTTCAAATGTCATCATGGAATTAAACCTAATACAACATTGGTTCCCTTATTTAGCTAAATTAACACATCATATTATGACTCAACAAAAAATACGGTTCTAATATATTTTTTTGTCTTTCTATATTCCCAAAAGTATGCATCTAATTGATGATAAGAATCCTTCTTCAGGTCTTGCAACCATGGAGACTGGTTATAATCTGATTATAACCGATGTGCATTGATTCCAAGATGAACCATATTCGGTTGAACTATGAGTTAAGAGTGGAAAACAAATAAACATACAATAGCTACAAATTATAGCAAGGTATTGTGACTATAAGATAGAAACCATCCTAGGAGCCTCCAATATATCAAAAGTTGAGAAAGTAGCAAGCTTACTATACAAAGACAATGATCACTATAAATTTGCAGTCAAGTTCAAAGCATTGATTTGTGGGAACAAATGGTTTCATATGGGGATAGAACAGTCTCATGAAATATCATGACAGTCATAATCATAATTTAAAGAGTAGTCAAATCTTCAAGATAGATTGGTGACAGTGCAGTCATTTTGTTGAGCATCAAATCTGAATTAAGTAAAATATCTTGATTTCAGAAATTAAATCATAGAAACCATCTCTCTTTGGAAGAAATCATCATTTTCATTGATACCGTAATAACCCATAAGTTGTCAAACAAGTCTAAAAGCATTCTATCGAAGTATCTAAGATTCAAACAGTATTGATGAGACCCAGTGATGTCTCATCGATATAAAAGGGGCATCAAAGAAAGCAAACGCCGATCAACTTCAGAAAGGACTCATCGAAGACAATAACTCCATTGATAAAAGCTTTTGAGGAAAGTGGAGATGGTTCTCATCGACAAGAAAAGGTCTTTGAGGAAAGTGTCATGCAACTCTTTGTTGATCCAATGGCCCGCGTTGATTCGTAGCTGGGAGATGCTCGTGGTTTACCTATTGTGAAGTAGCGAAAAGATGGTAGGTCCCGGTGAGGTGGTCAATAGAAGAAATAAAAGAAGTGCAAGTCCCTGAGATCTAATAGCCCACGTTAATTCATGGGATGAATATGATCGTGGGTTACCTATCGCGAAATGGCGAAAAGGAAAATGGGTCCATGCAGTAGTAAAGCTAAAGTTAAAGACTGATCATTTCTCTTTTGATCAGATGGATCGCATGGTTTCGTGGGATAAAGATGATCGAGTTTTACCCTCCATGAAATAGCGAAAAGTGGTGGGTCCCACAAGTAGGCAGGTTTTCCAAAGAGTAAAGAGTGGTTGGTTCAGAGAATGATCAATGGCCTACGTTAATTCGGGGCCAAAAGGTGCTTGAGATTTAGCCTTCGCGAAGTAGCAAAATGACATGGCAGTCCAATTAGCGGTCTAGGTGGTTTAGGTGGCAAATCAGAAGTCACACGTGGCCTCAAGGTTAAGTAAATCAAAGAATAAACTTGGCGACCAGGTGGTGGGCCCAACAGACAGATTGAATCATACCGCCAATGAAGAGGTGACCTGTCAGGCACAGGTGGCATTTTAGAAGTGGATCCCACATAAGTTTTTTGAAAGTGGAGATGGTTCTCATCGACAAGAAAAGTCTTTGAGGATATAACATTATCAGTGCAAAAAGACTCACTGAAAGAGATGGTCCCACCAACAAAAGCTATCGAAGAAAGCAGAGGTGGCCCCCATCGATGAGAAAGGCTTTCAAAGAAACAATATCATCGATGCAAGATAAAGAAGATTCACCAAAAGAAGCATTCTCATCGAAAAAGTGATCGATAAAACAAAAGAAAACTACATCGATGAATGATATCGATAAGGATACAAGTTTTGATGGGAGGACAAAAGAAGTCACCGAAGTCCAAAGTCTCTTCGACATGAAACCCGACGAACAGCAAAAATATTTTGATGAGAATATGAGTTTCAAGGAGACTAAAAAGTTTTTCGGCAAGTAAGAAGTTGCCACGTCAGTTTCTTAGGAGATCGAATGCCAGGGTGGATAGCGCTTAATTAGAGGGCCCACATCTACCGGATTAAAGTTGTTAAAGAGCGGGTATCTCAAGGAGGATCCAACGATGGGCACTATTTCACAGCCTGAAGGAGCAGGACAGTTACCATTCACGAAACAGCAAAGACTGTTAGCCTAAACCGCTTGGTGCGTGATTAGTGAGGTAAACTGTCAGGTCAGGACATGATAAAGATCAATCAAGTTCTATCTGATCGGATGGTTAGTGTGGTTTCACTGGGTTAAAGTGCACGATGGTTACCATTCGTGAAATAGCAAAAGGAATTTTAACCCATTGTCGGATGAGGAAAAGTCAAAAGGTAAAAGCAGTGCAAGTTCTATCTTATCAGACGGTTGGCGTGACTTCGCTAGATGAACATGCAAGGGTTTTATGCTCTACAAAATAGCGAAAGAGCGAAAAGAAAAAATACTCAGGATAGTTTTGACCCATTGGAGCCAAATTTTTGAATTCTTTCATGAATTCAATTCTGAAGGGACAGTCAAAGCATGTGACATTAAGGGACAACCGAAGCATGCGGTGTTAATGTCGCAGTTAAGAAGCCCAATTGCCGTATATACTCTCGCATAAATTGAATGAAGGTATCATTTCAAAGAAGTTGTTGCAGAGAAAGTTGGTGCAGAGCAGAATTCTTCAAGCCAAAATCAGGTTTTCTTGTTCTTTGCTTACCCATTGCTTGAAAATTGTTGAATTGTGGTTTTGTTCTATTAAAGAACTGCTTTGATTGATAATTGGCATAGTTGCGTACTTTCAAAATAGCACCTAGATGGGAATTGATAAGAAAGGTGAACTATCAAGACAGAAACATCTGTGATGACTTTCTAGAGCAGTTAACCATGTCAACAAATGTCGGGGCTAGGGCCAAAAAGTTAGTACCAAAAAACCCTCGTTTGAAAATTGGGATGGCCTGTATGACAAAGGAAATTGGTTAAGGGACCCCGAAATAGGGATATCAAGTCTAAGTCTTTTTAAAGTTGGTTTTGGTCAAAGACATGCCCCCGCCCCTTTGAATAGCATCTGGGAACTGGATGTGGGGAAGCTTGTGTTCCCTGGTGTGTTCATGGATGTAGATTTGTTGACCCTGATCACACAGAATTATGACCCTGCTGCCAGATGTATCAGAAATATAAAGGGATCAGCCCTAGTTGAAATCAAAGATGATGAGTTTAGAAATGTTTTCAAGCTTAGTGAAGCTTCAAATTATCTTGAGCCTATTGATTTTGAAGCATTAGCTCAACTCTACAATGCACAAAGAGATCATCTTAGGAGTGGCCCATTGAGAGAATTCTTTGTTAAAATAGGAGGGTTAACAATTGTAGGCCCTAGTACAATGGAACCATTTTCCTTGAATTTGTTTACTTTAAGAGCTAAGGGTATGTATTGGACACTATGTCAGATCTTTGGAGAAGATGCTAAGCAACATATGCCAACCCATTATATGTTGATGATTGCCCAAATTCTAAACCCTTCCCTGGCAATAACATTTGATTTTGCCGCATACCTCACTGATGCTATTCATGCAAGGCTTGTAGGGATTAAAAATGGTAAGGTGGATAGGCCATTTGGATGGTACTCCCTGTTAATGCACATGTTTTTGTTCAAAGGTGTTGATTATTTTGCAAAAGATATGGATTTGGTCAAGGTTAAAGATAAAGAGGAGATGCCTGTGCAACTTTGGAGAATTGTTCTATCTTGGGATAGAGAGGATGTTAGTTTTCTTAAGTTTGATAGATGCTTTACATCTAAGATTAGAGTTCTTTTATATGCAGAAAACCCTAGGATTCCTAAGGCTCTTTTGGAATTCCTTAAGCCTAAAGAGTTTGCAGAAGATATCAAAATTGTTCACAACTAGGGACCGTGTATTTGTACCCTGTTTCTACTGTTTTCAGAGTATATGGTTTCAGAGGAACCCCCTATCTACTTCCCTATCAGGTCCCATTGAAGATAGGGATTGCAGAAGTGTTGAGACAGATTGGAGGAGTACAAGAGGTCGAGCTGACCAATAGGGGTAAAGGGACCATTTTCCCAACTATTACCATGGCCCATCATTTTGTAATTACAAAAGGTGGCTGGAAATACATTGAAGAGTTCTTTAAGCCATATATGTTGTCAACTGTAGTTTCAAGGTGTGCAGACCCTAAGGATTTCTTCAATGGCATGTTCAGAAAGAGGGCAGTATGTAAAAGTAGGCCTCACCAATTTCAATTTCCTGAAGATTTAATTAGAAATGAATTCAGCTTAGATGAGCAGGAATTAAGAAAGGAGAAGTGGGTTGCATACAAAAGAGGACTTGATTTTATTCATCAATTTGATTCTAGCTATGACCCTCTTTCTAGTTTTACCCCTTTTTAAGAGAAGGTTAAATTCTTAATTCTTTATTTTGAAGACCTAATGCAAACCCTGAAAGAAAAAAGGGAGGCTATAATGCAAAATGATCCTGATAGGGCTAAATTGGTCTTAGCTAAGCCCGCCTTTGCTAAGGCTATCCCACCTGGTAATTATATGATGCATAAAAATTCTAAATATACTGTGATGATTCCAGTGACAAGTGAGCCTTCCACTTCAAGAGGAAAAAGGGCTATTGAAGATGTCATTGATATTCAAGATTCCCCTAAAAGGCAAAGAGTAGGGAAGGAAGTTGAAACTGATGAGCCTTAATACTCTCCATCTCAATCCCCTATTCACATAGGAGATGAGCAAGCAGTGGTCGAACAATTGGTACGGTTAGGGAGTCTCGGTGAAATTGTATACACCTATGATGAGACCCAAGAGGGAATGTCGGAAGAGCCACCTAGTGCTGAAATGACTATAACTGATGGTGAGCTAAAGGGAAAGGAATTAGACCTCACTGTCAAACAAGCTAGTGAAGAGTTTCTAGCTGACAGCAATTTTGTCACAATAGGGGCTTTCATGCAATTTGTATGGAAATAAAACATTGAACAATTTAAGGCTAGATGTGAAAAGAGAATGAGTGAGCAGCCTCACAAAGATACAAATTCAGTGGAAGAAGAGGTTAAACAAGAAATTATGGTTGAATTCAAAGCTATCACTCCTGAAGCTGGAAGAGAGATGGTGTCAAAGGTTGGTGTTCTAATCCTCCCTGAATGGGATATAACAGATGCATTGGTTCTTGAAGTAGTTAGAAAAGAAACCAAGCCAATGAAGGGAGTGACATTTAGCAAAGATAACGCTTCTCTGGTCATGAGGTCCCTTGATGGGATGGGGTTTGGGATAGACTAGCCTAGTCTATGCTCTTGGATCCTTACCTTGGATCACCAGGTGTTCTAACCACACCCTAGGGTCTCTAGGACCCCCCCTGCTTGTGGGATCCCCTGACCTTTCCCAATCCACCCACCAACAAGTTGAAAAACTACTCCTAAGGTCTCACCTTCTCATGAGATTCATGAAACCCTTACTTAGGCCAATAAGGGTTAGGCTTGTTCCACACCTTACTAGGTCTTAGCAAGGTTAGGTCAGGTCTAATTCATGGTTTTCCACCCATTCATGTGCCCCCAAGAGGTTTCAAGCTTCCAACCCCTTACCAATTTCACTATTTTGGATTTTGCCTGCAAAATAGGGCTACAAGGATTATGACCAATTAGGCCTCCTACCCGGTCCTTTAGGGCTCCCTCTCACAAACGATGCACTTGCTTGTGAAACTTCCCAAAGGACCTGCTATTCATTTGGCATGGACTCAAGGATTTTCTAGGTTTTAGGCCTCCAAGTGTTCGTACACTGCCCTAGGTGGATTTTAAGGTTTTTAAGGGTTTTTAGGAGGGTTTTTAGGCCTGCCAGGGCCACAGTGTAGGTTTGGTGCTCTCGCCACCTTGTTTGGATTGGTGGAAGCTCCTCCCTCACACAAATGGTGCTCCACTCACCCCTCTACAACTCATCCAAATGGTGCCTCCTCCTCTGACCTTCCTTGCTCTCCAAGACCTCTACAACTTAACCCTTCCTAGCCGAGCACTGTTCCGTCTCGCCTAGGAGTGGGTCTTTTGATGGCCTCCCTACATTTTCAAGGGCCCTGCTTGTTGTGAAGTATAGTACAGTGTCTGGACTATCATTCCCCATGGTTTCATGGTGGTTCCACAATGGGGAATGGAGTTATGATTCCATTTGCACAAACCAGTCCAAAACTGGACAGTGAGAGGACAATTTACAAAATATTTACAAACACACCTCACTCACAAATAAAAACCTAATCTAATTTCTCACAATGAAATTAAATACACCATACAAGACACTCCACACAGTTTTGCATGCAAAGCAGTCCATTAACAATCTTCCTTTACTCCATTTGTGTCGACTGGCAACAAAATTGCAATCACAGTCAGGTCACTTTGCTTGGGCCATACAATATCTGACATCCAACCCATTAACTTAGGGTTTTCAACTACTTATAGTACCTTTTCCTTGGTCTATGTGCCCATATTAGGGTTGTCCACACTACATTAAATATTTTGACCTCATGGTGGAAAAGTTGCTTGACAACTTTCACAAGTTGTCATGCAATTTTTGAGCAACTTTCCCAATGTTGCTTTTCTTGACTCCTAGACCCATATTGGGAAAACCTAAGGACACCAACATACTAAGAAGGACACCTAAACACCTCAAAGGCACACATACCCTCTATTTCCAAGAAATCCTCAATTTTGACTCATGACCCTAAGACCTCAACTAGGACCAATGAGCACATAGCTCTTTATTTTATTTACAATGGCTTCATGAAGAAGCAAGAACACAAACAAAATAAATGGTGGGAGCCCTTTGAAGGGTGCTCCTGCACCATACTCCCCCTCTGCAACAAGCTAAGGAATTAGGGGAGTGAGAAGAGCTGGATCAATGCCAAGCTTCTTGAACTTGCTCTCCTCCACCCAAGTAGCTTCAGATACAGGTTGGCCTGCCCATTTCACCAAATGCTCCATGTAGACTTGGTGTCTAGTATACTTCTTCACTCTTGATTCCAAAATATCTTTTTCTATAGGCTACTTCAGTTGAGGTAAAGCATTCATATCCAAGTCTTGTAGTACCTTAGCTTGGTTCTCAATCTGCCCTGCTATCTCACCCTTGTACATGATCGGATCAAAACATTAAAGACTGGAGAAATGGTTAAGTCTAAAGGAAGTTCAACCTTATAAGTGTTCTCACCATATTTTTCTAGAATTCTACAAGGTCCTACCATCTTCATTTGCAGTTTGGTAGGCTTACCACTTTGCATCCTAGCTTTTCTCAAATGGACCATCACATAGTCACCCACCTTGAACTGAACCTCTCTCCTTTTCTCATCCATTTTGGCCTTCATTTTTTGAGTGGATTCAAGGATGGCATTCTTGAATTTCTCTTGAACTTTGTTGATGGTTTGAGTGAAGTCCTCTGTTTGCCCGCTCTTCATCTCCATGGAACCAAGTTCCCTGAGTTCACATACTCCTCTTGGATGTCTTCCATAGACAACCTCAAATGGACTCTTTCCAGTGGTCCTATTCACACTATCATTATATGCATACTCTGCTTGAGGAATGATTAGATCCCATGTCTGCCCATACTCCTTAGTTAAACACCTCCAAAAGTTGCCTAACACCCTATTGATGACTTCAGTTTGACCATCAGTTTGTGGATGGTAAGCTAAGCTAAATGAGAGGTTAGTTCCTAGTATCCTCCATAATGTTTGCCAAAAATGGCCCATGAATTTTTTGTCCTTGTCTGAAACAATGCTTAAAGGGATTCCATGAATCCTAACAATCTCCTTAAAGAAGAGATGTGCAACATAGCTAGCATCATGTGTAGTTCTACATGGAATGAAATGGATCATTTTGGAAAATCTGTCTGCTACCACATAGATGTTGTCCATACCTGTCTTTGTCTTGGGAAGTCCTACTACAAAGTCCATGCTTATACATTCCCAAGGACTATTTGGGACCGGCAATGGTTGATAGAGACCAGCATTGCTTAACCCTCCTTTTTCTCTTTGACACACACCACATTACTTCACATACCTCTTCACATCTCTTGGTAGCTTTGGCCAATAGTAGTACCTCTGTACTAGATCCAAGGTTTTGTGGACTCCAAAGTGTCCACTTAAACTACCATTGTGTTTCTCTTGGATGAGGTTTTCCCTCATGGATCCTCTTGGCACACGCAACTGATTGCCTTTGAACAAGAGACCATTTTGGAGAGTGTAATCTACAAACTCGCCATGGAAATGGTTCTCAAACTCCTTGCACACCTTGTAAGCTGATGAGAAGTCTTCATCTAATTCATAGAGGTCCTTGAAACCTTCTATTCCTATGCTCTGCAACTGTAGTTCTTGAACTGTCAACAACTTCCTGCTTAAGGCATCTGCCACCTTGTTGAGTTTCCCCTTCTTATGCTTGATGGTGAAGGTGAAGGATTGGAGGTATTCCATCCATTTCAGATGTCTATTGCTAAGATTCTCTTGAGTGTTAATGTAACTCAATGCCTAGTTGTCTGTGAACACCACAAATTCCTTTGGGAGTAGGTAATGCCTCCATTTTTTAAGAGACTGCACTAATGCATACAACTCTAGGTCATAGGCTAAGTACTTCTTCTTTGCTTCATTAAGCTTCTCACTGAAAAATGCCATAGGTCTTCCCTCTTGACTCAATACACCCCCTACTACAATTCCACTTGCATCACACTCCAATGTGAATAGCTTATCAAAAGTAGGTAGTTGTAGGATAGGTTTTGTGGCTACTTCTTGCTTCAATAATTGAAATGCTTTGTCAGCCTGCTTAGTCCATTTAAACTTAGTTTTAAGGCCTCCTTTTATGGTGTCAAGGACTGGTGCACATATGCCACTAAAATTCCTCACAAACTTCCTATAGAATTGGGCTAATCCATGGAAACTCCTAACTTCAGTCCCTGTTCTAGGTGCAGGCCAATTCAAGATTGCCTCCACTTTGCTTGGATCCATCTTCAAGGTTCCTTTAGACACCACAAATCCTAAGTAGACCAGCTCTTTCTTCAAGAAGTCACACTTCTCTAGGTTGATGGATAACTTCTCCTCATGCAACCTCTCTAAGACTAACCTCAAATTCTCAAGGTGCTCCTCTTTGGTTCTTCTATAGATGAGAATGTCATCTAGGTACACCACCACAAACCTGCCTGTGAAATCTTTTAACACCTCATTCATCAACCTCATGAAGGTGCTTGGGGAATTGGTGAGTCCAAATGGCATCACAAGCCATTCATACAATCCTTTTGTGGTCTTGAAAGCAGTCTTCCACTCGTCTCCCTCCTTGATTCTAATCTGGTGATAATCACTTTTAAGGTCCAATTTAGTGAAATACATAGCACCTCCTAAATAGTCCATCAAATCCTCTATTATAGGGATAGGAAACCTATACCTTATGGTGATCCTATTGATTGCCCTTGAATCAGTGCAAAGTCTCCACTTGCCTCCCTTCTTTGATGCTAGCACTACCAGGACTGCACATGGGTTGATGCTCTTCTTGATCAGTCCTTGTTCCAATAACTCCTGCACTTGCCTTGCTACCTCCTTGTTTTGATCAGGTGTGAGCTTGTATGCAGCTTTGTTAGGTAGGGATGCTCCAGGAACAAATTCTATTTGATGGCTTATAGACCTTCTTGGTGGGAGTGTTGCAGGTGCTCCATCACTCACTATGTCCTTATACTCTTGCAACATTTGCTTCACCTCCTTGGGTACTTATGCTTGCAACTTGTCTTCCTCCTCTTTTGGCTTCACAAAGATGGCACACTTCACTATCTCCTCCTCATGTAGCAAGTGTAAGAACTCTTTACCAGTAGCCAATAAAACACTAGGTGTTCTTGAAGTTCCCTCTTCATTCTCTGTCAAAGACTGAATCTTGAAGGTCTTGTTGTCCTTCTTGAAGGAAATGGAGTTCTCCTCTCCATCATAGATTACCTTCCTATCAAATTGTTAGGGTCTACCTAGTAATATGTGACAAGCATCCATGGGTAACACATCACAAAGGATCTTATCCTTGTATCCTCTAATAGAAAACTCTACCCAAGTCTGTTCACAGACCAACACACTCTGCTCATGATTCAACCATGTCACCTTATAGAGGTTAGTGTGGGGTATCCTTGTGATTTTCAACTTCTTGGTTGCCTCCTCTGATATTATGTTATCAGTTGACTCTAAATCAACTATCACCTTGCAAACTTTACCAAGGATCTTGCATCTCACCCTAAACAATGCTCTCCTATGCTTAGGTTCATTCTTGATTGGTTGTCTTATCAAGACCCTATTGAACATCAGATTTTCTCCAATCTCTTATTCAATATGTTCCACCTCAAGTGTCTTGCTACTTGAAGATTCTTCATGTGCATAGGCAACCCTCTTCCCACTGTTTGATGATGCAGGCTTGTCAGGGCATCTATATGCCGGGTGTCCCAATTGTCCACAATTGTAACATTTCATAGTTGCAAAGTAGGAGTTACCCCTGCTAGTACCTCTACCCCTACTTGGACCACCTTGTGCACCTCTTCCTCTAGAATGTCCTCCTCTGAGATTGGTGTCACTATTGTGCTCGGTCAACTTGGACTCTCCCTGATTTCTTTGGTCACTTGCCTTGCTTTGGGAACCACCTCGATGATTCATTTATTCTCTACCTCTGCCTTTACCCCTAGTATTGGAGTCTCCTTTCCTTTTGTTCCTCTCTTCCACCTTGACAAAAAGTTGATGACATTTTTGAATAGTAGTAGGAGTCCATAGGCTTATCTCCTCCTAAATGTTCCACTTTAGGTTGCTTAGATACCTAGCCACTTTAATAGATTCATCTTCTTGGACTTTGGATCTAAGACAAATTTTTTGAAATTCTTCGGTGTAGGAGGTCACATCAAGGTCTTTTTGCTTCAATTCTTTTCTCTTCTTATGAAGTTGGACTTCATAATCCTCTAGTAAGTAGTTCTCTTTGATCTTACTCACCATGGCCTTCCAATTGGCAATAGGTAGCTTCCCCATGCTAACTCTCTCTTCTTGCAGGTACTTCCACCATGTTAAAGTTGCTCCCCTTAATCTTGATTTGGCAACTTTAACCTTTTGAGCCTCTGTCACTCCCTCACACTCAAAATGGTTTTCCATGCCCTCAATCCATTCCATGATAGTGTCAATGTCCATCCTTCCACTGAAATGTGGCAATCCTTCAAAAGCTTTGGTGTTCAAAGCCTTAATAGCCTTTACAAAAGGTTCTTCATTGAACAAGGGATCTTGTTTAGGTATAATGTCATCTATGTCTATAGTTTTCTTGCCTTTATCTTTGGTGTCTTCACCCCAAGGTCCTTGTGTCCTCTGATCCACCACTTCCTGCAACTTATCCCTTATCTTGCTCATAGCTTCTTCAAGGAGTATATTCTTCTCCTTCTGCTCTTCTACCTCCCTAGTTAGCTCTGCATTAGTGACCATTCTACTCTCCCCTACTGATTTACCAGTACATAGAGACATGCACTGTCCACCAAATCTTTAACCTGCTCTGATACCAATTTGATGGGATGGGGTTTGGGATAGACTAGCCTAGTCTATGCTCTTGGATCCTTACTTTGGATCACCAGGTGTTCTAACCACACCCTAGGGTCTCTAGGACTCCTCCTTCTTGTGGGATCCCCTGACCTTTCCCAATCCACCCACCAACAAGTTGAAAAACTACTCCTAAGGTCTCACCTTCTCATGAGATTCAAGAAACCCTTACTTAGGCCAATAAGGGTTAGGCTTGTTCCACACCTTCCTAGGTCTTAGGAATGTTAGGTCAGGTCTAATTCATGGTTTTTCCACCCATTCATGTGCCCCCAAGAGGTTTCAATCTTCCAACCCCTTACCAATTTCACTATTTTGGATTTTGCCTACAAAATAGGGCTACAAGGACAATTAGGCCTCCTACCCGATCCTTTAGGGCTCCCTCTCACAAATGATGCACTTGCTTGTGAAACTTCCCAAAGGACCTGCTATTAATTTGGCAAGGACTCAAGGATTTTCTAGGTTTTAGGCCTCCAAGTGTCTGTACGCTGCCCTAGGTGGATTTTAAGGTTTTTAAGGGTTTTTAGGAGGGTTTTTAGGCCTGCCAGGGCCACAGTGTAGGTTTGGTGCTCTTGCCACCTTGTTTGGATTGGTGGAAGCTCCTCCCTCACTCCAATGGTGCTCCACTCACCCCTCTACAACTCTTCCAAAGGGTGCCTCCTCCTTTGACCTTCCTTGCTCTCCAAGACCTCTACAACTTAACCCTTCCTAGCCGGGCACTATTCCGTCTCGCCTAGGAGTGGGTCTTTTGATGGCCTCCCTAAATTTTCAAAGGCCCTTCTTGTTGTGAAGTATAGTACAACATCTAGACTCTCATTCCCCATGGTTTCATGGTGGTTCCACAATGGGGAATGGAGTTATGATTCCATTTGCACAAACCAGTCCAAAACTGGATAGTGAGAGGACAATTTACAAAATATTTACAAACACACCTCACTTACAAATCAAAACATAATCTAATTGTTCACAATAAAATTAAATACACCATACAAGACACTCCACATAGTTTTTCATGCAAATCAGTCCATTAACAATCTTCCTTTACTCCATTTGTGTCGACTGGCAACAAAATTGCAATCATAGTCAGGTCACTTTGCTTGGGTCGTACAATATCTGACATCCAACCCATTAACTTAGGGTTTTCAACTACTTATAGTACCTTTGCCTCAGTCTATGTGCCCATATTAGGGTTGTCCATGCTACATTAAATATTTTGACCTCATGGTGGAAAAGTTGCTTGACAACTTTCAAAAGTTGTCATGCAACTCTTGCAACTTTTGAGCAACTTTCCCAATGTTGCTTTTCTTGACTCCTAGACCCATATTGGGAAAACCTAAGGACACCAACATGCTAAGAAGGACCCATAAACACCTCAAAGGCACACATACCCTCTATTTCCAAGAAATCCTCAATTTTGACTCATGACCCTAAGACCTCAACTAGGACCCTAACTAGGACCAATGAGCACATAGCTCTTTATTTTATTTACAATGGCTTCATGAAGAAGCAAGAACACAAAAAAAACAAATGGTGGGAGCCCTTTGAAGGGTGCTCCTGCACGATCCCTCAAGAGGGATGAAATTAGAAGAAGGAAAGATACCTCGGGATCTAATCTTCTAGGAGGTATGATAGTAAAAAGAGTCCATGATACAGGGGTGGTAGAAGCTACCAGTACAGTCTTAGAAACTCCAAAGTTTAATGTGGTAGTAGCAAAGAAAGAAGCAAAGGAAAAATTTGATCTCCCAGTCAAGTTGGAGACAATTTTAAAGGCTTATAATGAAGCCAAAAAGGAGGTAGCCAACAGGGATACTATTATTGCTAGACTTCAGATTTAGTTGGTAGGACAACACCAAGGAGGTGAGTCCTCTATCCTGGCAATCTCTTCTTCTCCAGCAATACCTCCACCTACCAGTTCTATTATAGAATTCCCCCCTTCTCCTATGCCTTATGGTTTTCAACCAGCTGAGACTTTTCAACATGAGTTGGAAAAAATGAAACAGGCTCAAGCCTTGTTTGCAATTAAGTATGAAGAGAAGGTAAAGGCCACCATTTTGAGTTTTGTTGATACAGTAGAGGCCCCCATTGTGCACACTAATATGAAAAGGATTTTAGACACTCTATGTGAGTTAAATGAGGACAAGGCTATTTTAGAGCCTATTTTGAATAAGTGGATGCCAAGAGAAGTGGATTTAGAACTTATGTGTACATCCTATGATGAAGCAAGATCTTATGTTACTATCAAATCCACATGTGAGTTGGCAAAAGGTTTGACCAAGTTAGCAGAAAGAAGAGCCAATGTAGAGAGGAAATCTAACTTGTACAGGAAAGAATATACTGAGCATAAATTTGAATTATTTCCTGGGGGTTTTGTCAGCCAAAATCAGTTGAAGGAAAAACACGTATGGCTTGATGAGCTGGGAGCTAATTTGTCTTTGAGGGTAAATGAAATTGTTAACAAAGATGACACCTCTCTGTTTGTTAAAATAATTGAGGAGATAGAAAAGATAAAATCACATTACGGTTTTTTGGAATCAGAGGTGAGGAAAATAAGAAACTCTTGGAAAAGGTTACTTAAGTTAGAGAAAAATATTGTTGGCTACTCGTGGCCTACTGATGATGTGTTCCAAGAGTGGACCAAAAGGTATGCGGTGCAAGAGGAAGATGCTCCAGAACAGTTGGAAGATGCTCTGGGATAGTTAGAAGATGTTGTAAAAGAGTTACCAACCAAAAAGGTCGTTGAGACAGAAAAAGACTTGTAACTGCTTCTTGAAAGAAGCTATGGTTGTAACTAATTATCCTTAGGGATGTCCGAAGCTTGTATGCATCCATAATGTTATAAATGGATACCAAGATAGAGGAAAAATGATCACAAGAATTTGTAAAGAAACTTTGCAGAAATTTATCTACGTTTTTTCTAGTGTTTCACACAAAACTATTTAAGTTTTGTAAGATTTTCCAAATTGAATATAAATATACAGACCATTAACTTTGAGCCTAAAATTTGTGTTGTCTTCTGGTATGCTTTCAAATATTTTACTGGTTTCATTTGGGTAATTTAGGGTTATTTCAATTGAACAGTGAAGAAAGGTACTGATCATCTATAGAATACAATTCATCAGTTCACATTTCATTTTAAAGCAATAGGAGTAGCTGAGTAGGAAATATAGAGTAGACTATAAAGTATATACATAAATTTCAAGCATAGAAATCTAATAATGTCTACAACAACAATCTTGAACTCATCTACTATATCTCCATCTTGGCAATTTATGCCATTCTGAGATGCATTAGGTTAGTCTCAGTCACTAGAACACAATTTGCAACATGCATTAGGAGTTGTCCTCCTTACAAATAGTGCAACATTAAAAAGGTATTATCAAAGCTACAACCACAATTCAAAGAGGAAGCTTACAAAGATAGGACAAAGCTAGGTACAATCATAAGTCAAGGTAAATTCATAGTTGAAACTCAGTCCAAAATAGTGAAGAAGTGCAACAGATGACATGAGAAGTCTAAAGAAGTATTATAGCAATCATGAGTCAAGGATTAATGAAGAGATTCTTTGCATCCATGATACAATACTTAAAAGCATCCATGTTACAATCTCAAACACACTTTTTACCGTTCTCTTGGTGATTTTGCCCAATTGTGTATGTCTTGCTTATGTATGAAAATGGCATTTTGCAGCTTTCCACCGACCATGTATTTGAGATGTCTTTGATTTAGATATGGCATGAGCTTAGTCGTAGAGTGAGACTAGGGAGGTGGACCATCTCATCCATGGTGTGCCTGCATATGTATATAGTTTTGTGTATTCATTAAAGATTTTCATTTAATTTTAATCAACTAAAGAGCAATATTCATGACTTACAAGTAATAAAAAAACTTACAAGGATGAGGCATATTCATTACTTACAAGTAATAAAAAAACTTACAAGGATGAGGCATATTCATAACTTTTGCAGTCCTACCTTGGATATCAACACTAGAAGCAACTCATATTGTTCGTGTATAGACAAGACAATATGGGAGTTCATTATACCCAACAACTTGTGGTGGTGTTGTTCATATTGGCTCCACTTGCACCCTACAATTAAGATTCAATATACATTATTCAATAAGATTAACTGTGCAACATAATGAAATATTGAAAAGTGTGTTACCTTGTTGAGCTTCACTTGGTTTCGAGAATAGTTTAATATTCTCTACTTAACAGGGCCAACCACGTGAAGGTGGAAGCTCATTTGCCCCCCCCACCCCCAACATCACTCTAAATTCCCCGTTAACATCTTATAACATTCATTGATTAATTCTTTCTACCATTAATAAAATGTAGCATTCATTCATTAAT